>NC_054538.1:45732349-46056457 GCF_017654505.1 Polyodon spathula
AAAGAAAATCCAGAGCATGTGTTTTTTTTGTATTGCTCTTCCTGCAGTGATTGATCTCACAGGATTGTGTTTGAACCTGCCTTTCGTTCTGGCTCTAATCACCGAATTCAGTTTATTAATTTCCACTATGTTAGTTTCTAGTAGTGCATTGCTAATTTTAATAATCTGGTATTCTGTTATGGCTTAACAAAAAGCCCTATTCATAAGCCACTGTACACAAACTGATCATTACTGCATAGGCACAGAAAACAATATTCTTTAGTTTTTAAACGATTCCTCTGTAAATAAAATTATGTTGAAAGTTCTGTTTATGAATTTGAATTAAATTAAATGTTTCTTTAATTAAAATCTATAAATCTACCTTCACTGGTGTCCTACGAGAGGACATACATTATCTGTCTTTTGAAACTAAACAAGAACAAGGCAAGAATCGGATTAGTTTTGCAAATACATAACTAAAGTAGAGATGTTGATAACAGGGACAGAAGATGTTTTGCATTGCTGAACAAGTGGCTTACTGTAAAATAGTTTTTAAGTTTAAAGTACTGTAAGACAACTTCAGTAGGTATTCTTGATAATCCAAATCTTTATATGAATTGTTACAAATCATTTTATCACCAGGGTGAGCTATGCTTTCCAGCCCATACACAGTGATTCTATATCTTTAGTCATCCAAACACAGGCTTATTATGAAGGACTCCAGAGTGATTAAAGCAATCTCATAACTGTGATATATCTTGGCTGTCAGTTAGTTTATGAGTCTTTCACTCTGGGAGTGAGAAACCAGTTCAGTAACACAAAAGGAAAGATTGTGTCACAGAGATTAAACTAATATTTGTAAAAAAAAAAAAAACATAGACACACACACACACACGCACAAAACATCATTCCCTATCAGCGAGTCCTCCTGGAAAGTCTAGCTCCTTGGAAGCCTCAAGCAAGAAAAGTGAAGCAAGAAAAGTAAAATACGCAAATGTTTGGGGATGACTAAATATACAGCTACAGACACATCTTTGTGATGAATTAATTTTGTATGATTGTTTATATTAATCATGCTGACCTTTGTGGTGTTTGAATTTCTGATTTTTTTCTTGCCTGGTTAAATAGTGAACATAACAGCATAAAAGACATTTGAGAACGAGAAAAGGCCATTTGGCCTATCAAGGCTCGTCCCTTTTAGTATAGCATTTTCCTCTACTGAGGGGAACTAATTAAAAAGTACTAAATCTGGTGTTTTTTTTTTTTTTTTTTATGTTCCCAGTGTTTTAGATCTACTACCTCACCTGGTATGCTATTCCCATGCATTTATAACTCTCTGTGTAAAAAAGTGCTTCCTACCTACTGTTCTAAACTTACGTTTACTTAGCTTCTGCTTATGCCCTCTTGTTCTTCTCTCTGCTCTAAATTTTAAGTAGTGTCTTGGGTTATATTTATCTACACCAGTCATTATTTTAAAGACTTTAATCAAGTCCTTGCTTTCCCTTCTTTTTTCCAGGCTGAAGAGATGTAATTATTGTAACCTGTCCTCATAGCTCATGTCATTAAGTCACCACATTGGCAAGATAATTTTAATGATGACTCCAATGTAACCCTGAGTTCATTTCCAAAGTCCTCATCCCATATTTCCATCCTGTTGGAATTTCTTAAGATTCAAATTTATGTTTGCCCAGTTACAGAGAAGGTTCAAACCCTTTAGCTGGGCTGCAGATTGAGAGTCCACTACTCACCCAAGTTTTCCATTGTATACAAATTTAACACTCTTGCTGTGTGTATCTTGGTCCAAGTCATTTATATAAATGAGGAACAGTAAGGGTCCAAGTACAGACCCTTGTGGTACCCCACTAAGTATACCCCCCACCCCAATCTGATTTTATACCTTACAAATACTCTCTGTTTCTGTTTTTTTTTTACAAGTTCTGTATCCAATTACATGTCCTCCCCTGTACTCCTGCTGATTTTAATTTACTTAGTCTTTCATGTGGAACTTTGTGAAAGGCTTATATAATTATATCACAAGCATTGCCATCATCTTAAATTAGCTGTAACATCCTGTTGCAAAGTGTTAACAGTGTGCAGATGCAGGTGATCAATGAACAGACAGACGATTAAAATCCAGGTGCAAAGTTGTTTAATGGGTTTTGTATGTCCAGTGCCTGACAGCAAAACAAACAGTAAACAATAAATGATGCTAAGTAGCACAGTGGTGTGTATTACTTAAACTGTAATCCCTGGGTTTGTCCCAAAATAATAATCCCGTTTATTATACATCCACACGAAACACAAAACACATACACAAGTCTGTTAGTGCGCAAATTAGTGCTCATGGTGCAAATACAGTTATTTGTGTTACAAGTGAAGTGCTGTTCTGGGTTTGTGCTGGCCCTTGGTGACAGCTCCAGAGCATATTAGCTGTCTAATGATATCAAGTAACAATTAGACAAAACAAACAAACACTCACGATATGGACACAAAACACAGGTCCTTCCGGTTTCTTTTTCTCAAACCAAAATGAAGGAACAGATTACGTCGCTTTGTCCTCTACTTCTACCGTTACAATTGCAGTCAATCCTCTAAGCCGCGGCTGCCACATCATTTCCCTTCCGGGTCGATGAGTTAATGTACC
Organism: Polyodon spathula; assembly: GCF_017654505.1. Classification (NCBI taxonomy): domain Eukaryota; kingdom Metazoa; phylum Chordata; class Actinopteri; order Acipenseriformes; family Polyodontidae; genus Polyodon; species Polyodon spathula. The sequence goes on from NC_054538.1 coordinate 45,734,973, forward strand.
GAAGCGCCACCCCTTTTCTAAATGACCGATTTCCTTTGAAACCTAGGAACGAATTGTCAGGCCAAGCAGTCCAGGGTACTCTGTTCCCATTACTTAGCGCCCTCACAGGTCGGGAGAAAGCTTTACCACCAAGAATCATTGTCTTTCTGTCACACATCCTCAAAAAACTTAAGTAGGTTAGTCAAGCATCACCTCCATCTTCTGAACCCATGCTGGCTATCCCCTATAACAATGTTGCTATATAAATAGTCATCAAGCTTACCTCTTACTACTGCTTCCATCATTTTGTATGTTATGGAAGTTAAATTAATAGGTCTGTAATTAACTGGGTCTGGCACAACATTTTCATATTCATGATAGTAGCCAGTACTTATTTCTACCCTTGTTTCCTTAAACGCCTTATGATAAATCATACCTGGGCCTGGTGATTTGTTATTTTTAGCTCCTGTAGCTTATTTAATACCTCAACTTCACTGAAGCTAAAATCTTCAAGACCTGTGTGTGACAAGCAGGTGGCACTGGTGGCATATACTTGTATCCTCTGGTGAAAACATTTTTAAAAATGTGTTTAATAGAACAGATATTTTTAAATCATGTTTTGATATTTAACTTCCATTTTCACAGTTATTTTATAATATTAGAAGTTTTTTTGGATTATGTTTATCATTACTGGCAGTAATTTAGTAATTAAGTCTTTCTAGATTTTTTTTGGCCTTCCTGACATGCAGAAGTCTCCACAAATATTCACAAACCTACTTGCCTCAACATCACTTCCACATCCAAGGACAGCAGTGGGAGGAGATAAATGATATTTAAAAGACAACTTCCATAATATAACCAAGTATTCAAGATATCTTGCGGGATAGACTACAAATCTAATCAAGTTCGTTGTAATCAGCACCATTAGCACTTAAAGCACTTCTTAAGTTTGACACTTATAGTCCAGTCTCACTCAGAAAAGTAAGTGTTGTCCAGCATATGGTTACCCCCATATTCCTGTCCCTCCTGCCAGACTATTCACAATTTCAAACAACTACGTATATATAATAAGATTGTCAAACATGTTTGAGGAGGAATGTTTTTTCGTACATTAAAATTTCAGTTTATCCTTTATTTAAGGATAAACATAAAGTTTGTAAATGTTTTTACAGACACAATTTATTTTTAAAAACAACCCTTTTGTTTAAGCAAATTATTGAAACTAATTCAGGGGTTAGGCTAATTTACTACTAGTTTCTATCTTTTTCAGTGGCAAATCCTGGCAATCAATCACCTGAACAAAAACAAAAAATAATTTATTGCCAGGGGGTTCAGCAAATTTCCTTTTATCAGCTTCAGCCTGTGGGCTAGTAGGACAGTGATTCCTTAACATGAGGGTTACATTTGGGGCAACATAGTCACATCTAAAAAATGTTGCTGACTCCATTTTGGAATATACTGGGAGGAATATGATCAATATTTGACAGGTGGTTCTGTATTCTTTTATATAATGATGTACCTGTCTCTCCTACGTATTTTATTTTATTATATTTTATGCAAAATATACCATATACAAGATTTTTGGCCTTGCATGACATATTTATTTAAGACTGAATATTTTTTTCTTAATTTGCAATTTCACTTTTATCTTTACCAATATATTTGTACACTTTACGTGCACTTTTGCAGGTTTCAGTGTCATTTAATGTATCTATAATCCCTTTATGTTTACTGTGGACTAAAATGTCACACAAATTTGCATCCCTTCTAAAAGCCATTTGGAAATATATTTTTTTATTTTTTCCGAATCATGAAGTTACATAAATGCTTCCAAACTATTTTTGAAATACTGGATAATAATTTAGAATATGTAATCTCTTCCATTTTCTAATAATCAAGTAGTTAATTCCTATTGAGTTTGTCAACTTTTCTCAATTCTCTTTCAATAATTTGTTCTTTCTATCCTCTTTTCTTAATTTTTAATTCCTTTCTCTGTTTTTTGTAGTAATGTTCACTAGAACAGATTATTTTTTATCATTATACCTAGTGTTTTAGGAATTGCTCTTTTAGTATAGATAGGATGATCTTAATTTACTATTCATGAGACTTTTACTTGCACCAGTAAAGGAATAGTATACTGCATTGGTTGTGTGAAGTGTAACTAAATGTACATCAGAGAAACAAAACACTGTTTAGCTGATCGTTTTGTGGAACATCTACTAAGTATAAGAATTAACACCTCTGCATTTCCTGCTGCCAGACATTTTAACACAAATGACCACACTGCAGAAGAAATTACAATTTGTGGTATAATATGTGAATTAATTTTCAAATTAGGCACTTTGGAACATCTTGGAATGAACATTCTATACTGAAGACATCATGTCATCATCCTCTGGGTCGTTTCTTTTGAAAGACTACTTGTTTATAACAACAGCTTGTTTACGAACTGCTTTTTCCATCCAGATGAAGAAGGACTTGTCGAAAACGTCCTGATATAGTTGATTTTTATAATCAATTATTCACATTTTTGTATATCTGCATTACCTTTTTCTTTTTTATTATATATATATATATATATATATATATATATATATATATATCATCATCATTTTCAGCCTTTTTCAATCCACTGCTGAATGAAGGCCTCCAAAATATTCTTCCACAGAAACCTGTCTGCCATGTCTTTCATCCATGCTGCTCCGTCGTGTTTCCTAATTTTATCTTGACATCTTCCTGGAGGTCTTATCTTGGTCACTTTATATCTCTTGGGATCCAGTGTAGTATCTCCTTGGCCAACAAAGGTCTGCTCTTCTTGCTACATGTCCGACCCACTGAAATTTCAGTTTTTTTACTCTTATAATAACATTGCATACTTTTGTTTGCACTCTTATCCATTCCTTCCTTTTCTTGTCTCTTTTTGCTATTCCCAGCATGCATCTTTCCTTAGTTCAGTCGTTTGTAATTTTTGAGTCACTTTTGCTATGAGGGTCCAGTTTTCGCATCCGTAAGTTAGGACTGGCAGCACGCATTGGTCGAAGACTTTCCTCTTGAGGCATAAGGGTAGTTTCTCTTTCAGAACCATGCTTAATCTTCTAAAGGCACTACAGCCCATTTTTACTCTTCTGTTGATTTCGCACATTTGGTTTTCCTAAATTGCCAAAACTAACTTTCCTAAGTATACGTATTTATTGACTTCTTCAAGTTTGATCCCACTGACTTCAATTACCTGTGGAGTGGTATATTTATTGAACATGACTTGAGACTTCTTCGGGTTCATTTTCAAACCTGCTTTGATGCTAGCCTCGTGTAGTTCTTGTATTCTTGTTTGTAATACTTCTGGGCACATTGTAAATATGAGGATGCCGCCAGTAAATAGTAGGCGATTCAGGTAGGCTCTATTGATCTTCAGCACCTTTTTCCAACCCAGTGTTTTGAACATGTCTTCGAGGGTGGTCGTGAAGAGCTTGAGGAAATTGTCTTCCTTGACAAACTCCTTTTTCAGTCTTGATTTTGCCACTGTTTTTCTGGAGTCTTACTGTGGATGCTGCATTCTTGTATATGGTGCTGATCAAGTCTCTGTATGTTTTGAGAGCTTAATACAGATCTTGTGTAAACAGAGTAAAAGGCTTTTTCATAGTCGATGAATCCCAAGCAAAGTGGTAGTTCATACTTGTTACTGGTTTGAATCACTTGTCGTAAAACTTAAAGGTAATCCATTGTGCTACAAACACTTTTGAATCCTGCTTGCTTGTGCAGAGTCAAATTTGTCCTGAAGTCTGTTCATGAGTATATTGGTAAACATTGTGTAGATTACAGGAAGTAAGCTAATAGGTCTAGTTCTTGAGGTTTTCTATATCTCCTTATGTAAAAGTATCATCCACTTGAAGTTTATACTTCCTTGAAACATTCACTATCAGTGATGTGTGTGTGTATATATATATATATATATATATATATATATATATATATATATATATATATATATATATATATACACACACACACACTAATATGCTGTATGTAATATTCTGTAGTAGCTTTGAATAATATTGGCTGAATGTGTGAACTGCTACTGTTGAGGTCATTGCACTTCCTATTTACATTTCACATTATTTACACAGCCATTCACTTCTCCCCCAGACAGATTGGTTTTGTAACTCGAATTCTTTGGTGTAAGTCTGTCTTGAGAGAAAGGTTGTAATCATAAGTAGCCAGTCACTCTGACAGTATAATTCCCCAGGTGTTTCTTAGAGAGTATGAATAAGCATAGACATTAACGTCACAGACAGTAAAGAATAGTCATGACTCATTCTACAGCTATGGCCAAAAATTTAGCATAGCTTTTTAGGATTGAGACATAATAAAAAAAAAAAAAACAGCATATGAACACAATTAGATATTTTGTTTAACATCATGTAATGATAACTTAAGTAACACTGTTCAACAAGGCTTTCACTCACTGTTCAGAGCCTTCAATTCATAAGAATATTACTAACAGGTACCAGACGCTACTCACTAGGTTAGTTGTATTTCCAGTACTGTTTTACCAGGTAATAAATATAATAAATGGAAATGTCAGACACAGGCACTTGAAATTACCAATAAATAATATTTTTTGGGGCTCAGATTACACTATGTAACACAATTTTTGTTCCTGGGTTGTAAGTGTTATTTCCTAATTGCTTATGCCTCAAAAGTATAGAAAATGGCTATTATTCCCCACAAACTTTGCTTTTGTGACCAGGACAGTGATATTTCAAAATATTACTATTTCCAATGGGAAAATGGGCAAATGTGTGTCTTTTCATTCACATAAAGTCAGAAAAAAACAACATATGAATCCAAATTAACATGTATTTATACTAAAGTAATACAAAGATGACTACAAAAGATTTAGAAGTGAGTAGTTTTTCGAGATTTACAATTATACTGTAAATACAACACAACCATTACAAAACCCCAGTTTAGTGTGTGCAAACCATGCCATCAAGAACAGTTATTATAAAAGTCACTGAAACACTGAAAAACACTAGCTATAACAAAAACATCAAACGTGATATGTATATCACAAGAGATACAAATCACACAGGCAACATCAAGACATTCCCAGTCACATTCTGTTTATAGAACAAACACATCATAGTAGCAGTCTACACTCTTCACATATGCAACTAACTTTTTAAAACTATAAAAATAATTAAACAAGACACTACTCCATATAAGTTGTTTAAACTATTTTCAGCATCCCAGCAATACAGGAAGCTTGTGCAAATTGTCATCTTAAAAGCGTTTCAATATGGATTAAAAAAAATAATCTAAATTATAAAAACAGAATAAATCAATAAAACAAATCATGCTTATAATATACATATACTGGGATGATGTGAAAAAATGCAATTTTCTTTGTTACTGTGTGCCACTGCACAGCAGACAGATCTCTTTCTCTTTGTTGCTGAAAACAATGAAAGCTATAAACCTGTATTTCACCTGACGGGACTCACGTGGGAAACAGCCCCTCTATGGCTATCTACAGGTTAGTTCTGTTTTAAAGATCAGTTCCCTATACCTGCTTGTGACAAAGTGATTGATTGTGCACAGATGCAGGAGTGATGCAGTGCACAATGAACAGACAGAGATTTGTAATCCAGTTAGAAAAATTGTTTTTATTAATTATAATCCTGGTCTGGTGACAAAACAATAATTCCAGGCAATACACAACAATGTGTATTGCACTGGAAACAAACAAACAGATTGCAGTCCCAAATAATAAACATATGTATCTTTCCCACAATGTACAAACATGGTCACCAGTCCTGGGTGCGTGCTGCAGTGTTCGTGGTGGGGGAGACAAGTTTATTCGTGACAGAAGTGAAGTGCTGTTCTGGGTTTTGTGCTGGCCCTTGGCGACAGCTAAGGAACGTGTTAGTTGTCTATTAATTGCAAACAATTATAGACAAACACGCTATACAAGCTTGCAGTCCGCGGCTGCCACATCATTTCCCTTCCGGGTCTATGAGTTAGTGTACCGAAGCTCCTTCTCTTTTCTACATGATGACTTCCTTTAATCCTCGGAATGTGTCAGGCCAAGTAGTCCAAAGTATTTTGTTGCTATTACTTAGCACCCTCACAGGTTGGGAGATTTATCACCAAGAATCATTGTCTTTCTGTCACACTGCTATATACAGAATTAATTTGATAACCTGCTGATGAGACATGGTGAAATGCTACATTTTACATGTTTTTTTATAATGATGAAAATATATAATACTGAAATGCATAGGTAGTGTCAAACATGTCACACTCTGAAAACATTTGTGGCGTTTGTTTAATTACAACAAAACCAGCTTTTGTCAGACCCTCTTAAGAATGACATTCAATTCTGCACTCCCAATTCTGTATTTGTTTTATCGTGTGCTGCACCTTGAAATGGACTCATGTGTAACGTGACTGGCAAAAAGTTAATCCAACCAAACAGAAGATAGTGTTTAGGTGGATACTGTATGTTGTTATCTGAAGTGTGTATGTCTGTATGTCTGTTAATTAGTATTTTGTTTGACTTACGTTTTTATGTGTTGCAGTCACCCCTTTTGTACATGTAAAATGTTTGTTTTATTAACTGGTGAAGATAATAATGCAATTAAAAAATGTATACCATTTCATGAAAAAGAACATTGTCCACTTATACTGTTAATTTATACTAGAAAAATGCTCACACAATGGGCCATGATATTAATTAGAACATATGCAGAAGCCAGAGGAAGACTCTAGAAGACTTGTATTTACTAAACCACTACTGTATGTTCCACTTCTTAGAAAGATGGTCCTATATTTCTTAAAACTAGACACATACTCTAGGCTCATGAAGTGATCTCTAATTGAAAAGGTTTGTACAGAAACAAAAAGAGAATTAAATTGGAAGTAATTAATTTTCCACAAAGCGTTACCCTGTTCTCTACACTTTCTATGTGTTACTATATAGTACAAACATTTTAATCTAATTAGGCTCTAGGGGCAATACTGTGCTTTTTTTAATTAAACCTTCAACAGTCTGTGAAATACATCACAACCCTTCTTAGCAAGCAGAAATCCATTTCAAAATATAATTACTTACAGTAAGTGCTTCTTCACACAAACTTTTGCCTTTTACCCTAGAAAATACATGTTTGAAAAAAAATGTAAACAATACACACACCTTACCTAAACACATGGGAAAACGTAACACAATAAAATAAAAAAGGTCCTTATGTACCCTTTAAGGAGGCGCCACCTAACACAAGCATAAACACAGCTGATTTATACTGATATAGATTTGTGACAGGGCAGAAACCCTGCATGTAAATAGCGTGTTGTGTTAAAAAAAAAAAAAAAAAAGATTATTTATTTTGAATTTAAGTTTGACAAGGATGGGGTTTATGCCATATCGCTGCTGGGTTTTGAGTGAATAATATCATCAATCAAGTCCCAATGACATGGTATAAAAGGGAGCTGAATTCTTTGTTTGTTGGATGAGTTTGGGAAGATAATTCAATTAAGGCCATTACCCAGCCCAAATAAAATAAAAGTCCATGTATAGTGTTTTGTGGTGGTGGAAAAAGTGAAGCCTTGTGAATCACTAAGCCCTTTGAACCATTGCTTCACCAAAAGTTTCACTGATCCGAATCACATGCAACGCTTCATGCTCTTTCCCCACCTACACACCAACACACTAACACTCAACCTTTAAAAAAGCAGTCATGCTACAAGGTTCCCAATACGTTACATATATGTTTTTATTCGTATAATATTGTACAACATTCAAAAGTGAACAATGTCACATTAGGTTATTGGATTTATTTGGAGTATAATATTATAAGTAAGATATTTTTCTGTACCAGCAGGGAATTGAACCCTATTTGCTCACTTAAGCAGATTACAATTTACCCCTCCATTAAGTGGGTAGGCAATGCTTCCTAGCAAGAGTACACATCATGTTAATATTGATTGCGAGGGGACATCATTTCAGGCTTTAAAATTTTGTATATAAAAAACATTGCAAAAACTGTTCTTTTTGGCTTGCGTGAAACAGCACACTGGTAGAAATTGTACAGTGTCTGTTAAATCATTATGTTTTGTTATTATCAATGGTTAAAACATCAAATGATTCCTTTTTTTTATTTAGTATCTGCAGTTATTTTACCCATGATTTTCTCCCAATTTGGAAAGCCCAATTATTCAACCCGGCTCACTGATGTAACCCCTGCACGAAGATGAGCACTCGAGTCTTCCATACACTTTTTTCGCCCTGCAAGCCTATCGTGAAGCCATTACAGAACTACAGCATTGTCCTTTTTTGCCTTTCTGCCTTTCAGTGGCCTCCCTGCTTACATGGTAGGCTGCTCTTTATATCTGTCTGTCGTATGTGAGCGACTGCCTGTGCAGTCATCTGCGAATGAGTGTCTTTTCTTCCTGAGAGTACACGTGTCCTCCGCGGGGCTAGGCCTTGCCGTGTCCCTGCTGTTGAGTAGACCCTGCTGGCCACACAGGCCCGCCCACCTTGGCAAGTCGGGTCTTGTAAACAAACGGTGTACTCTCTCTCTCTCCTTTTGCTACCGTGTTTTATTGTCTGCTTAAACTCTCCCACCACGGCTTCGGTCCTGTGTCCCTCCCTGGTACACACTATGCGCTGACCAGGTGTGTGTGTTGACCATGCAGTTAGGGTAGGCACACTGCGTAGCGGCCTCCCTGGTGCTGCGGTACCACGGCGCACTCATAGCCTGTGAAATATATTATCTCGGGGCACTGTTGCTTAGTATAAGCAGCACATGGTGCCAAGCACCTCAGCAGTAGTGCAACAACAATGCTGTATGGTACGCGGTGCACTTAGTGCCCTCAGTACTTAGTGTGCGTGCTGCTCGGTTTGCACAGTGCACATGTGCACACATGCTGATACCTCTACCACTCCAATTCACATAGTGTATGGTACCTGGTACACACGGCGTTTGGGACGCACAGTGCAATCAGTTCATGTGGTGCATGTTGTGCTAGTTGCGTAAACACTGCTCAACCTAGCATATAGCTCACAGTTCTGCACAGTACCCAGTGTAAAACAGGATACTCGGTGTGCACGGGGCTCAGCATATACGGTGCACACATAAACAGGTACTACATTAGGTGCCACACGGTAACAGTGCACAGGGTGCCCACTGTACTCGGCGCATGGTGCGCAGTGTTAATACCTTTGCTGCAATGTTAGTGGGTGTACACATTACGTTAACACTTACCAGCGTTCAACGCTGTGTAAGCAGTGCTTCAGTGCTAATGCACAAAACCAGGCCCAAGTCGGGGTCCCATCCCTGTACGGCCTGCACATACTGCTTACGGTACTCTGTGTGCACAGTGCTCGGTAGGCAGGTGTCTAGCACATCAGTGTTTAAAATGGAAAAGAGACGCGTGATCCTCCATCAGACCACCTGATGTGGAGTTGACTCTGCTGGACTGCCTCAGCTCGCCCTTTCGGTGCGCTTAAAATTTCAGTTCACCCGCATTGCCGTGGTGTCTGTTGTATTACCCTCACAGCTGCTGTTGTGTGTGTGTGTGTGTGCGTGGTTTTATTTCACTGACTTACAGTTTAGATATAAAAAATAAAACAACCGTGATTCTTCCACCGGGACCCAGCTCTGCTCGCCCTGCTGTTGAGTGGCTTCCACGCACTGTTGTTAAAAACTGCTATTTTACCATCAGAACCTTGCTGTTGTGTGTGTATATGTGTTGTTTTCTTTACTGCCTTGCAGTTTAAAAAGAAAAAGTAATAGCAGCGTGATTCCTCCACCGGGACCCTGCAGAGCTGTTGAGTTGAATCAGCACGCTTATTTTAGACCACCAACTTGGCACGCTTGGTCACCCACCTGGCATGATGAATGTGTTTCTCCCATAGCTGAATGGCTGTGTGTATAAGCTTGTATTTTTTTTCCTATTACTGCCTTTGCAGTTAAAAAAGCAGTACACTTTTATTCCTGCCTAACATGCCGCAGCTCCTTGAGCCTGTGCTCCACTCTGGCATACGCTATGCACTGCCACGTGGACCTGGTTATCACCGCTCTGCACCATGGTGCGCTCCCCTGTACTGCTCACCTGTACTGCTCACCTGTACTGCTCATCTGATTGCCTACCGCAGCCACTTGAGCCTGTGTATCCACCCCGGTGTATACTATGCGCTACCCCGGGTTGTGTTGACTTCACGCGATTAAGGCTGGATGCCTCTCAGTGCTGAGCCGTACGCGGCGTTGGGAGCCCCTGGCCAGGCAGCATGCTCAAGCCCTTGCTGTGGCCCTGGAGCTGACCCTGCCTGTACTGGTGGTCACCCTGGATTTTACAGAACCAGATTTCAGCTTTGCTGAGGAGGACCATGATGCAATTATATCGCGGCCTCATGGGAAAGTGGCTCCTTCCTTCAAAAGCAGCCCCTACCTCCCCTGACCATTACTTTGGACCAGAGGTTGAGGAATTGATGCAGCGCTCCAACCGAGAATGCAGGCGCCTCAGTAAGTAGAGAACAAGACACTGGTGTCCGCAGTACTCGCAACACTGGATACTGGACCGATAGAACACGGATTCCACGTTCCTATGGGTCCAGTGCACAGGAACTATCTCTGCTCCACCTTACTGGGGAGTGTCCTGAGTTTTCCGTGCTATAATTCGGCCTCTCCTTATCCCCCACACGTTTTCGAAGTGCATGGATGCCATCCTAACTCACTTGTGGCTGCAAGTGATCAGGGTGATGAATTACCTGGACGACTGGTTGATCTGCCCAGTTGCAGATCAACCAGTCACAGGAAGTAGACTACAATAAAAAAAAAAAAAAAAAAAAAATCGTCTGTGTGTTTTTATCGGTTATCTTCTATGTTTTATTTGAATAACTGTATCCAAATGTTTATTATTTTTATGTTGGCTTGTCTCGAACCAGGTGCACCAGGACTGTACCCACTAACATTCGCCCTACGTTGGCCCAATGTTAGAACCCAGTACTGGCCCAATGTTAAATACCAACGTTTATCTAATGTTGTTTAATCTTTATGCTAACATTGGCCCAACAACATTAACTAAATGTTAAATCCAATGTAAGTAAAGCTTCTTATTTAACATAATGGTAACATAATAGTTTAATGGAGACTATTGGCTAGTTAGGTCTTAAACACTTTTTTTTTGCTCTCAGATTACCATCACAATTTACAAATAAGTAAATATTTAGAAATTTTGAAATAACAGAAATATTTTTTTTTGCAAACACCAATTTTAGTATTAAGGTAAAAAAAATGGACAAATGAAGTTTCAATATTGTTTTTTGTGATCAAATGATTTATTAGGAAACAACAGCTCTTACAGAAAAAGAAATATACTTCAAGTATACTTGGCCAAAATAGTTGGCCAAAATACTTTTTTTTTTAAATTTCTAATTAATGAAAAGTGGTTCTGAATTATTTTATATAAAGTTGTTCCAGTCTCTCCAACATGTTTTATTTCATCACATTTTCCACAGGCTATTCCATAAACAACATTGCTATTTTTGCAGTAGATATTAGTATTCAGTGGATATGTGGTGTGCTTATGTTTATTATATTTTTACATTTGCAGGTCAGATATAGCCTCAGATTGCTTAAATTTTATTGTGTACCAAACATATGAATCTGTAATATCTGTGTATGTGTCATTACAATTAAGTAACACAAGGTTTGCAGTTCAAACATTGCAAAATGGTAGCAACACAATTTGATGCACAGTTTTAATAAACATCAGAACAAAACTTTTAATACTACATCTTCTAAAAATTATTCTCATACACATGTAAGTTTCTCAAAATGTACAATTCAGTAGAAATGATCATTGGAGTTAGCAATTAATGTATTTTTGGTAACAAATTCTTACACAACGTGGATATTCCACTAAACAATTAATTTAGTGAGTTAATAGTTAGGCTATACTGTGAAACAAAACTGATCAAATAAATCTAAGTTTCTAAATAAATCAGCCTATTTCATAAAATACCCAGTGGTAGCCCAGGAATTAGAGTACATCACATATTGTACCTGTTTGTACCTGTTTCATAAATGACTCTAATTTGATAGGATGGCCATGTGTTGTCAGGAGTCATGCATATCTGAACTGCCTTGACTGCAGTCTTAAATGGTGGCCAAAAGCATTTTGTGGAGTCAATCAACCAATTAGTTAATCACCTCAACTTCTGAACTGCCAATAAATTCAACGATAGCAAACATCACTTTTCCCTGCCTGAAACATTACCATTATGTAAATCAAAAAATTATAGCCATTCCTTACCTAGAAAAATAACTTTTACTGATATTGTACCATAACAAATAAATAAATAAATAAATAAAGACAATGACACAAAAATATTAGGCAGATTTATTTGAATAATTTGTCATTTTATTTAGTTATGTTTAACATTAAATTTATACAGTTTTGAATATGTTAATTCTGCAAAAATGTTGACTAGATTGATTGAATGTTGAAAGAGCAGTTCTGCATGGGCTAAATTCTTTCATTTACTGAGCAAAAGGCTGTATTACAACCATGGGAATTTTTTCTCCTTTTTGTCTAAAATAAAATACAATCTTCATGTAAGTGCCGTACCTCTTAAAATTCTCCTAGTCCAACCTAGCATTTCTATTATTTGAACATGAACATGAATGGTCCTCCCCAGTCAAAATCAAAACAAATGTGTAACAAAAGCCCGTGGCAACTTCCTTATTTATTATTATTCAGATACTGGACAAATGTATCACCATATTAAACTAATTACATTGAGGTGCAAGACCAACATCTTGACTACTTATTAAAATGTTCATTTTGTAAATCAGAGCTCACAGATTGCCTCTCTGTAGGCAGTACGTAAAGTATTGAATGGTCAGGCATACAGCCCCCGCACAGTGCACACAGCACAGCACACACACACACACACAGAGCCCTCGCCAAGCCCATAGACTTCCCGCCACATACAGCCCTTGACACACAGCCCCCACAATTACTTTTACAACTGTTTACAGTAAATTTATACAGTCTACGATAAAGATTTTAGACATACGTAAACAATGGCTTATATTACTTTAAGTTAGATGTTTAAAAAAATGAAAGAAACCGCCAAAAGGAAAGTAATAATAAAACTGAAATTTATACAAATGGCTACGCACTGCTGGAGTGGTCCTACACACAAATCATTATATTTGACAGAAAGTACCCAGTTGATTTTTAAATATTAGCCTACATACATATAATGGTGACTTTTTTTATACTGTAAATAACGTTTTCATGATTTGTGCCAAGATAAGTGATCAACACAGACTGAAGTGTTCTTGGTTATTCTTACAAGCACTGCTACAGAGAGAAAGACAGACAGGGAATGGGAAAGGCGTCATCACAGGTGCAGACAAGTATGCTTTGGTAAGACACACGGACAACATGCAGGTAAGGCACAGGTAGATGAGGGCACGGCACACATGGACAGACATTTAGCCCATACATACAAGAATATGTGAAAGAGCATGAAACATTATATATCTAACAATGAAGATGATGAACAAGATCAATAATGGCAATGAGTGCAAGGGATAATGAGAATGCAGGCATTGCAGATCCAGGGTTGGGGTGTTGGAGCCTTTTTTTTTTGGTTGTGCATTGTCAATGTTTTTTGCTGCAGACGTGACTTTTGAGCTGATAAGGGAATGGTCACAATGCCCTTGAAGTTGTACAAGGAGCGATGAAAAAAGAAATTAGAAGCAACAATTGTGTGAATGCTGGGCCCCAGCACCTCTTCAATTGTGCCTATTTGCTTGATGTTTGACAAGGTTCTCCTAACTTGGGCTTTTGTGTTTGATATCACCACTTTAAACAACTGTTGCGTTTTTCTAACTTGTTTTTTTATACATTGATAATGTTTATTATAAATATCACTTCCTTTTTTAATTGATCAAATAATGATTAAAGCGAGGGTAATCTATTTGAGAATGTGTATGGTAAATAGACAGACAAGAGAGTAATAAGTAGAGTAATATAAGAGAAATAAGAAATATTTGAAAGTAAAATAATGGTAGAAGGGACTTTTGGACAATATTGAAAGTGTAAACATTGTATAGTTTTAATTGCAAATGTACATCCAAAGGTGGTGAAAACAATATGGGCCCGATCTTCGATCTTCGTGCAATCCCCTCACTAAATTTGTGCCTCGCAAAAAAATAGTGCTTTGGCACAAAATGAGAGATATTCCAAAACGGCACAGAGCAGTTGCGAGACATTGGAATATAACAGTTTTTTGAGCAATTCGCAAATCTTGTTTGTGCCTTGCAAAACCGTCTGCACATTCACTACCAATATAGCAACTGCACACAACAGCCAAGCGAGAATGCAGAGTGATGGACAGTCACCATTAGTAATGGCATTACCCCGACAAGATGCTATAATTGTGTTGCCACAGTATGTACCGATATGACAACAGTCGAGACCACACAATATATTGTGCACATACACATACGGACCATTCAAATACACAATTGGCTCCATAGCTAGGTGCCAAGTTTTCAAATTAATGAGCTGATAACACCACTGTTTTATTGAATGCGGACAGTATTGTATCACGAGGAAATACTATATAGGTTTCTTTAAAGGCCCGCTGATCCGACATAGCTGTATATTTTTTAAGTAACATTTTTTAAAAAAGGCTTTGGATACTGTCTGTTTTTTTGTTTTTTTTCTAAATTATTATTTTTTTTTTTTTAAAGTCATGCCGTGACAAAGTCCATTGTGGTAGCGCACTCTCTGATTTGTAAATGTAACAAGTTCATTGAACTACAAAGTAAACATCAATCATTTCTATATTCACAAAACACAGAAATGCATTATATTATTCATTCTACTCACCTACTTGAACGTCATGATTAAGCCCTGTTTGTAATGTTTTGAGTGTCGAATGGATTTTTTTCGTTATGACATTTTTTTTCTTTAAGAATAATAATTAATGCTAAATACTCCCTTAAAATGTTAATTGTAGCCTACTATGATTTCTCAATAAATGAACAGTCTCTGTATAATTAGCAACATCGACATTCAGCAGACTGGTCAGCTGCATAAACGGCCAGAAATTACAGTTAACAAAACTGTTTGTCCCGCCTCAGCTAACTTATGAATGGACTGCTGCAGAGAAAATACAGGTCTTTGATTGGTTGATCATATCACCGGTCTGGCTTTAGGAAAACGTTTGCATGCCTTTCACAGCAAGAGTGCCCTGATGGTGATTGGCTCTCCGAAGTGCAGCTGCTCACTCCTACACCCGTAATACACAGCAATCTATGGAATAGCCAAATAAAGCAACAGGCCACAATAAGGGTGTATGACGTATTTATACAAATTGCCACAAATTGACTATGGTGATGCAGTATATAGGTTTGCATCACCATCAACTTTAGGTAAAAATGACTCACTATATCATGCAGCATTGAGGTACATTACAAATACAAGATTTAATACTCATCATTGTATATGATACGATTTGGTAGGCTGGACTTCTTTGGCTTTTCGTAGGTTGAAGCACTGGTATATTCTGGTATATAAGGCTAGTCAATGTAAATTATATGAATATACTTATTTAGATGAACACCTTACAGCTTCCCATAGTAACCATAGCTTCAGATCTCATTCTTCTTTGCTTATTATGCCCCATTGAGGTACATACAAATACAAGATTTAATACTCAGTACCATATTTTTTTTTTTTTTTTACGATTGGTAGGCTGGACTTCTTTGGCTTTTCGTAGGTTGAAGCACTGGTATATTCTGGCATATAAGGCTATTCGGCGACCGACGCAGTGGCATTTAATATGCTACTTCTGTTATGACATACAGTGTCATCGATACGTATGGGTGTGGTGAAATTGCTACGTATCGGTAGGTGCACGTAGTTGTAACGTCGACGTCTAAAGATGTAACAGAACAGAAAAACCGTAAAAAGTTTTCACCATCAACTTTAGGTAAACTTGACTCGCTATATCATGCAGCATTGAGGTACAATACAAATACAAGATTTAATACTCATCATTGTATATTATACGATTTGGTAGGCTGGACTTCTTTGGCTTTTCGTAGGTTGAAGCACTGGTATATTCTGGTATATAAGGCTAGTCAATGTAAATTATATGAATATACTTATTTAGATGAACACCTTATCAGCTTCCCATAGTAACCATAGCTTCAGATCTCATTCTTTTTTGCATTTTAAAATCCCAAATGTGCGTACTGAGGCAGGTAAAGGATCCTTTGCTTATTATGCCCCATGGTCCTGGAATGAGTTCCAGTCCAAACTAGATATCTTTATTGCAATTTAAGAGTAAACTGCATGATTTCCTGACTGAGAGTTGTAATTGTTTTAAATAGTTGACTACCTTTGCGTGTTTTGATTACTGTTTTAAATGTGATTTGCCTGTGTCTTAATTGTGTTTTATTGTGTACTTGCTCTTGTTGTCCGATTGACTTGTTGCTGCCTGCTTGGCTAGGTCTCACTCGTAAAAGAGGTTTTAATCTCAATTTGACATATTATGAATAATTATATATATATATATATATATATATATATATATATATATATATATATATATTATCTATATATATATCTCCATCCTGGTATTGACTGTTGATCTACTGAAAAAAAAAAAAAAAAATAGGAAGATATTGCATAGTTGGCAACCTGTTTGGGGTCATACACGTACTAATATATTTGTGCACATTTTTTGCAAAGGCTTTATTGGGCAATAAAGCCATAGTCTTATATATTATAGATTATAAAATGACGACTCGTGTCTTTTCTGAATAATGTGTTTAGAAGGGCTAGTATTCCGATAGTATCCTAATACTAAGTGGGTATTCGGTATCACGTTTTCAGAATACTGGTATCCAGAATATGGATGGATTCATTTGGAATACCCTGTTTACATGGTATGGAATAGCTATTCCAATTTACCACTATTCCGAATACAACTGGAATCCTGATAGAACAGGACAACTGGAACAGGTGCCAGGATAGCAATATGGGTGCAATCAATTGCACCTACCATGCGCAGCAGGTGCATGACCTCATAAAAACCCAGCATTATCTCCTCACTGTTTGCTCTGGTACTGGGGAATTTAATATGTTCCTCAGCACATTGTAGCAACACGGTTATGAAACGGTGGAGGTGGCGGGACAGTGCTGTCCCGGTAGCCAGGATACACATACAGATAGACACTACCAATTGCTCAGACAAGGCAAGGAAGGCAGGTTTGTTCTGGCCAGGTCATCATGCAGCATGTGGCATAGATGAATCGAGACGATACCTGGACAAGATTTGTTCATTATCGACCTCCTCATATGTGTGCCGAGGCTGGTAAACCCTTTCAGTATAGATCATACATATTGCTGGCCACTCTCCCCATTTTGCGCGATGCATACATTTTATTTCTGCACAGCGCAGAATGGATTGTGACACGCAAAAGGACGTTTCAAATATGGCATCTTGGCACAATTTCAGCACAACGGTCATTTGCGACTCGCATACCCCTCTGCGCGGTGTGCAAATCTTTCGAAGATCGAGCCCTATGTCTGTTTTGATAGGTATTGACATATCGATATTTACTTAGGTACAAAACAACAATGTCTATGAAAAATAAAAAAAACTAATGAACATTACCATGCAAAAAATCATACTAGGCCTAGTATTAATATTATATGTGTTAAATTGTTTTATAGATCGTCAAAACAGCAGTGCGGTATTTACAAAACAGTTTTTTGGGGGGGTAGTTTCAGTCAATCCCATCATATCAATTAGGCTAGTCCAGACATAACAGACAGTAAATTAATAACTATACTGAACAAAAATATAACCGCAACATGTAAAGTGTTGGTCCCATGTTTCATGAGCTGAAATAAAAGATCCCAGAAATTTTCAATACGCACAGAAAGCTTATTTCTCTCAAATTTTTTGCATAAATTTGTTTACATCCCTGTTAGTGAGCATTTCTCCTTTGCCAAGATAATCTATCCACCTGACAGGTGTGGCATATCAAGAAGCTGATTAAACAGCATGATCATTAAAAAAAGGTGCCCCTTGTGCTGGGGACAATAAAAGGCCACTCTAAAATGTGTAGCTTTGTCACACAACACAATGCCACAGATGTTTTGAGTGAGCGTGCAATTGGCATGCTGACTGCAGGAATGTCCACCAGAGCTGATGCCAGAGAATTGAATGTTAATTTCTCTACCATAAGCCGTCTCCAACGTCGTTTCAGAGAATTTGGCAGTCTGTCCAACCGGCCTCACAACCACAGACCACGTGTAATCACGCCATCCCGGGACCTCCACATTCGGCTTCTTCACCTACGGGATCGTCTGAGACCAGCCACTCGGACAGCTGATGAAACTGTGGGTTTGCACAACTGAAGAATTTCTGCACAAACTGTCAGAAACTATCTCAGGAAAGTTCATCTGCATGCTCGTCGTCCTCACCAGGGTATTGACCTAACTGCAGTTAGTCATAACTGACTTCAGTGGGCAAATGCCCACCTTCGATGGCCACTGGCACGCTGGAGAAGTGTGCTCTTCACGGATGAATCCTGGTTTCAACTGTACCGGGCAGATGGCATATAGCGTGTATGGCATCATGTGGGCAAGCGATTTGCTGATGTCAACGTTGTGAACAGAGTGCCCCATTGTGTGGTGAGATTATGTTATGGGCAGGCATAAGCTATGGACAACGAACACAATTGCATTTTATCAATGGCAATTTGAATGCACAGAGATACCGTGACGAGATCCTGAGGACCATTGTCGTGCCATTCATCCGCCTCCATCACCTCATGTTTCAGCATGATAATGCACGGCCCCATGTCGCAAGGATCTATACATAATTCCTGGAAGCTGAAAATGTCCCAGGTCTTCCATGGCCTGCATACTCACTAGACATGTAACCCATTGAGCATGTTTGGGATGCTCTGGATCGACGTGTACGACAGCGTGTTCCAGTTCCCGTCAATACCCAATAACTACACACAGCCATTAAAGAGGAGTGGGACAACATTCCACAGGCCACAATCAACAGCCTGATTAACTCTACGTGAAGAAGATATGTCGCCCTGCATAAGGCAAATGGTGGTTACACCAGATACTGACTGGTTTTCTGATCCACACCCCTACCTTTTTTTAAGGTATCTGTGACCAACAGATGCATATCTGTATTCCCAGTCATGTGAAATACATAGATTAGAGCCTAATGAATTCATTTCAATTGACTGATTTCCTTATATGAACTGTAACTCAGTAAACTCTTTGAAATTGTTGCATGTTGCATTTACATTTTTGTTCAATGTAGTTTAAATTAAGATTTTAAAATGATCCTTACCTCACACTGCAGTTCGACGTCATTCTGCAAGCTTTGAACCTAGTCTGCACTTCAAATCCAGGATCTGGCTGCAAAAATGGTTGCCTATTCCCGCTCATACCGCAAAGCATTATGGATTGTAAGTTTCATCAGACAAATGTAATGCTCCCAATGCTTTGTCATCGGTTCCAGAGAAAGGAAGTATAATAAAGAGCCTGTTGTGTTAAAATTAGGGTTGCTCTGATGAACAGATTAATTGGACCAATTAAAGAGTTTCTTTTTTTACTATTTTTTATAAATTAAATAAAAAGAACCAATAGAAGATCTACATTTTCTCAGCTGCAATCCAATCATAAGTGAGCGAAGGCGGGTCATAAACAGTTGACGGGCTTGAGTAAGTTTAACCAATGGGAGAGTCAAAGATCTGCTACTTGTTATGCAGGGGTCCAATCATGAGTGAGCAGGGGCGGGAAATACACCGTTGGTATTCTCCATTTGAGTTGAATGTCTTGTGAGTTTAACCAATGAGAAAGTCAAAGATCTGCCCCTTGTTTTGCAGCTGTCTAATAATATGCTAGGGTGTGCGTGTACGTATACTTGAATTGAGTGCAATATTGCTAATATTATAGAGAACGTTATTGCGAATTATATTGAGAACTTCAAAGTCATATTTAGAATTTCTTTTTACAGATCAAAAAATAAAATGTCATCAGACAACAAAGCTATCATAGTCAATTTAGTTACAAATCAATTTTCAAGAAGAACTTTCTCAGAAAAATTGGAGATTGTTAAAAAATGTAGGTACACACCACAAATACCCAAACTGACACAGGAAGGAAAAGAATATATTTGCCACTTCCAACATTCAAATTATGAAAGATATCCATGGCTTACTGGTAGCTGTCAATTAAAAAAATAATACTGCTGGAACTGTCTTTTGTTCAGAACAAAAAAGGAGATATGGAACAGCACTGGCTACAGCAATCTAGGATGTCTAGTGAGTCATGAGTGTTCCCAAAGTTACTTGCAAGCCACTCTTACACTCAAAACTTTTGGACAATCGCAGATTGATGTTCAGCTGGATGAGCAGAAGCATAGGGCTACAATACATCACAATGAGCAAGTAAGAAAAAATCATTGTGAGGTTCTTAAATGCTTGATTGACTCTATTGTTTACCTTGGCAAACAAGAACTGGCATTCAGAAAGTATGATGAAGGCACCAGTTCCTCAAAAAGAGGTAATTATGTAGAAGTACTTTATCTTATTTGTGACTATGACAGCATGTTAAGCAATTGCTTGTTAATAGCCACAGTATTCTCAGGTACATCAACAAGATTCAAAATAAATAAAAGCAGAAGTACAATAAGCCAAGTATGTAGCTGTAATGGTAGATTAAACAGCCGATGTTGGAAACGCAGCTCAGCTGTCTTGTGTTTTCATATATCTGACAGTGGCCCCAAAGAATGATTGTTCTGTGAAAATGTGTTACATTTACTAAAATAAAAATAACAAAAATGCTTTTAAAAAGACCGAATTCCCACTGGGCTTATTTTCATTTTTTTCAAATCTATTGATTTTTCAGTATTACTATGCAGGACAGTCATTATAAGATCATTATCTTTGTTAAAAATGTATACGGATTAATCAATTAATTTCTATAAATATGTTGTGCATATTTACATTGTATATCTAGGGTTCATGATATTAACATTAAAATCCTGGACGAGCCCCAATTATGGGTCATTCAGGGCTTTTGTTAAAAATTAAAATTTGATTTATATATATGATCATCCCGGTGAGCCCCCATTATGTTGTGCATATTTACATTTTATTTGTAGGGTTTATGTCACTTTGTCCTCGCCAATTACCATTAAAGAAAATACCCATTATAGCTCATAATGTAATTATTAACCATAATAAACACAATACCTCAATAAGAACTAACGATTCTGGCTTAATTATCCCTAGATTCATGATGAAAAGAGATTAACAATTAATATTATGTATGCGTAAGCAATTCAAATCAATCATAAATGTATATTTCTTATAAGACAAAAAGAAACCTAACAATCCAAATTATTATTACATTTATTCATATTTTCAAATGAAGAAGAATAAAGGTTAGGCTTCATAGTTAAAAACATATGTATAAAGAAGAAACTAATTAAATCATTCAAGGATAAACAATGCATTGTTAAATAAATCCTTGATGTGCTCTCTGGTCATAGAGTTCTGCATTAGTGAAGCAGTCTTAATAGTTCATCACGCATTGTTCGGTTCAATCACACATTAGGTATACATGTGCCAGCTTCGTCATGGCTAAGTACGCATGTGGCGATATCATTATCATGGCTTCAGTTCAGTTACTTGTAAACACACAATATAAGTTTGATACTTATACTGTTGGTGCAATGTTTAAAACAAAGTCTTCTTAACACGGCCATCCTCTCTGTAGAAGTTAGCTGTGCAGCAGCACAGTGCAGTATCTCTGTGAAGTCTGTACTGTAGGCAAAAGCATTTGTAGTTCTGGAGGCAGACCATCTTCTCCAGGACAGTTTTGAAGGTTACATCATTGCATCTTCGTTGAAAAACTCCAGAGTTTAATGAATTGAGAGCTATGAGATGTTTTGAACAGTGAATCCAGTGAATGAATCCAGAGCATCCAGAAAGTCCAGAGAGAAGAGCAGAGAAGAAAATCCTTGTTTTGAGTTTAAATAACACAATGCATACACGGTCCCTTTTACTGTAAACAAATCCTTGTCGGTCCTCCCATTGTTTCATAGTATTTGATAGACAGTTGTGTGTCACACAAACAGGGTGTGTTAGAAATGGAATGTACCCGCCTAGTTTGTTATCAAATAATTTTACATTTATCATTTAATATTTAATTTTACATTTATCATTTACCTATTCAATATAACTTTAGTTACATTCATTGAAGGCATACAAATTTTCATTCTCTATACAAAATTACGATTATAAGCATATAAAACACGTCATAATACAATCAAAGGATAATATTCAAAAATAGTTATTAGTTTATAATATTCATTTAAAACACAACAAACCCTTCAGGTTTATTGGGAAACTTACTTAAAATAACTATTAAACTTAAAGCATTTTAACTAGCTATTAACACAATAATGGAACAACTACACTGTAGCTAGTTTTATGACACCATATGAAACAATCCATTCCCCACAGTAGGACACACAGACAAGAGTCTGAATTAAATATCTGGAAAATGCTTATTAAAATGAATTTAACCATGAATTTCCTTGACAAATTAACCGATCAAAAATTTTAAGCGAGTGACAGCCCTAGTTAAAATGCATTCATGACTAGCGTCTTCATTACACTATTTTAATGCAGCACCATGATTTATTTTGTGTTACCAGTAAGCTAACATAAAAAAGTAAGGGCGCTACAGGTATTAATTTGATTTTACCACTGTACTTACTGCAGAATATTTTTGTTTTCTTTTTTTTAAATCTGACAACTCATATCTCCCTTCAGACATCTCTGGTTTAGCACGGGACTACTGATTATGAAAACCTTTTTGATAGAAACAATTTTTTGATTTGTGCCCATGAAAAACTGGTGCCAGCCCTGCATGTAACGGTTCAACTGAACCAAATGAACCTTGATTGCTTCATAACACTGTTTGCCTTACTTGTTTCACGTAGGGTCAAATCAGCTGAAGCTTCATTCCCATCAAAATTGCTTTGTTTAATGCTTTATTTGTTTAACATATTTATTTGTCTTGTGTTTTCATATTAATATAATTGCAGCTTTCTGGCCTCTGAGTCTCCTTCCTGCTGGTAACAGTTTGTTCTGTGACACTAAACTGCTAGGATTATTTAGTCATGCCCCTTTGCTGAACCTAGAACTGGTTAGAAGATAATGTAAACAGGTGCAGAGCAGTTTTATAATGTTACTCCATGAGCAAATTTCTTTCATTTTTTTCCTGAAAGGAGCAAGCAACCCCAGACAATAAGGGAGGGGTGTGAAACAATATCCCAAAAGAGTTTTTGTGAAAGCATGGCAAATCTGCACTGCCTGAAACAATGTAATGTATCAAGACAGCTGTTTTAAGCAATTAGCTTTGCCATGGTCAGTCAAAGATGTACTCTCTCTCTCGTTAGCTCTTCATACATGAAAATATTTCCTGTATACTCAACAAATTTACAAGCAACACTTTACAAAAATATTAACTTTTTGTTAGTTCTTTTTTTGCAACAGCAAAACCTTGGGGTTATCTCTAAATAACTTCCTGTTCATTTAAAGATATCTCTAAATACATATATTCTCTAAATGTAACCTGGAAACCTAATTGCTCACCCCTGGCAATGTAGACTAAATTTAAAAGATCTGTTTTTCTTTTCATTAACACAAATTTACAGAGAGGGGAAAAAATTGATAAGTTTTATTTTTAAATTGATAATTGCAGCAGAAAGTGATTTATGTGAATTAATAATCTGTGAAGTTAATAAACTGTGAGGTACCAGTACAGTCAGTGCTACGAATCTCCATCTATAGTCTTTATTTATAAAACAGAATGTTTGGATGCTGCACGCTGATTAGCTGTTGAGGATATTTTACCATGCATGTTGTTGTAAGAGGTCTTTTAAAGTTTTTAAAAATGAGTCACATCCCATTCATCACATTTGACCTTTTTTGGTGGCATTGACAGTAGACAAGTGGCTAGAATTACAAGAAATAAAACCTCTGTTGGAAAAAAAAAAAGCAAGAGACACAAAGATTTAACAAGTCAACAGCTTAATGAAATTGAAGAAAACTAAAATGCTTGGGCAGCTGCTGCTTTATCAATTTGATGTTGATCAACATAAAAACAGTATGTCTTGAAAATGTAAATGATCTGTTACAATAATTCTCTGTTTCAGTGCGCAACTCAGCTGGTCAAGAGTACTCAACTCTGTTATGTTAGTCTCCGTACTGGTCTCAATTGCTCCATAAACAGTGCCAACATAAACTGCAATGGTACCCTGTTAGTGATTAAGTATTTATAATGCCAATATTGTATTTTTGTATTAGCTTAAGCAGGTCAGCAGTTGCAGTGCATGGTCAGTGAACTTTGTCTTTGCTCATTTTCTGTATCTTTTCATTAACAAAAATTAAATGATTGGCATTTTTAAATGCTTGGTCACTAACAAGGCTAACACTGCAGGTTATATCAGCTCTGTTTATGGAGCAATTAAGACCAGCACAGAGGCTAAAATAACACAATTTTAAAAATAAAATATGTTTTGTATGTTACTGTTAATGTAACACAATGCACACCCTGGGAATTATCCCTTACTTTACAAGCTGCTGTGTTGGGTGCATGTAAGCACAACACACAAAAACTCCTAGTAAAGAATACATTTTAGACACTCTGAAACTATATATGACGGAGAGTATAGATCTTTTTCTGCCTTAGAAATATACATTTTCTTCCTGCATCTGTAGCTATTTTTAAGGTCTCAAATTTTGTGTTTGCAATGGGATCTATAAACTATGCTGCTGCTTTCTTTCCACGGACTACTTGAAGGAAGCCGGCCGACCACAGATTGAGAACCACTGTTAATTAGATATACCCCTTGTTATATCGCCCCTCGCTGTACTGCAGATTTGGATATATCGTGGTCCTGGGGTTGGCTCCCCATGTTTACTGTCAAACTGAGTATGCCTTACTTAGCTGCAATATACGTAGACAATTTCATTTAGAACTACTGTTCATTTTATTTTTCTTCCTGCACACCACAAAAAATATATATAAAACAATTAAAAACGAAGCATTAATATTGTACTGTTAAGCAAGTACATATTATTTTTGATTTGTTTATAGAAATAGTTAATCCTGTAAAACTAAGCTGGAGCAACACCTGCATAGTTCAAAACAAACCATACCCCATATTTATTTATTTATTTATTTATTTTTCAGCAAAGACGGCTGCACTAGCTTAAAAGAATGTAATGAAAAGGCAGTTTATGTACGTCTAGGGGTGCAGCCAATAAGGACACCTGAATAACTGAACCACGTATGAGTGTCTATGACATTTCAATATTCTTTCCTTACAGCTTTGCCAATAAGATGTTACACAAAGGTTGGGGTTTGTGAGTGTTTTTGCCATTTTATCAAACAACTGCATTCCTGAAATGGTAGCAAAAATATATCTTGTATAGCGCAACTGTATTTTGACTTCAGAAAGGCTCAGAGAGTAAGTAAAAACAAGTAGCATTCGAGTTAAGGTACTCTGACTTGTTTAAATCAGCTTGGCAAACCGCTATGCTCAAAGGTGAATAAAAGCAATACATTTAAAAACAATGGGTTGTAGGGAAATATGCAAATTATGTATTACAAGAGCCAAGCAAATCAAATTTGCGCTGTACTGGCGAGCCCCAAAAAGGGCAAAACATGTATGCAGCTACTGTATTTTGACTTTTGAAAAAGTGTGACTGTAGAAGCCTTCAGGCAATTTTCACGCAATTTGAATGGCTTTTGTAATTCTTTATTTGCATATTTCCCTACAACCCATTGTTTTTAAATGTATTGCTTTCATTCACCTTTGAGCTTAGTGGTCTGCCAAGCTGATTTAAACAAGTAAAAGTATAGTGCTGAGGGAAAAAAGAAAATAACTGTTTAGCTTTTAACTAAAGTCACAGCTAAAGACTGTAACATCCTACTTTTTGTGCTTTACTTTTTTGTTCTCATCAATAAAACGTTATACATTGCGACATTTTACAATTTATTGACCTGTGTGTATGACAACCAATCCAAATTTTCATTGCTGCCTATTGTTATGTTGCATGATGGAAGCTACTAGACTAACTGAGTGGTGCAGATGGCAGTGCCTGGACACTGCCAAAGCTGTTTTGACGGTTAGGATTCGAGATGACGGAAGCATTGACACTATAGCTGCTGTCTTAGAAGACCTCAAACTGTTTGGAAGGGTCAAGGTGAGGTCATTGCTATGCCAATCGACAACTAGAGACTGCAACACATTAGTGGAGTGCACAACTAATATTACCACCATGCCTGTGCCCTCTGGATTGAATGATTCAAAGGAGGGTATTCACTGGAAGGTATTTGTTTTGACAGAAACTCCTGACACAACACCCCCAGCATCTTTAAGTAATTTTGCTGATAAATTGCTTGTTTTTCTGGCATCTAAACCGTAGAAGATGTACAGCACTCCAGACAGAGTAAGGAGTTACTTTTGAGACAGTGAGCCCTTTGGGGAGCGATGGACTCAACAGTGTGAGGACACTTCTCACCATCATTTAGATGCTTACCAAATCACATCTCCTTGCTTTTGCTGACCCACAAAAACCATATGTTTTGCATGTAGATGCCAGTTTGGATGGACTAGGTGGGGTGTTGTATAAGAGTTTCCTGAGGGATGGAGACCTGTGGCATATGCCAGCCAGGGCCTATCACCCACAAAGAAGCTTTACCCTGTACACAAACTGGAGTTTTTGGGACTAAAGTGGGCTGTGAGTGAAAAGATTATTTGTACATTGCCAATTTCTTGTGAGAACTCTCGACAACCCACTTACTTACATCAAGACCACAGCAAGACTGGATGCAACTGGACAGCTATGGCTGGCTGCCCTATCGGCCTATGACTTCCAACTACTGTATCGTTCAGGCTGTAATGATATTGATGCTAATGCCTTGTTGAGATGCCCTCACCTGTCCACGGAGAAGGAGAATGAATGGGTGGAGATACTATCTCCAGCAGTGAGAGTCACTTGCCAGGCTGTTGTCAGAGACTGTTCCCCCCGTGTTGGAGGAGTAGTGCATCAGCTGGGAATTCCCCCAGAGGCCTTGCCTGACGTCTATGTGAATGTTGTGGGACTTGATTGCTCTCTCCTACCGCAGCTAAGCCAGAAAGACATTCATCTTGCACATTCATACTCTCAAAAATCATAGCTGCTAAGGAAGAAGGGAAGAAGCCTGCTCCCATAAGAAATGCCCCTTCGGAGGAAAAATTGATGTGAAAGACTTGGGACTCACTGACATTGAAGAATGGTGTGTTGTATCGATGCCCAAAAACCAACTTCAGGAAGACAGCAGTTGGTCTTGCCCAGTAAATATTAGAAATTGGTTATGAAGTCTCTGCATAATAACATGGGACTTCTAGGTATTGAGAGGAGCCAAGATCTTACCTGTGCCCGGTTCTTTTGGCCCAAAATGGCTGCTAACATTGAAAAACACTGTAAATCTTGTACTTTGTGTGCAGTGCAAGACATTGCCTAAACGGACAAAGCAGTTAGTCAATATTACCACTGAAGCCCCCTTGTAATTAACCCTTTGTGGTCCTATGTCGGACTAGGTCCGACATTATAATTTTCCCTTTCCAATCCGATGTCGAACCTTGTCTGACATCATCAAAAAGATATAAAACACAGGTCTAGTCATTTTTTCTCTGGAAAAAGCTGAGAAAACCTTGCAATGGCCAAGTGAGACCAATAGGAGCCAAATGAAGCCCAAAAAAAAAAAAAGCACACAAACATCACACTGACACAGCAAATTCCCAACCTCGTCCCCAGTCCATTATTAAGTCCATATTTTCGCAGTCTGCTTGTGCTGTGGCTGCTCTGCCATTACAAAATGAATACAAGGTTGTTAGAAATGTATCTGAACCCTGGCAGTCTCTCTCGCTCCCACAACAGACACATACAAAAAGATCTTTATGTACTTAATTGCAAATGGCAGAATAAATAATACATATTATTGCCGTACGTGCAATCCTCTAAAATAAAATACTGTATAAAAAGGAAAGTAAGAAATTGACTATTACTTCTTAATTACTCTCCTCGCTCTCCACTCATCGAACACCCAACCCTGAGTGAGTGAATCGTGCGACTATTTATGCAGCTAGCTGGGATTCAATTACTAATTAATCATTCACTTGAATCCCAGCACCTGAAATAATGGCTGCAATCCCTGTGTTCACATAATGTTACATTTTAGCTGCACGTGAAGTGATTGTGTGTTTAAACACAACTGTATATTTTAAATTACTCATGCTACACAGACCCATTTATATCCCATGCACCAATACCTATATACCAACAATAATACACTACATACAACAGATAACAGATAAAATACGCACAGGTGTGGGGAGCACTGCCACATGCCCTAAGAGCAGTATTATTTCAAAATAAATCACGTAAAGTAGGCAGTCTTATACAAAACAAAGTTTTCAGTACAATTTGTGAATTTTTACCTGACAGATCACTTTGGCAGTCTGCCAGTGAAGCAGACATTTCCTGTGTAAGTCATGATTAATATTTCCTTTTAATTTACATTAATCTAGTTATGCAAACACAATGGGGGTGTTGAATTTTACAGATAAGTGGATGTCAGTATTTTTCTAGTTTCACAGTAGAATAGTGGGGTTAGAAGGGTTCTGTTTCTGAGAAAATGCAATACCTTGACATCTGTGAAAATAAATTAGTTTACCTCATAAAAGAATTTGATCTGTCAAGACCTCATTTATGCCATATCAAGTTCTGGTATTCTTTGACTACTGGGAAATTACACTTTTTTTTTCATCACAATCAGTATTAACACATGTATGTGTTTAAATAACACAGAGTAACATTTTTTTTTTTTTTTTGTTCCTGGGTAGTAAGTGTTATTTCCTAATTGCTTATGCCTCAAAAGTATAGAAAATGACTATTATTCCCCACAAACTTTGCTTTTGTGACCAGGACAGTGATATTTCAACATATCACTATTTCCAATGGGAAAACGGGCAAATGTGTGTCTTTTCATCACATAGTCAGAAAAAAACAACATATGAATCCAAATTAACATGTATTTATACTAAAGTAATACAAAAATGACTATAAAAGATTTAGAAGTGAGTAGTTTTTCGAGATTTACGATTATACTGTATTTACAGTTAAATACATGTTAATTTGGATTCATATGTTGTTTTTTTCTGACTTTATGTAAACGAAAAGACACACATTTGCATGTTTTCCCATTGGAAATAGTGATATTTTGAAATATCACTGTCCTGGTCACAAAAGCAAAGTCTGTGGGGAATAATAGCCATTTTCTATACTTTTGAGGCATAAGCAATTAGGAAATAACACTTACTACCCAGGAAAAAAAATTGTGTTACATAGTGTAATGTGTTTAAAAAGGTACAGCTAGATAAATACAAACTTTATTAACTAATCTAATTTAAGCACAAAAGATTTCAGATAGGGCCTCATTCATTAAAATTCTATTTGCCTGAGTGAACTTAATCTCACCAAAAAAGGTGCAAAACATAATATAAAACATTATAAATGTCAAAACACATTTTTGTATTTATAGTGTACTCAGATAAGCCAACAGATGTGTCAAAAACTACCAAAACTCACTCACTGTCAAGTACTTACCATCTGTGTAGAAAGAATGAGGTAAACTCAGTACTGAAGTCAAAAGGAATGCAGAGCAATGCTTGTCTGTGGTTTCCTGTACACAATGCAAACTGACCCTAATCTCACAGTTATGTGGAACAAATGTCTATGGAGCCTAATGTTAAACAAGTTTACTTGCTTTTAGTTCTGCTTCTAGACCTAACGAAGCATGTGCTACTCCAAACCGTTTTGATA
The DNA here is from genome assembly GCF_017654505.1 of Polyodon spathula. NCBI lineage: Eukaryota > Metazoa > Chordata > Actinopteri > Acipenseriformes > Polyodontidae > Polyodon > Polyodon spathula. Next base: position 45,764,969 of record NC_054538.1, read on the forward strand.
GGTAACAGCTAGAACAGGGAACAGTTTACTGAGTTTTGTTTTGCACAAAAATATTTGTTTTCAACTCTGGACCAAATCAAACCTGCCTGAACCAAGCACTAAATCAATGAGAAACGTAATTATACTATACAATTACAGAAGTATGAACTCATATACTGATCAAAATGCTTTTTAATATATAGAGGCTAATCGTGTTGTACAGTTTTCAAGATGATTTACAGTTTTAGTGCTCTGTCCGAACAGTGCTTAGTTGCTTGGTTTTCACCCACTCCCCAGATAACGGAATGTTGTTTCAACTGTTCTATGAGAAAAAAAAAAAAATCCCTGCAACTGCCCTTGTGAAACTCATATCTCTTTTGAATATCTGGGCCGATAGTCATAGGTTTTGAACCATCTGTTGTATGTTTTCTAAGGCTATGTTTACAATAACTTTTAGCAAGCAAGAACAGTATCATATCTTCCCATAATGCACTATTTTGTCATACACTTAATGTATTTTTGTGAAAGAAGGGTATGACAAGTGTACATACCTGGCCATTTTGGCTTGATAAACAGCATTCCGTACCATTGGTCATTTCAGTAGGGACAACACAAATAATTTTTCATATAACTGGAACAAATACACAAACAGGTCTATTTCCAAAACACCCGAGTTCTCTTAAAAGCGCAGGCACACATTTTTTTAATATGTTTTGTGGCACTTGACAGGGTGATTTTTATTAATATTTCTTTAAAATGCACTTACAGTTTTAATAAATTGTTCCATGGCATTACAAAGAATATGGATATGGGGTGCAAATCTGGCATTTATATGTAAATGAGCCCACTTTGTGCTTTCACGCAATTTGATTGGCTCTTGTAATAATCTGGGAATATGCAAATCATTACAAGAGACAATCAAATCACGTAAAAGGACAACACAGGCAGAGTTAACCTGCATAAACTCCAGATTTAGTTAAATATTTAGCTAATTGTTAAATCGTGTTAAGAGATTTGACATTTAATTCAATAAATCTTTATTTTCATTTATAAATCTGGGGAAAAATAAAAGATTTAAATTCAATGGAAGAGAAAGACATGTTAAAATATTAACGCTTTTTTAAATTTATTTATTTATTTTTTTTAATACATAGCACCCCATAATAACGAGCAATGGGAAACCGTAAGGGTTTTGTGCATCTTGTGCAACAGTTGAAATATACTGTATATATTTATGTAATCCCAAGTTATGCTATTGGTAACACAAATTCTCAGTGGCATTGGCCACAAAAAATTTGTTTAAACAAAATTGTAAGTACAGATAGGACTACCAAACGCAATCATTTTGATTCATCCTTATTAGGTTTCAGATTCAGCCTGAATACTAACTTTTTGAGTGAGTCAGACGAATACTCGGTAAAACGAATCCGAATCATATATCCGCCCTGATGCACATCCATTTTAATACATCCCTCCAATGTGTTCTTCTTTAAATAAAAGACACAAATCCGGTATTGGACATAACTACTGTATTTAACAACAAGAACACGTTTAATGAATTCTGTCACAGCTCTCAACTCCCTATTACTGGTGGCACACGCACTAAACACACCCAGCTGCTGAATGCAAACATACCCCCGTATGCAACAGCACATTCACATCACACTTTTCATGGAGTAAAGTTATGCTGCAAATCTGTAATATATAGTAACTTCAAACTGTTGTAGATTTTTGAAAAAAAATTGGTGCACTGAAATATATATTTTTCGTAACTTTACAACTGTCACACACACACATATATATATATATATATATATATATATATATATATATATATATATATATATATATATATATATAAACAGAATAGTTTAGTAAATTACATTTTACATTATTGGTGCCAATACAAGTCAAACCATTTCGGAACTGCTGTGTTTTATTTAAATAATTTTGAAACTATTTTGTAGCCTATTTGATATGTGTTACACACATGGTGCAATAAATCACGTGGGTTTTTATTTCACAGGGAGATTCAACAGGCTCCAGAATCTAGGGACACTATAAGGAAGGTACAGTTTTTTAACTCACCTCTCTAAACTGCATGTGCATATTCAACATGTAAAGTGAGTGTGAATTGCTTGGGCAGTTTAGTGAATGTATTTAATTGTTTAGTTGTGGAGCCTCATAACGATTAATCTATTGCTTGAATTTTTTTGTACAATAAATAATATGTATCAAAATAGTGCAACACCATTATTATACAGTAGATAACTTTTCACTCTACTATTTGTTTACTATTTCTTGCTTCACACAGTCCCGCCCAGTCAGACACTCAGAAAGCCAATTAACTGCTGTATAGGTCTGATTGATGGAAACGATCCTCACAGGCAGGCGTGTGCTTTTTGGTAACAATTAAGTGAAACAATTAAATTAAATTTAGCGACAGTTCACACAATTCACACTTTACTGAATGCATTGCAGTTTAGAGAGGTGAGTTACAAAACCTGACCTGCCTTAAAGTGTCCTGAGATTCTGGAGCCTGTTGACAAACCTACTCTCATATCAGACGACACAGGTTGAAATGTCATTAAAGAAAATAATGGGTTTTGGCAAAGATGCAGCTCTCCTTTCTCGTAAAGTTAAAGTAAACTGTTCTGTATTTCAACGTTTGTTGTGGGGGTGCTAGCGGTAAATTGTGGATGTTTCAGACTGAAATCTTATTCAGGGATATATTTGCATTCGGCAATAAAAATACGATTAAGGAAAAGGCTCAAAACTAGATTGTGCGCATCCCTTGTTAGTAGCTGCCAGTCTGTTTTTCATTTAACAGTTTCCTCCAGTTTTCTTGATAGTTTTTGTAGATTCGGTATTCAGACAAATCTTTTGAGATGGATTTGGTATTCGGCCGAATCCCAAAATCTTGGATTCAGTACATCCCTAATCCTGATGCAATCTTTTTTTTTTTTTTTTTTTTTAATAAATACATTAGACGCAGATAGATTGTAATGTCAATGCAGATGTAACGTCAGACAGCACAGACAGTGTTTTACATTATTGGAGAAAAAATGCATGTATACTAACATATATGATTAACATAAAATAATTTTAAACAAACAGTCTAATTTGCTGTAAATACAATACCACTTGCGTATGTTACTGGATATAATTGTATACGTGATCTTGTTTTGTAGTTAGGGTATCTCATGCATGTGGTATCTCATGCATGCACTTTCTAGAAGCTACACCCCAACATTCAACGAAAACCTGTAGTCAAAACAGTGTGTTTATTTTAACATGCCAATAGTGCTTACTGTCCAATTTCATCATATTTATCCCATCATTTCTGTTTGTATTCTTTATCCAGACATGTTTGAGCTGCTTATCTTAAAGAATAAGATATTCTGCACTGCTACAATCAGATATTCCCCCCATCTTGCCTGCGATATTTGACGCTCAAGTATGAATACAAAACTAGCAGCAAAACATCGGGCATAAAAAAACGCAGCGAATAAACGCTATAGTGTGAATAGCCCTTAATGGTGAAATTAATCTGGATTGCCCTTCACAAAGATGGCACCCTAAAATTAACTCTTTCTGCCATGCCTGCTGAAGGGCCGACCTACAGCTCTTTCAGCACCTTTACCATGATGAAGTCTATTTAACCTGCCATAGGCTACCTATTAGGGATGGGCACGTGTAATCATTTATTCGAGTAATTGATTAGAAAATTGTTAATCATTCAAAAAATTACTTATCATATAATCTGTCTTGAATTGCAATAACTATAAATGGTTTGAAGACACTAAGAATCATATTAGGGTTACCACTTTTCTGGGTTTGACTGGACAGTCCAGGAATTGGCATCTGTGTACGACTGGCAGGAATTAACAAACCCAGACTCCCTAATGTCCGGTTTTAAGTGAAACACTAACCTTCCTGTAATATTGTTTTTGACATACCATATAATGGGGACATTTTGTAGTGGAACTAATTTTGGCTTTATTGGCGGTTTGGATTGGATCACCAATATACTTCCACCAATCAGAGTGTGGCATACAGCTTGCAATCCCACCCTCTAACAGACTGGTTGTATGCAGCACAGGTCAAAGAAGCGTGCGCTGGATTTTTAGGCGACCTTGTATACTTGTGTAAAGAAGGAGTGAGACATGCAAGTGATCCAGACTTAACTGTACCAAGACAGCAGATTGCTCGGCTGAGTAATACTGCTAACCACTAGGCAGGGCGAAATGCTGTCCTAACTGAGGAGAGAGAAAAGGATAGAATTAGCTGAAATACAAACTAAATTATTGCACAGTCAAACAATGTTGGGGGAAGCAAAGAAGAAGAAGTAGAGGACGAGGGTGCAGGTGAATATTTGTTAAATATGATCGGAAATGCTGCTGTCACAGCGAGATATCAGGTGAGGATTAATGATGCAATACACAGAGCTCCTAATACAAATAGAGCTTTGGCTCTTAGATTAGAAGATCAAATAATAATGAAGAATCAGGAGTGCCCCTACAAAGGCATTTTGCTAACCTTACTGTAAGCCCTCAAACAAACCAGATATCGGGAAATGCTACCTCCTCTAATGGAGGTCAGGTAAAAGTGGAGATGATCAAACTGCTCAAGGGCACACGATGAATGCTCCAGTGAAAGGAAATATATCAGAGTGACTTATCCAGCTAAATAACTTAATTGGGACAATGAATCCCATAGATCATTCATGCTGGTTTTATTTACTGGGAATAAAAGGACTGCTTTCATCAGGTGTTCCCTTTAGGTAAGCAAGCAGTCTGCAGGAAATAGTGAACGAATTGATGAAAACAACTGGCAAAAAGATAACTAATGCATAGAATCGAAGAAGCAAAAACCATCTCCCGAGAAGGTCTTGGACATTTAGTAGATTACATTTCTAAATCCATCCCGGATCAGTATTTAGATATTTTGAAGGATTGCATAAATGCATATCATGAAGGCACTGCTCTCCCTTCCTTAATGCTAGCAAAAAAGAACACAGAGGACACCGTTAAAGTACAAATGGAACAAGCAAAAATTAGTTTCAGTCAATTCATCAGAAAACAAAGTAATCCACAGAAAGTGTAAAACAAACCAACCTCCCCTACAGATGTAAAAGAGAACACTTACCTACCATGGGTACAAATGGGAAATAACATTAAGGATACATTGCTTTCTTTTTGATGTTTGAAAGAGAAATGTCCACACCCTTGAACCCTGGGGTAGGTAACACTGACCCTAACATAGTTGAGATATGGACCTAGTTACAGCCTCCTGATTCCAACCCCACAGAAGGAAGCCGCCTGCTCGTAGGGGATATTGGAAAAAATATCAAAAAGATCGAAAGCCCCTGGCAGTTTATTGGCAACCTCTGACTAAAATACTCAGCATGACAAACCCTTTGAGTAGTATGAAAGTACCGGTACGTTCTGCGACTATAAACTTGAATTACTGAGCCTACATAACTCCTGGTTTACTACACAATATTGTAACACTAGGTTTCTGTAACACCTTTTATTGGTCCCTTGCACCCCAGATATTGACTGAATTAACTATAATTATCCCAGTCACAAATGACAACAGTGTTTGTAAACCGGCGAAAATCGCTCTGGGAGAATTAAGTGTTATTAATAATATTGAATTCAGATTCTGATTTAAATTCAAATACATAAAATTCTTCCACTGAATCGGATGTCAGAGAGTGTGTCAGTGAAGACATAAGCGAAGAATATTTACAATCAATGTCAAGTGACAGTGAAGAGGCGGTGTCAAGCTACGTGTGTTGCGCCATACTTCAAAGAGAATCATACACTAAAGCATTAGACACTCCCACTCCCTCCGCCCCCACAACCTGTTTGCCTAGATATGATTTATTCATCTCTCTCTCTCTCTCTCTCTCTCTCTCTCTCTCTCTCTAGCAATAATCATTTGCTTGTCATTAACTTTAGACAGACATATAGTGGAGAGTTATAAAGAATTAGGAAAAAACAGGAGCAAGCGATCACATAATGATTCTAAGGAACTAGGAGCTGAAGTCTTAATTAGAATAGAAAGAAGTTAGTAGTAACCTCTGTTTCCCAGACCAAAACTATCAAACATGAATTCAGTAGTCAGGACTAGGAAAAGATGGGCACAGATGCCTATTTCTGGAGCAAAAACGACTAGTGACCTGTGCTTTACGTCTTTTTGATGATATTGGACAGGGTCCGACATAGGACCGCAATGGGTTAAGAGGAAAAGGAGTATGGATAACTATCAGCTGGGGAGCACACAGAGAGATAACGTACAGTTAATACAGTCTCAAATACAATGGAAACACTTCCACCCCTGTGACCACAGTAGGAACAGATGGCTCTGAAGTAATGATGACTACAGTATTGTGCATGTGCTATTGTTCTGTGCCCCAGGAGAGTTCCAGTTGACTGTATATTAAATGAATTTTGAAAATGACAAGCAGCTATTTTCTAAACTTACCAAACGCAGAAAGAACTTGTTACCAAGAAAAAATTAAAATTAATACAACCACCGTACCTGATCCATTTGACAATGATGTTAAGACAAAATTGTTTTTAAGTGACTTTAAAAGGCTTCCTGAGATAACGTGGGGTGGGGTGACCAGGGGTAACCACAAGTAAATAAATAATTTGAATAGTACCAACTATGCCACTTTGGATTGAAAAGGGCAAAGACCTTTATAACTGAGTGGTAAGAACCTTTCCGGAACAGTTTTTTTTTTTTTTAAGATCTAAGGTTGTTAAATATTTAGCTGAACCAAGCCTCTCAATTAACTCGTCTACCCTAGGCATGGGATAGGAATCAAACTTGGATACCTGATTTAATTGCCGAAAATCATTGCTAAGCCACCAAGTTCCATTGGGTTTGGCCACCATTACAATAGGACTGTTCCATGGACTCGAGGACTCCTCGATTACAACCATTCGTTTCATAGTTTCGACCTCGTTAATCACTTCATTCTGTTGGGCCTCCGGGATCCTATAGGACCTAACCTGGACACACACCCCAGAGGGTGTGTGGACGTCATGTTGGATTACCAGGGTTCTTCCTGGTATGGGAGAGAACACATCTTGATTAGCCTTAACACAATCCTGAACCTCTTGAATTTGCTGGAGAGTAAGTGAGGGGCCTATATTAATGGACCTTTCTTCTAGTCCTGTCTCCCCTTCTTTACCCAACTCCACCATTGCTACCAGTTCTTCCTGATCTACCCATGGTTGAGAAGATTGACGTGATACACCTGTTCTTTCTTTTGCTTATCCGGTTGTCTTACTCTATAATTCTCTTCTCCTACTGGAGCTATTATCTCATATGGCCCCTGCCATCTAGTATATAACTTACTCTCCACAGCTGGCACTAACACCATAACTCGATCTCCGGGGTTAAATGTACGGCGTACTGCCGATTTATTATACTGACCAGCTTGTCGTACCTGGACTTCTTCCATGTGGGCCTTTACTATGGGAGTTTGTCAATTCGGTCTTGAACCTGTAAGATGTAATCAATCACATTGCGACCTGATGATGTTTGAGCCTCCCACGTTTCCTTGGCTATATCCAAGATTCCCCTTGGCTGTCTCCCATACAACAACTCAATTGGTGAAAACCCTGTAGAGAACTGTGGTACCTCTTGAATAGCGACAGTAATGGTAATAGTCCTAATAGGTGTAATCTTAAGGGCTATGCAAAAATCCTTCATTAATTGGCTCACAAACGGTGTGCCTTGATCCGTTAATACTTCCTTAGGGATACCTACTTGAGAGAACAAGTGTATCAGCTCTTTAGTAATAGTTTTGGAAGTTGTGTTCCTTAAAGGTATAGCTTCGGGATATCTGGTAGCACAGTCAAATATAACCAAAATATATTCGTGCCCATGGGCCGATTTATTTAATGGCTCCACTAAATCCATAGCTATTCTTTCGAAAGGTATCTCAATAATCGACAATGGTTGTAGCGGAGCTTGTAATCTTGGATTTAGACTAGCCAGCTGACATTCAGGACATGATTTACAATACCAATCTACAGCCTTTCTAATCTCCACCCAATAGAACCTTCTCAGTATACATTGCAATGTTTTCTCAGACCCTAAATGACCCCTAAACAAATGTGTATGTGCCAAGTATAAAACTTGTGACTGGTAAGCCCGGGGAACCAACAACTGTTCTCCTGGCTCTTGGTTAAACTGCGTACAGCAATACGGTAAATCATTCTTTACAATAAAATTCTCAAGTAGGTTAACTACAGTGTTCTCTACCCTGGTACCATTTACTGACACCACCCACTCCCGGATATTCACGAGAGTAGGGACCCGTTCCTGTTCCCTAGCAAAATCCTCATTCAGGAGTTGAAGACAATCTTCCCAGGGCCCCTACCTTGGGTTTTCTATTTCCACCTCTCCTGTTTCTGCAGCAATTTCCTTCTCATCACACTGTTTAGACACTCCCTTATTATTGCATTTTGCTAGGACCCCAATTAAACTTTGTGTCATAGTTTCACATTACATAAGAACATAAGAACATAAGAAAGTTTACAAACAAGAGGAAGCTATTCAGCCCATCTTGCTCGTTTGGTTGTTAGTAGCTTATTGATCCCAGAACCTCATCAAGCAGTTTCTTGAAGGATCCCAGGGTGTCAACTTCAACAACATTACTGGGAAGTTGATTCCAGACCCTTACAATTCTCGTGTGTAAAAAAGTGCCTCCTATTTTCTGTTCTGAATGCCCCTTTGTCTAATCTCCATTTGTGACCCCTGGTCCTTGTTTCTTTTTCAGGTCAAAAAAGTTCCTTGGGTCGACATTGTCAATACCTTTTAGAATTTTGAATGCTTGAATTAGGTCGCCACGTAGTCTTCTTTGTTCAAGACTGAACAGATTCAGTTCTTTTAGCCTGTCTACATATGACATGCCTTTTAAGCCCGGAATAATTCTGGTCGCTCTTGTTTGCACTCTTTCTACAGCAGCAATATCTTTTTTATAGCAAGGTGACCAGAACTGCACACAATATTCAAGATGAGGTCTTACTAGTGCATTGTACAGTTTTAACATTACTTCCCTTGATTTAAATTCAACACTTTTCACAATGTATCCGAGCATCTTGTTAGCTTTTTTATAGCTTCCCCACATTGTCTAGATGAAGACATTTCTAAGTCAACAAAAACTCCTAGGTCTTTTTCATAGATTCTCCAATTTCAGTATCTCCCATATGATATTTATAATGTACATTTTTATTTCCTGCGTGCAGTACCTTACACTTTTGTCTATTAAATGTCATTTGCCATGTGTCTGCCCAGTTCTGAATCTTGTCTAGATCATTTTGAATGACCTTTGCTGCTGCAACAGTGTTTGCCACTCCTCCTACTTTTGTGTCGTCTGCAAATTTAACAAGTTTGCTTACTATACCAGAATCTAAATCATTAATGTAGATTAGGAATAGCAGAGGACCTAATACTGATCCCTCTGGTACCCCACTGGTTACCACACACCATTCTGAGGATTTTTCTCTAATCAGTACTTTCTATTTTCTAAATGTTAACCACTCCCTAAACCATGTACATGCGTTTCCTTGAATCCCAACTGCGTTCAGTTTGAGAATTAATCTTTTGTGCGGGACTTTGTCAATAACTTTCTGGAAATCTAAATAAACCATGTCATATGCTTTGCAATTATCCATTATCGATGTTGCATCCTCAAAAAAATCAAGCAAGTTAGTTAGACATGATCTCCCTTTCCTAAAGATGCCGGCGTGACTTCCTCACTCAAACACAACTGCTTTCAATAAACATATCTGGGTCGGTAAATGGAAAAATGTCATGAGAGCTCTCTTCTGGCATATTTTCTTATTGTTTATTTCAGGCTTTGCCAATGGTCTGTTAAATTTGACCAGGGTATCAAACCCTGGAATATTTCATCCAAGAATTACTTGGTGTGGAAGATGGGGTACCACTCCGACTCGGACATCTACCACCCAACTTCAATGGAGACTACCGCAGTCGGATAGTGCTTAATATCCACATGGATACAAGTAATTCCGATCTTAAAATCATAATCCAATTGCCTGTCCGCCACCAACTCTGACGTAACTAGTGTTGTAGATCCTCTGCCTTTTTTCTATTAATCTTTACCCAGACTCCCAGGATGACATGGCATGATTATATTTCCACAAAACTGGCTTTCAATGATACCAGGTTTAACAACATTACACTCCATTCGTTCTTCTTGTGTACAATATTTAGTAATATGGCCAAACTGATTGCATTTAAAACAGCGGTATTTATCATAACCCCAGGCCCCCACCCTTACTTCCCCTTCTGTCCCCAGTCCCTTCACGACCATCGGCCGCTCTTCACCCCTCTCCGGCACCGCCGGTTGCTTACCCGACCTTACAGGTGTCCGAATCCTCCATGACATTTGTCTCGGGTTCCATGCTGCTGGGATCTGGGGCTGACGGGAGAGTTCTTCTGCGGCTAACTGCCGCTCTACGAGATCCACAAACTCATTAATGATAGTGTGGTCTCCTTGCCCCACCCACTTCCTCAGTGAAGCTGGTAAGGACAGTAAATACCGATCTATGACCAGGATCTCCACTACCTTCTCTGCGTTATTTATATCCGGCTTGAGCCACCTAGTAGCCAGATGACTCAGATCATACATCTGGGATCTGGGTGTAACTCCAGTGGTGTAACCCCAGGCATGATATTTTTGTGCCCAGACAGCCGAGGTCACCCCTTCCCGAGCAAGGATCTCGGCTTTCATATGGGGATAGCTCTCAGCTTCCTGCGGGGCCAGATCATGATAGGCCTTCTGCGCCTCTCCCACCAAGAATGGTGCCAAAATCCCAGCCCATTTCTTTGACGGCCACCCCTCCCTGGTGGTGGTGCGCTCAAATGCCAGCAAGAATGCCTCTACGTCATCCTCCCGCATCATCTTCTGTAAGACGTGGGAAGGTTGAATTGGAGTCACATGTGGAGGTACCCCCGACTGATCCAAGTGACCCTTTAAAATTTCTAGCTCCTGTCGGGTAACCTCCAATTGCTGTGTGTTTAGCCGGTTGGTCTCCTGTTGTAGTTGTACAGTCGACTGTTGAAACTCCTGCATTTTAGCTCAATGGTCCCGTTGCACTGCTGTAGCATGTAGCAGAGCTCGAATCAGCACGTGGGCCGTTACGTGGTAACTCTGTGGGCCCACTGGAATATGTTTCCAGTCGATCAGAATCCCACTACTACCACCAAATGTGACGGAGCCAGTAGCCACGTGCTGCTGAACCACTGCCTTCCCGTTCCACCAACTGGCATAGACGCAGTATGTTTGCAGACAAATACAATGTTTACATCAAAATAAACAGTTTCTGTCAAAGTTCTCGCCCTGTACGGGCCACTGGCTAACTTATTTCTTCAACCCTCTATAAGCTACTTCAAGATGTGGAGATAGAAGAGTAGTACAAGGATCCTTTGAGTGAAGTGAGTCAGTCCGCAACCAAGAATTGGGTCAGCTGCTGGAAAAACCAATTCTCAGAGTTGGGGAACATTGTCAAGCAGAAGGAAGCAAGTTTTCTTCCAGGACAACCTTGTACTTGGCTTGATTCATGCACCCTTCACAAAGACAAATCTGCCCTATTCCAGCCTTGCTGAAGCACCCCCAGATTAGTCCAATTTTCAGCTTTGCCAACACCTGGTCGTCTAATGGTTAGACGGAGACCTGGAGAGGCCTACAAGCCACAGTGTCTCGCACCCACTGTGAAATGTGGTGGAGGATCGGTGATGATCTGGGGGTGCTTCAGCAAGGCTGGAATCGGGCAGATTTGGCATGAATCAAGCCAAGTACAAGGTTGTCCTGGAAGAAAACTTGCTTCCTTCTGCTCTGACAATGTTCCCCAACTCTGAGGATTGTTTTTTCCAGCAGGACAATGCTCCATGCCACACAACCAGGTCAATCAAGGTGTGGATGGAGGACCACCAGATCAAGACCCTGTCATGGCCAGCCCAATCTTCAGACCTGAACCCCATTGAAAACCTCTGGAATGTGATCAAGAGGAAGAGGGATGGTCACAAGCCATCATACAAAGCCGAGCTGCTTGAATTTTTGCGCCAGGAGTGGCATAAAGTCACCCAACATCAATGTGAAAGACTGGTGGAGAGCATGTCAGGACGCATGAAAGCTGTAATTGAAAATCAGGGTTATTCCACCAAATATTGATTTCTGAACTTTTCCTAAGTTAAAACATTTGTATTGTGCTGTTTAAAAATGAATATGAACTTATTTTCTTTGCAAGATTCAAGGTCTGACAACACTGCATCTTTTTTGTTATTTTGACCAGTTGTCATTTTCTGCAAATAAATGCTCTAAATGACAATATTTTTATTTGGAATTTGGGAGAAATGTTGTCAGTAGTTTATAGAATAAAACAAAAATGTTCATTTTACCCAAACACATACCTATAAATAGTAAAACCAGAGAAACTGATAATTTTGCAGTGGTCTCTTAATTTTTTCCAGAGCTATATATATATATATATATATATATATATATATATATATAGATATATAGAGAGAGAGAGAGAGAGAGAGAGAGAGAGAGAGAGAGAGAGAGAGAGAGAGAGAGGATTGCCTAATGTTTTGTTTTGGGTATCAGCTAAACTGTTTTTTTAATGTTTAATGCACATTAGGCTAACACTTTATCACTGCATTGGTTAAAAAAATTGCTTAAATTCAGTTTATTAAAAAGTCCATTAAGAAGTAATAGTGTTTATAAACCAAAACGGCTCACAGCACACAGAATAGGACCAAGAGATTAAACAATACCTATTATTATAAGCCTACAATTTTTTGAAAACCCAAATTTCAGTTTATTGCACTTGCTAAAGGATAATGTAGACAGTAGTTAGGGCTGTGATACTTATCATTGGCGTAGATACATGTAGTACATTTATGAGCACTATGCATTTATAGTGATTTTCTCAAAGTTTACTCTCATAACCATGACAAAGGCGCCTCCCAAATAAAGCAAATAATAGTGTTTTGTGTTCACACTCTATATTTTAACTATAGGAGTCAAGTGTCTTCTTTACCATACTTCTGAATGAAAGTGAAACCGACACAGCATCAGAAATGGGACCTGTTTCATGTAACTGGTCAGAACTACCAAGCAGTGAGGCTATACAGGAAAGATACAGAGACAGTGCAGCTGAGAGGAGAGAAAGGGAGGTAAGAGTAAAAGAAAAAAGTACTGAGTCGGAAGTAATGATACTAGGGAAATTAAGCACATGACAAAAAGACAACATTGTAGAAAACATAATTACTGCGGCACAGGCACATTGTTTCCAAATGAAAGAACACAACACAATGTGTAAGGGCAACACAGAAAAATAATTACCAGTTAAACTGAAAGTTCTATTAGATTCAGGTCCAGTATTAGGGGAAGTATCAGAAGATTTATCACTGCCTCTAACTAGCATGTTTAATCAGAACTTTAAAACATTACCACCGACTACTTTAAAAAAAGAACTTGATAATTTAATGAACTCATTGCCACAAAGGTTTTCAGAGCAAAACTAAAAATTTGCAACAGTGAACGCAAGAGCAGAGTAACAGCGAAATGTGGTTTGCTTATAAAAAAGGACGCCTAATAGCTAGCTTGTTAGGTCATGTCCTGAAATGTAAAACAGATCAAAACACAATATTAATGACATAATGGGCTGCAGCTCATCTTACAATTCAGTCATCCTGTCGTTGAATTGGAGTAAAAGAAATGAAAAAAGAACAAAGAATGAGTGTTTTGCTGCATTGCAATAAAGCCATGAGTGGTTAACAGTAGAGGATGTGGGCTTGGTGGTTAATCCACAGTTTCCACATTTAAGAGCAAGTCCTGAAGGCACTGTAAAGTGCAAATGCTACCCCAGTTCTATATTAGAAGTGTCCATACAAATATTCACATGTCTTTGTACAAGAAGCTGCCTTAAATAAAGACTCCAGCTTAAGCAAAGTCATCCCTACTGTGCTCAGATCCATTGACAAATGGCTGTTTGCAAATTAAACAGTGTATTTTTTTGTTGTATGAAAACTAAAAGACTGCCATATACAAAAAATGACTTCTCCAGAGAGTACTGGCTTCTCACTCGTCAAAAATTAGACTTTTACCAAAACTATATTCTTCCCAAGATATGCACACTCAAAATGCAACAACATATAATGTATGCTTCAACCACATGCACTTGCAAGGAGGTTCATAGAACATGTTTGATAGAATGCAGTCAGTGCTCTCAAGTCTGGGTCGGCTTAAAGCGGCAGCCCAGCATACACCAGCAGAGTCTGTCTTGCCAAGTATGATTTTTCAATCAATACAGTATTGATTATATCCTAAATGTGGGTTGGAAAACATACTAAAAACATTTAGAAAGCATATTAAAATGGAAATAGCAAAATTGAAGATAATAAAATAAAGTTTATTTACATACATTAAAAACAGAGAAATGTTTTGTATAACTTCATAAATGAATAAAAGTCAATACTTTTTTATTGACATCTAAATATCCCTTTGAGAATGTTGGGCTAAAATAATATGGGATTGTAGATAAGAGGGTATGGTGAATGTAGTGTATTTTGTAGAGAGGGGATTTTGCCACAATTTTATTTATTTTGCCACAATTTTATTTTTTTAGGCACAAGAGGTTTATTAAGGTTGGTTAAGGCAGCACATATTATTAGAATTTTGTCAGCGGTGACTAGATCACTATCACTACACCTATGAATCATTGAAACTGGAAAGATATTGTGGAGAATGTGATAGTTTTAAAATCTTCTAGTTGCATGCTCTGATCTGATGTGAGACAGAGACCTCTACCCCAGGTAACTGCTTTTTGCCTTTTGTGGCTGCTGGAACGACAAGCTTAACCCCTTTGCACTAAAATACTCTGGAAAATTAAATTCATGATCTGCCAAAACTGAATTTCCCTCCTCAGGTAAACCAATTAATCCATAATTTTTTGTTATTGTTTTGTCAACAGCACTCCCTCCCCACATACGTGACAAAAATGTAACAGCTCCTGTTGGACTCGCACGTAAAAGAAATGTAATGGTATTGTAAGATTTATAATTTGAGTAGGTTAGAGCCCTGGTTGGTCAATTATTTTATCACCAAACTCCTCAATAATGCGATCCAAGTCATTATTTTATTAATATAACATTTCAAAAAGCTCTGCAAATGTCAGTGATATTCTTTGAGCGATATTCTGTGTTATCTCTATTGTGCACTGGGCTCGGTTTCATTTGGCTCTTATCGGTCTCACTCAGCCATTGAAAGATTTTCTTGGCTTTTTCTGGAGAAAAAATGACTAGATAACTAGATCTAGTCTAGATAATCAGAAAGGGTGCAACATCAGACTGGAAAGGGAAAATTGTAATGTCGGACCTGGTCCGACATTGAACCACAAAGAGTTAATAACTTTAGTACACAGTAGACTGACTAAAGAAAAAAAAAAAAATTGGTATCCTCACCTTTTACCTGCTTGTAGCAGAGCACTACTGGACATGAAGAAGTTCATTTTGGCAATTGAAGCGAGACTCATTGGTCATTAACAGTTTTGAATCCAAGGCCTTTAAAACTTGGCAGCTAAAGCAAGCATTTCATTTAAATTAGAAAAGTTGGCTACAGTATCAGTTCTTATCAGAAAGGTAGCGACTTTGAGTGGGATGATGTTTGTTAGCCAAAAATGACTTAATGCTGTGAATTTGGAAAAGCAATTACAGTGGAGTTTCATATTAATTAAAACACTAGCCTTGGCAAGTAAACAAGGTGTCTGAAACTTGCTTGTACAGGCATATTTTTAGAAATAGAGAGGTCAGGCTTAGTCCAATCATGGTACAGTTAATGTAAGGCTATTATGTTTAACATGTTCATTGTAGACTAAATTTAGCCCTTAGCGGTCTATTTATAGTGAATGTCAGATGTGTCAGACAGGCCAAATGGCCTCCTCACGTTTATAAACTTTCTTACGTTCTTATGTTCTTATGTTAGGTCCAATTTAATTTCACATACACTGTTTATTTTGCTTGCTCTGTTTAAATTTTTTTTTAAAGTAAAAGAGGTTTAAAATACACTGAATCGCAAAAGGACACTCAGTACTGTATCTCCAGCCAAGCCCCACCCCTTGTTCTCTGTATTTTTCACATACCTCTTTATAGACATGCTGTGGCAGGATATGGCTGAGCGATGACATCAGGCCAGAAGGAGGAACTGAAAACACAAACAGGCAAGTACTGCAATTCAAAAAGAGATGCATGGTGCACCGTTTATTAAAGATAATAAAAATAAAGAAAATATTTGAACAAAAATAAACACTGCTCACAGAGCACAAATAAAAGAGATAAACAAAAACAAATCTCAAACACAAAAATAACACTTAAAGTCTGGCTGGGCAGTAGCCTTCACGGACCCTTAAAGTTTCTTTTAGTTTTACTTTCATTTTTAAATCTCCTCTCTCTCCCGTTCCTCCTCTGAATACTCACCTGGAACCAAGGTGTAGCAGGCTTTTTATACCATGGCGGAGAGGTTCAACTAGTTAGTAATTGTTCTATTACCCCTCGGCCACAATCTGCTGTTTATTTAATGACTTAATCACTCCTGGCAGAGTACAAGCTGCTACCTTTCCTCTGCCAGAACATATGCCGTCACATATAAATAAACACAATAAATAAATTATAATACAAACACAAAATAACATGGTACAGGGGCGGAGGGGGAAACCCTGTTCTAAAAATAAATACTATACAGGGCTGGTTGCCCTGTTACACGTGCATACTGATAAATCCTCTCCTGATCATTCGTTTTATCATCAAAGTCCTCAATAATGCGAACCAAGTCATTATTTTGTTACTATAACATCTCAAAAAGCTCTGCAAATGTCTGTGATATTCTTTGAGTGGTGGATGCAGAAACAGTTGTCTCCTTTGTTTATGTCTGTGTAATCTATGTGGTGCATGGGGTTATCAGTATGCTTTTTTCAGTTTCATTCGACTCTTATCGGTCTCACTCGGCCATTGAAAGTTTTTCTTGGCTTTTTCCAGAGAAAAAACAACTAGCGATCTGTGATTTACATCTTTTTAATGATGTCGGAATGGGTTCGAAATGGACTGGAAAGGGAAGATTGTAATGTCGGTCCTGGTCCTACATAGGATCGCAAAGGGTTAAATGAAAATAACTAATCTAACCGCTGTATGCTTAGTGGTTTTATTCAAAGGCTTATGATAAACCCCTACAGTCTTTGTCCAATATTTTGTTAACACACATTTGTATATGAAGTTAAATTAATTTGAAAAAGGCAATGTAGTATGCTGCTCAGAGGGAATACATTGTAGACCCAGGTTAATATAATCACACAAAAATTGATGTTGTATATAAAACAGCATCTCTTTTAATACACATATAAACTTGTATTGTATATGTAGCAAGGATCCTGTGAACTTTGGTTCATCTAACCTTTTAGAGAAAGGATGAGTTGAAAATGAGAACAATATTTTGGAAAGGAGTTATATCCAATTAATTTTTAATGTTTTATATAACTCCAATTAGTTTTAAAAAGAGTTGACTGGAATACATATATTATATATATATATATATATATATATATATATATATATATATATATATATATATATATATATATATATATATTAACTCAAAGATAAGAACTGTCAAGGCAGATTGATGATAAGATTAAATTGGGATGCCTGATATATTCAATGCAGGGAAAATCCTATATAAGTCCAGGTGAGTATTCAGAGACCCCATTTGATACCACTGAACTTGATCTTGCAAGCTGATGTGGGCCATGCTCCATTCTAGTAGACACACCCTCTGAATGTTGTCTGTCAATGTCAGCGGCAACACAGTAATCACAAGAATAGTAACTTGTCTCCAGGTTGAAAAGTTTTAGAAATCAACTACATGTAGTCTGCTAGATATTTTTAATTATGAAAAGGTTTTTTTTTTACTTTCACTAATACATTTTAGCACCTTCGCGGATGTCCACTCAACAATTTACTCAACCTAATTATAAAATTAAAAGTTACCAGTACTTTTATTCTTTTATATATTTTAAAAACAGTTCACAAACCATGTTCACTTTTATGTACGAAGTACCTGAACTTAAGTGAAGAACAGTTTTCTGGTAAAGCCCTAGGGAATGCTCACATGATTACATGTGTTTCTGTACAGGCAGTACAGCTTCAATTCAGAGTTCAAACAAAAAGAAAATCCGCAACAGTTTCAAAAAAAGGTTTGTTTGTCAGTTCTATAGATCATGCTTGGCAGTATCTGAAACATTTTTGTTTGAAATTAAATGCCTGTAAACTGTAAATAAGCAGGTATGCCTGGGCTCGCTTTTGTTTCAACTTTGTTTATTATGGCATACTGTAAATCTTACTGTAAGACATTTCTACTTATACATGTATATGTATATCTTGCCGCGAGTTTATGTGAGGCTGTGGCAGAGCAAAGCTCTGCCCTTTTAAATTGGCAGGGATGGGGTTAACTTCCCCTGCCTGCCTGGGTTTATTATGTTCAGGTGGCTGGGGTTGATTAGTTGATTAGGTTGATTAACGATCAATCAGCGCCCAGCCACCTGATATAAAAGGAGGCCTCAGCTTCTCATTTGGGAAGGGAGCTGAGGAAGCAGGTTGGTGTTTGTTTTGTGGTTTTTGAATTTTCTAAATCCAGTGAAGGCATTGCCCAGCCTGGAAACTTTATTTTTGTGAGTTTTGTTTTTGTTTTATTTGTGTTTGAGTATCTGTTATTTTGCCCTTGTGCACTTTATTTTTGTTTATTTATAATAAAATAGTTATTTTTTTGAACTGCAGTCTGTCTCTGGGCCTCTATCCACTCGCCAGCCTGCCACAGAGGCCTTAATTATTTTCAATATTAACTCTTAAATTGTGTTTCGGTGGGAGTACTGAAAGTAGCACTGAGGAAGCTTTGCAACCTGAATCGTAAAAAGCTGCTTCTACAACTAAGTAGTATTGAAGTTTTCTGCAAAAAAGCATGTATTTAACAACAATAATGCTATTTTTTATGAGCTAAGCACCACTAAACAAAAACATACTTTTAAAACTGGCCCGTGTATGGATCTCATCACTCCAGTGACATCCACTAAATATGCATTCAAATTAATAATCTGCTTTATTGGCAGGCCAAACATCTTGTCATTTACTGGCTAGAGTGGTTCATGTCAGCAAACAGAGATTTTATTAAAAATGCAATTTAGAATTAAATGGTCCAGTCATAATGTCTGTTTACAATAGTCTGTCCTCAAAGTCAAATGCAAGAATCAGAACTGGTTTAATATGTTTCTAAATTTTCAGTGCATTGTCCCATCACTTCCTGGATAACTGGTAAAGATTATTTTGGCATTGTTTTGTATTACAATGATTCAGATTTTTTGATAATTTTTCAGATAATTTTATGGTAAGGAGAAACTGTACTAATATTTTGGATAACACTAAACAATGAATCATACTCTCAATGTTTTAGAAAGGTGTTTTAGAATGACATTACAGAAGCTTCAAGTTAAAACAACATTTTTAAAAGATTTACAAATTCCAAACCAATGTCATTTTAAAGAAAGGTTATTATTAAATTATTACTTTTGTATAAAGAATACCTTTTAAGAGTGGAATTTGATGTTATGAGCTTGGAGATGAGCATCAAAGGCTTTAATCACAGAGCTACACAGTCATTCCACTTGCTGACGATTTCTACGTTTTTATCAGAAACTGTATACTGAAATGTGCAACAGAACACTCTTTCAAAATATTGAATGTATTTTTTAGAATTTACACTGTGGTAAAAGCTTACAAATCATGCCTTAATTGCTTTTATTAACCTGATTTATCTTTTGGTGGAACATACACTACCAATGTGGTGTCAGAATATTAGACCGTCAGGTTTTAGTAATGATTTCTAACTGTTCAGTTTCTATAGTAGAAGCATGTCAAAAAGTAATACAGCATAATGAAAGTATGGTAAAACATAGGTAAGTATTGTAAAGCCCAGGGAGGTAACAGTAAAGAATTTTAAAAAACGGCTAACTATGGTAAATGCATTGTACAACTGTTTTTTTTTTTTTTTTATGTCAAGTGTTTAATTGCTACCAGAATTCCATATAAACGAAAATGCATTTCTTAAGAAAATATTGAGTAAAAAATATCAAGTAGTCAAGTATTCCTTTTACACACATCTTCTTGGTCTCTCATATTTTAAAGCTTATCCAGACTGTCCTAGATGGCTGACTGTGCCACCAGAACTTGGTCTGTTTAATTAACCTAAACAACAGTGGAGCTACATTCAGCACCGTGATAATTCAAGTTTGTGTACCAAAGTTATGAACATCTGCATGTAAGCCTTTGAAGTGCCTTTCTAAAAATATGTGAAACAGCATGTAGGGCCCTATTTATTAATGTGAAGTATGGCAGTGGCAAAGTGCCCTGCCCCTGGGCTATTTATTTGTGTTATATGTTACGAGTTGTGTGTTAATGTTGGTGTATAGTCATTGGTACATGGGATATAAATGGAACACAAGTTTGTTTAAAATGTATATTTGTATTTAGGCACGAGGATTGCACAGCACTTTACGTGCAAGTAAAATGTAATATGTGAGCACAGGGAATTGCACTTTATTAATTCATGTGCAGTTGTACCGAGACTCCAATTGAATGATTAATTAGCAATTGAGTATCGGTACAGCTGCATAAAAGCAGCATGTTTTCACTTACTCGGGGTTGTGTGTTTGGTGAGTGGAGAACGGGGTTGGAGACGGAGGTTATAATAATAATAATAATAATAACAGTTAATAGTTACAACTGTCTTGACTCTCCGTGTTTGTTTGTCTGTTAGTCTACTGTTTGTTTAGTGTTAGTCTGTTTTGTTTCATCTCTTTCTTTTGGCTACCAGTGCCGTGTCCTGTGTTTTGTTTGTCTTGCAACCTTTTATTTTCTGTTTATTGATTAAACTGCGCAACAGCGCAATTCACATTTCACCTGGCAGTACTGAGTGTTTCTTCCTGGTCTGACGTCACCATACACGCCATCCTGTTACACAGTGTTAGATAGTTTAAATCAAATTAATAGACTTGCTTGTGTTTGACACACTACAAACCAAATTAACATTTGATCAAAAAAACAAAAAAAATTGTCTTGCTCAAATAATATTTCTTGTTACATATTTCATTAACATTAATTCAAGAATACTGCTTTGTTGTATTTTACATATAAAACGACAATAGTTACAGTCTAAATAAGTCTAAGCTTTATGTTTTAGTTCTCATTGTAAACTGAACACAGGCCAAGACTTCTAGGAATGTGAGCCAAGCTGCTGGTGAGATATAAATTTGAACTGTTCTTTTGGGGATTTGCTGTTAACAAGGAGCAAATGAGTGTAACTGAACAATAAAGTATGCATTTAGTTCTGACCTTATCAGAAAAAACACAGTTGCTAAAAAGTCTGACAGAAAAAAAAAAATCAATATGAGGTCAGGGTTTGTTAAATTGAAGGCGATTCCATCATTTTTAAAACAGTTAGCCAGTGTCCTGTCTTGTGTTTTTCTGGCTTTGGGAGGGGGCTATGGACTTATGGAGTGCATTAACAGTCATGTAACTCATTGTGTTCAGTTTGATATTTCAATTAATAAATGCACAGCTATTAAATGTAAAAAAAAAAAAAAGTGTATTTCCCAGGTATCCTGATCCAACTTTTTAAGGGATAATTATAGGTATTTGGATAATGCTTCAGAAAACAAACTGACTTGAATGCATAAAACATATAATGCATTTAAATTTCTACTGTAGAGGGACAACATTTGTCCAGTTTCTTGTGGTTTGTGAGGGAAATATTGGGCAACATATAAAAGGCAACAAATGCCCCACCCCAATCATTTTGCATGTAGGAAATAAGTAGAGCAAGCTGTGAATACTCCAGAGATGTACAATGGATTACCAGTCTATTTTGATAATAACATTGTTATCTAAAACGTGATAATGTGATAACATTCTATCAAACTTACCCAAATACAGTCATATACAAGGAGTGGACACTAGTGTATAACACTTTCTGATTTTGTAGTATTTTATTAATCACTGGTGAATCATTTGAGTAACAGAATCTGGCGAATCAATCAATCAATCAATATTTATTTTATATAGTGCCTTTCATAGTGGACCACTGTCACAAAGCACTTTACAAGATAGTGAGGAACAATACAATGCAGTGAAATGCACCTAACAACCTATTTTTCCCATGCCACTTCCACAGGATTTGTACAACTCCAGAAGCACTCTTGTACACTCTGGATGGAACTCCATTAGGCCCTGGAGATGACGATGTGTGGGAAGGCAGCAGCAGACAGTTTCCGAGGTTCAAGGCAGCAATATTGAGATTCTTGAATTGAGTTTTCGATCCTATAGAAGTTCAGATTTGTTAGTGGTGAGCTGAAGAAAGCCGGACCATGGTAGAGGCACAACCAGGTCTAGTTTTAGGTAGTGCTGGGTGTCATCTGCATAGGAGTGAAACATGAGACTATGTTGGTGACCCAAGGGATGCATGTAGCTGTTCAAGAGAAGAGGCCCAAGAACTGACCCTTGTGGGACACTGCAAGTGACCAGGGTTGTGTCAGCACTGCTTCCATCATAGAAAACAGACTACATGCAGGGGGAGCAACATTAAGCAGATAATCATTTACAGTCTGGAGCAGAGCAGTTTCAGTACTGTGATGTGGCCTGAAGCCAGACTGCAGAGATTCAAACAGATTGTTATCAGTGAGATGTTTAATCAGCTGGCTGGCTACAGCCCTTTCAAGAGTTTTGGAGAGAAAAAGAAGATTGGATAGGAGATGGAAGTTAGATAAGACAGCCGGATCAAGGGAGGGTTTTTTGAGCACTGGCAGCAGGAACCAGGCCTGAAACCAGGGACAGGTTGAGAGTGTGCATAATGGAAGGAGCAAGGGCAGAAGCAGAGAGATGGACGAGATTTGTTGGCCAGGGGTCCAAGGGGCACGTGGCAGTAGTTGATTTCAGCAATATGCTGGAGATATCAGTAATGGAGAGAGGAGAGAAGGAAGAGAGAGCGGGAGGGGCAATCAGAGGGGAGTCATGGTGGTTAGGTACTATACTGGGTTTGTGGCAGGAGAGCATAGAATAAATGGTGTTGATTTTGTTCCAAAAGAAAGAGGAGAAATCACGGCAGGTAAGAGAGCAGGATGAATGGGAAGTGGATTTATCAATGGCTTGATGTAGAATTTGATCAGTGGTTCTGAAGAGAATATTTGGTTTACCATGTCCCATAGATATGATTTCTGAGAAGTATTAAACCCTGGCAGCAACGAGCGCACGTGTGTAACTACTGAGGTGATCGGTCCAAATCTCTCTGTGAACTGTTAGTCTAGACGACCTCCATTTGCGTTCAGACTTGTAGCAGTATACAGTACAATCGTAAATCTCGAAAAACTACTCACTTCTAAATCTTTTGTAGTCATTTTTGTATTACTTTAGTATAAATACATGTTAATTTGGATTCATATGTTGTTTTTTTCTGACTTTATGTGAACGAAAAGACAAAAAAGAGCCTGTTTTCTCATTGGAAATAGTGATATTTTGAAATTTACCTGTCCTGGTCACAAAAGCAAAGTTTGTGGGGAATAATAGCCATTTTCTATACTTTTGAGGCATAAGCAATTAGGAAATAACACTTACTACCCAGGAACAAAAAAAAAAAAAAATTGTTACACGGTATTATTACCTCCGTCTCCAATCCCGTTCTCCACTCACCAAACACACAATCCCGAGAGAGTGAAAACATGCTGCTTTTATGCAGCTGTACCGAGACTCGACTGCTAATCAATCATTCAACTGGAGTCGTGGTACAACTGCACGTGAATTAATAAAGTGCAATTCCCTGTGCTCACATATTACATTTTACTTGCACGTAAAGTGTAATTAGTAATTACACAGACCTGTTTATATCCCGTGTACCAATGACTAAACACCAACATCAACACACAACATACAACACAAAATACACACATGGGTGGGGTACTTTGTCACAATCTCATAATATTTCTGATCCCTCATTTGCATCTCCTCCCTGTTTTTGCGAATTTCTGCAGGAACGCCCAGAATTACATATTCATTTAAGACTAAAGCTCAAATAAGAACTGTGGCTGCAAAGCATTTGTTAAAATGATTCAAACAGCATTGTTTTGTACATTTCACGCTACACTTCCAACTAGTTTGCATGTGGTTTGTAATGATTGTGACAGAAGCAACACTTTAGTACATCTACCCCAATGTTGGCAAAAATTGAGGCTACTCAAAGTAGTCTCACTTTAGATTCAGACTTCCTTGTGAAGACAGAGAGCACCAGCTTCAAATAGCTTCAAATTACATTTTACAAATGTATTTACCATGCCCAGTACACTTTTTGTGACAATGCAAATCATTTTAAGTGGTTTGGGGTTTTATTCATTTTACTTAAATATCTATGAATAGAATTTACCCAGTTATATTGTATTACTTTAGCAGTATCTCACATAGCCAGCCAGTTAAATGCTGTAGTACTAATACACCTGTAACAGACAGCGCCATTTCAATTCCTAGCTATTTACTGACAATTCTTGGAAAAAATTGTGAACTTGGTTGCTTTTCTGCAAGGAGAATCCGCCCCTAACCAATACGTCATCAACAAGCGCATAAAAGGTGTGTTATTCTTTCATGCCACTTATTTTTGTTTCAGCTGCTCAGTCAAGCGCTGGGAAGCCGAAACGGGAGTTGACCGCTTAGAACAGGGGTGTCAAACTCGTTTCATTTGGCAGGCCTGATCCGATACCCTGGCGCTTGGTGTGGGCCGGGTGACAGTTATAAAAATACAAAGACGAACCCAAAACCTTTGCATGAGCAACACAAATTGTCATGTTGGTGTGATTGCTGTCAATCGCCGACCACGTGGGTAAGACAGCAGTACATCAGCTGGTTCGAGTTACGACACCAGTGATACCAGAACGAGGTTCTGTAGTGACAAGTGTCACTGTTTCTTTATCCGTGAAGAGAAAGTTGGAGTGCTGTGTGTTTCAAGAGAAATGGGGAATTTCGTATTTCTTTAAGGGCATGAATGGAAAGCCAGTGTGCTTTATTTGTAAGCAACATGTGTCTGTTGTGAAATAATACAACATGAAAAGACACTGAAGCAAACCATGACAAGAAATATGATAAATATACAGGAACGGTACGTGAAGATAAATACTCTGAATTAGCACAGTCATTGAAAAAGCAGCAATTGATGTTTACTAATGCTTGTAGCACAAGTGATGCTGCTGTTAAGGCAAACCATGTGATTGCTCACAAGATACTGTTTCTTCAAAATCATTTTCTGATGCAGTTTTTGAAGAAATGCTGCTGAAATAGTGTCTTGAGAAGAAGCAATCTTTCTCCATCATGAATATCAACTAATCAAAATGTTATTCTCAACTTAACTCAATACTCAAGATATCCTCAGCCCAGTTATTTGATCCAGATGTTGATGCGCTGGTTCAAGCAAAGGTTCCAGGTATCAGGAGCAGCAGTAGCAGTCACTAATGTTCTTTGCCTTTATCTTTTTGCTGAGTGCTAAATAAAAAATTGCTCAGTATCTGTTTATATTTTGCAATTTTTTTTTTTTGTTATTGTTGTGCTGGGACGAACATGAATTTTCATGTTTGGATATTTGTTCAAGATTTAAATATTTGTTTGGATATTCATTTTAAAAACATTATCAAAGCTATTTATTATATGTAGCACTGTATTAAAGTTGAAAAATATTCCATAATTAAGAAGGGCCTTACTTTACCCTTGTGAATTAACTTCATAACAAAGAAAGCAATACAGTAGTTAAAATCGTGTGTGTATTTTACGTAAAAAACTCTTTTTTTAAAAAAAAAAGTAATCACTGCCCTTGTGTCTTGACAATAAACAAAGTGGTCATAGACACGTTTTTATAAAGTAATAACTTTGGTTTTTAACTTGAACAAACACTTCAAATAAAACACACGTTAAAAAGATGGTGTTGTACAACATAAACAATTTTTACTCACTGTTTTTAGGATTACTAGGATTGCAAAAAGAAAGAAAATTAAAATGTTCATTTAATATATGAGATTCACAAGTATGACCTGTATCATAATGCTAAAGACAGAAACGGACCCCGTTTGTAGCGGCGGTAAGAATCCAAGTGTGCAACTTGTATCTTCCAAAATAGGAAGCTATTTTATTTAGCAAATAGAGAACGGCAATGCTTGGGCTGATCTTAGCTGACAGTCAGAGCGCACCAGGAGAACACCCCCCAATGCTCCACACCCCCCTCCTCTCACAGCAGCAGCAGTGAGGGAAAGCGAGCAGCGGCTCCAGCAGAGTAAATCTCTCTGTCGGCTTCCGCGACAATATATATATATAAAATCTCATACAGATAAAATAATTTCTGCAAGCTACAGACATTTGCTTTTTGCCTTTTGAACACATGTGAAAAAACTTTAGTTCTTTTATGTTTGTCCCAGCACTATTTTCTTTTCTTTCTTTTTTTCTTTACCTATATTCTAGTGAAGAAAAAAAATAGTATTAGTATGTTTGACACCTCTGACTTAGAGCCTGGAGGAAGGGCTGCCCTCAGTCACTGACTTCTTGAGGTTTTCCCCTAAAAAAATAAAAAATATGTGAGTAGGGTTTTTTTTCTTACCTGAGTGCTGAGTGGTTTGTATTTAGTTCTGCAGGGTGAGTAGTCTGGTTGGAGAGGCTGGGCTATCTCCCCCAGCGCAGTCATGATCTGGGAGATGGACCGTATCTCAGCTGCTGATATCTGATTAAATTCAATTTTGGGGGATATGTTGTAGGCATCACTGTGGAGCGTATTAATTATTTTTTTTTATTGATTCATTGTTTTCGCAGCCTCTTCTTTTTTGGGGGGGCGGGAGGGGGGGGGCAACCACAGCCACTTCTCATCTGCGGCACTGGGATGCATGTAACTGTTCATGTTTTCCAGCCAGCCTCATGCAGGCCGGGCACCCATGGAGGAGGCCTCCAGACAAATTTATCTCGCCATTATGGGGTGCGTTAATTATTATTATTATTATTGTTATTATTATTATGATGGTGTGAAGATTTTTTTTTTTTTTAAATTGTCCATATTTTTGTTTTGAATGTAGCCTATTATTGTTCACTTTGTGGTACTTCTTTGAATTAATGATAAATATGGTGGCTGTTGACATAAAGCAGGCCAGCCAGGCATGCCACACTGAAGAAGCTTTTGATGTAGGAAGGAGTCTAATATGAAAAATACTAGTTACATTCATACGCATAAACGTAACTAATACCAGGAAAAAATTTTACAAGAAATAGAGTCTACAGTTATTTGTTTCAGCATTTTTTTTTTTTTTGCAAAACTCAGAAGATGCTAATTCAAAAGTATTCATATCCTTTGATGCTATGATAGTATTGTCTACAAGTATCATGGAAGTTTACACCTCAAACTCTTGTAAGACAGAGATTCAGTAGAACAAACAAGATTGAGTAAACAAGTTTAATTTATAATATATATAGTAATAACAAATTTTGCAAAACCGAGAGCACACTCAACACACACAGGTGTTTAGGAATACCATGCTATGCTCTGACTTCGCACAGTCAGTAAGCATAATAAATACCTTTTAACCTGCAGTTATTGTGAGCCAATCACTGAAGCTTAACTCAGTATTCGCGGATAGCAACGGCTTGGAAGCTTAAGACAAGACCAATCATATGCAACAATAACAATTTATCTAAATTGCAAACATCCTAAAATTATGCCTATTCTGACTAAGCCGGTGACATTTCTGTAAACTGTCACGGATGCAGCTTGCGGTTGCTAAATAAAGGAACTTCAGAGAACTTCTTCTTTCGAGCTGATAGTCAGTATCTTTGCATCCCTTATATGGGCCGCTTACCCTGCAGCGAGAAAGAGGGAGTATGTACAACAACAACTACTAGTACATAATACATTATTATTATATTATACCTATATCTTATAACCCGTAATAGCGTTTAAATCTGAGCATGGAAACCCTAACAATCATAGCAGTAGCAACAATGTAGTGTTGGTCTAATTTATATGTGGACACAGATTTGTTTTGTGGCTTTTTGGAGTTGTTGTGTTTGATGAAATTATTCTTTACAGACTAGCACTCAAGTGAGACTTGCTGCCTGCTAGGTTTGGTTGAGAGGAAGGGCTAGTCCTCGACCAGCAGGTAGGCGGGTCTCGACTGAGTGTCTGTCAGCATAAAAACATCCAGTGGGGATCGTTCTGGGAGACTGCATTGCCATACTATACAGGAGGGCGCATTATGCAGATGGTGCTCATGAAGGCAATGCCCAGCCAAGGCCGTATGAAGAAGCAGGAGTCGGCGTAAGAATACTGACTCATAAGAAGGTTAGTTTATGGAATATTGATCCCAAGTAATGTATAGCGAGGGTTATGTAGTGTAGCTTGTTTCTGGAGCGGGACGCCTCATTCAGTAAGGCTAGCGCTTGCCCTGTGTGGCACCTTTTATTTGTTGTTTTTGTACTGTGCACTGTTTCACATGACCTATTTGTTTACTTTCTATGGTTTCTATTATCAAGAAGTACAAGGCTCATGGTACTGTCAAAATGCTCCCTCAGTGTGGAAGAAAGAAGATTCTTCACCAAGAACAAGTAGAAGAATTGTGAGGAAGGGTTAATTAACATTCTGAGGTTGACTGCCAAAGATATCCAAAGTGAATTGGCACGGGTTTCCATTTCAACCATAGGTCAAGTATTGCATTGTGAAAGTCTCAATGGTCGCAGACCAAAAGAGAAAGCCACTCTTAGGAAAACGTCACAAGGACAATCGCTTAAAGTTTGTAAAATGGCATTTGAGTGATGGATATGAGTTCTGGTCAAAGGTTTTGTGGAGTGCTGAAACATAAATGGAGCTATTTTGGACATGCTAATTGTCATTGGAGGTGGTAATGTCCTTCAATGGGGATGTTTTTCCTCTAATGGCACAGGAATGGTAGTTCCAATACATGGTAAAATGGATTCCCTAGCATACCAAAAGGCATTGGCTAATCACCTGAAACCCTCTGCTACAAAACTTGGTTTAAAGCGTAACTGGATGTTCCAACATGACAGTGATCCAATTTTGTGTTGAAGAATGGTCAAAAATCACTAAAGAATCATACCAAAAGCTCATTGACAAATATCCTAATAATTTAAAAGTTATTATTGTAAAGGTGCCTCAACTAGCTATTAATATAATTTTCCTTGTCAGGGTATGAATCACCTACTTCTGAATTGGCATTTTTGGAGTTTTGAAAAAAATTGCTGAAATAAATAATTGTAGACATCTATTTCTTGTAACTTGTTTTCCTCATCTGCAAAAGCAAAACTTTTGCATGAAAGATTTTTATATATAAACTGTATCAAAGTTATTCTTTCTTTTGTTCTTGAACAAATGTTTTATTGCTGCCAAGAATGGGCTACATTCAACACACGTGTGAATATATCTGTTTTGATAAACCTGTTTGCCAACGTAAACAATTTGTTCATAAGTGAACAGTTAAAAAAAAAAAAAAAAAAAAAAAAACTTATAACAAAATTTAATGTGTGATTACACTCTGTAAATAAACCACATGTCCATCATGTAGTAGATGGTTGGATGCGTTCTGACTGTCTTGTCAGAATTGAGATATATATTATATATATATATATATATATATATATATATATATATATATATATATATATATATATATATATATATGAATGAATACACATAAACCTTCAGGGAGCACTGTCATATGTTATGAAATTGTAAATTCATAACATTTCAAAACAATTGATTTAACGATTTAGAGTAATTATATGAAGTCTGGCAAGGTTACATGCATAAAAACTCCTTCGTACACATGTAATACAGATGTTGTGAGCATATGTTCATTTATTATATTTGTTCTATTCTAAACATAAATCTTTTTTTAGAAAGCTGTTCATTTAGAGCATACAGTCCTTTGACCAATATGTTACAACAAATGTGTGTTGGAGCCCTATTTTCAATGTGCATATTTTCAGAGATGAAAAGAATAATGTAAATAATAATTTGACTTCTCTTTATGATAGCTATGCTGCAGAGGCTAGGAAACTAGGGGTGCTGTGGGGGTGGTAGCGTCACAAATGCAGTTAACTGGGGGTGCTGCTTTGTAGAGCAATACTAGTAAAAACACACGTATTGTGTCTTTATGGATGCATTAGACATCCATTCCCTCATCGCAAGTCAACCTTTGGAGGCTTCGGATTCTCCTTGTGTACAACTGATTTTCCAAGTCAGCATTTCTAAATTGTTGTACAGTGGATCGTAGGCTAAATTGTTTGCTCTAAGGCATGTTGTTAACATGGTAGACATGACTGTGGTTAAAGCATTTTATTTTTTTTAACTTAAATAGATAAACAGGTCTTGATGCTGGCTTCATTTTATTAACATGGTTCTCATAATAACAATTGAAAACACGGCTTCCATCATGTGCAGGGGTTACAGTTTTGTTCAATGGCTTTCTGCACCCCCACCGCTGTGCTGCTTCTTGTTAGTTTTACTTCATCACAAGTATTGTATTCCTTTCAGAAAATGTGCTTTTGTCTTTGCACTTCAACAAAATAAAATCTAAACAAAAAAGACTATAAATCAAAATGTGGGGCTTATGTGATTGTCCCATGGAAGATGTATGGAAGAGTGGCTTGCCATGTAAGCTGTAGACATGTCCAGGACAGCTTCTGCAGGACGCTGTGGGTTAATGCCAGCCACTCCCATATTCCGATTGAAAATGATGATGGAGGTCATTAAATCACTTTGTTAAAAATGTCAACAGTAGCAAATTAAATCTCAAAGAGCTCGCAGCAATTGAAGGAGCAAAAAAACCAACTAAAGGGGCAGATCGTTACCCAATGCTCAATAATACATTAGAATGAGGGTCCTGTGGGGAAGGAACAGTCTCTTTGAACTTGGTCACACCGCTTGCTCATGAACAGTCTGGGGCTGTCAGCAAAGCTGACTGAAAGCCCCCAGCTAATGACACAATGTCATATGGGAGATTTGTATTTCTTCAAAAAAGACCTGATTGCCTGGGCCTGATAGAGGTGCTTTAAAGGGATGTCTAACACAAACAAAACTCTAGTGCTGTTTGTAAAGGATTGTTCTGTTTACCCTGCTTGAAGTACATATTCAGGTGTGGAGAAATTAGTAGATGATAGAGCCCTTTATGTCCAATGGCTATAAGTGTGCGAAATAACATTTTCCTTTGATCCTTAATAGAATGGACACTGTACCATAGATGTCATGTACCACACAATTACAGTCTTTACTGTTACTTATAAGCCAAGGTTTTACAGACACCAAAGGCTTTAATAAAAGACAGTTTCTTAAGTATCCACAAAAGTATACTGATATAGTCGGCAGTGGTGTTGGACCCAGCTGTTCTACTAGCACATGTGGAACCTAAAGTCAATGAACACATAAAAACATGTTTTACTTTTGTTTCACAGGCAATTTTACAGAATCCAAAACTGTTTTCTTTCTATCCCCCTAAGCTATTAATCAACCAGTGCCAACTATCAAGTTATTGGCAACAAATTCTGCATACAAATGGTTAAGGGGAGTTTTGTACCATGAGAACTGCATCAAGTTAAACACACTATCAAAACCAATTTCTAATACCTGTGGAATTTCCCACATTGGGATTTAGTTTCCTTTCATTTCAATGCAATACAATTTTAAAACCATTTAGTGCAGGTTTTCTGGGCCAAAAGCAATGATTTTATGTTCCATTTTTAGGTTAAAACACCATCCTTACATAGAGAACACAATATTAGTCACATACAGTATAATGAAAATAAATTCAGTTTTGTTAAGTTTTAACAGTACTTTTGATAGGAAGTGCATATGCTTCCAGCATTTGTTTTTGCAGAATAATTTGCACAGCAAGTAATGCATTTTTTAACAAAATTTTAAAATGATCAAAGGTGGAAAAGCTTTTACATCATTTATGTTGGTTGCTTGGGCCAAAGCTGCCACACCTTGACAACATGTTGAAATGTAGCAACAATTGTAGGCTGTTGGGTTTTGGTTTCTTCTTTGTCTCTCTAACCCATTGGTCCAGTGAAGAACATCATTTTGGAAAACACTTTAGTTTAACAGCAGTGTAGCATATCATCACTAAATGTACATTCTGATGGTCTGGGTTGGTACTGCACCCTTGCCAAATTCACAGTGCACTATTTATTATATTGTGTTTTCTATTATTGGCACGATTATTTATTTGGTTGAGTTCTGTTTGTTTGGTTTATTTTATGTGTTTAATTGATTGATTTGTATTGCATTAGAATTAGATTGTGTTCACTATTATGCATGTTATTTGAATTGTTTGTTTTTTTGCATTTTTTCTGTGGGTAAAATAGAGCTGTGTCTCCAGCCACCCACCCCTCCTGGTAAAGCTGTGACTTTTGTGGAGTGCTGAAACATAAATGGAGCTATTTTGGACATGCTAATTGTCATTGTTTGTTTTTTTGCATTTTTTCTGTGGGTAAATAAAAAGATTTACCTGTATTTTTATAAAACCTGTGTCTTGGGCATTCATTGAAAGGTTATTGTGATAACTTAACATATTTCCAAGAGTCTGTGATAGTGTATGTATACATAACCTTTTGCCTGGGTTATAACCTCTCCCAGGTTTTAGTTTCTATTGCCCTTGCCCTGTTGTCAATGTGTTACACAGCTGTTTATCAATGACCAGTAGCGACAAGCATTAACAGCTCTCCAAGATCCAGATTTTGCAGGTAATTACACCCCTTTGATCTCACAAAGCATCCATGTATAAGACCTTCATTATTTGGATATTGTGGCCTAGACATTGAACATTCTTTCCTAATTACTGCCTCGTTAGTTTTGTTCATCATTAAATTAAAAAAAAAAAAATTATTCTCTCCCTGAAATGTACTATATCTTTAGTAATCTGGTACATTATGTTTTGTGGTTGCGTGATTTGTACTTACTTATCTTAGTTGCTGTAATGCACCCTGTGTTCCTTTTGATTGACTAAGCTGCATTCACCATTCTGTACTTGTAAACTAGCTCAACCATTAAATTTGGCAAATAGTACCAACTATTGTATAGTTTATGATATGGCCATTAATACTCACACTTCAGAAAGGGGTGCCAGAAATTGTGATTTCTGGGTAACTCTACTGTAAGAGCTTACAGTATAGAAATCTGTCTATTGTGGTAGGGGCTCACTTATTCCTGTAACCTTATACACATTGATATGAGGGCACACAAAGAAAAATAACACATGCATTTCATTTTTTTGTTTTACTTTATTTATACAGGAATTTAACCCACTGAGACCTAGATCTCATTTACAAGGGGGTCCTATCAACAAAGATATCCAATAAAACAACATAATAGCTTGTGTGGTACTGAGTTAAATATTTTAGGAGTCATAAGCAAAGGACATTCACCTTGACATGTGCAGATCCTTAAATCAGGAACAAAGCATATACAAGAGGCCCTGAACAATTTACAGAGATCAATTTTCAAATATTTAAAAGAGAGACTTTCAGATTTACTCCTTATATCATGGTTAAAAGTGTTAAAAGTTTTTGGGAGCCGATAGGCAAAGGACATTTTACCCAAACATGTGCCAAACCTTGGAACGACCAGGTTTGCAGAATCACAGGAACACAGATTTTACAGCATGATATCTGGCACACTATGAAAACAAAACTGTCTGCACGACATCATTCTAGATTACTCGTTAAGGTGCAACAGTAAAAATGTCAGCGCCTCGGGTGAAAGAAAAAAATGCTTCCAATCTGTTTTTAAATCCTTCAAGATTTTTCTTTTCTTCCAAAAACCTGCATGGATGCTTATGCATGTGATACGAGTTGAACTCCCCAAAACACTTTCAGAAGGATACTGGGAAGGAGAAGCAAGCAGCTCTGTCTTGTTCATATCAGTGAACCAGGACTTGTAAGGTTATGTTAAACATGAAATGAAAGACGGATACCAAGGTAGAAAAAGGGCTAATTGTTTTACTGGAAAAGAGCAAACAAGAAAAATGGCTACATTGAATCTTGGATGCATTTTTACTATTTACAAGCATTCTGGATTTTTTTAAAATCTTTAGTAGAAAGGCTCAGTCTCACAACAATTAGAAATGATGTTTACTCTAGTTTGCTTTTATAAAATCTTATTTACTCCCTTGGGATGAAAGTCATAATTCTGAGGTAAATCGGCAACAGCTTTTTTTGGCATTGGTGGGTGGACACAGTCTTAGGCTTCCCAAAAGCTTCATGCTGCCAAGCTGCTAGACCGTGAATATAGTTTTGTTTTTAACTCCCTTCTAGGTAACAGCTGTTTATTAGCAAACATGCGATTACAAGCAGCTTTACAGTCATGCAATTTTAAAACACAATTGTATTGTTTTTATTTAGAATTCTTCGGAAGATAAAGGTAATTATTGGAAAAACAAATTGCTACAGATAGTTGAAAAAACTATAGTTAAAAAAAAATATAAAAGTGAGTTTTTTTTTTTTTTTTTCACAACTGTAATTCTCTATCCCCAATCTTGTGGATCAGCATGCTAATCCAAATATTAACCAGTTAAGATGAAAGGCATTGTGAGATATCTGTAGTAGGGTAGGAGTGTAAAATAAAATACAAGTTTAGTGAACGTTTTAGTAATATGTAACCCAAATCATGAGACTGTATATTTTAGAACAGTGACTATATCCATGTGTGAACAGGAGAGAAGGAATCTGAGCTGCAAATCTACCTCCCAACCAGGAAGGGTGCTAGGTAAGATTGGTGGTACGCCTCCTCAGAGATGGGTCAACTTGAAGGCAGGACAACCGGAAGTTAGCCATCTTGGGAAGAGGCCTTAGCTATATGACTGCTGTACAACTCTATTGTGATCAACTGGGTGGCGTGTGGCGATTGGATAGAGCGTGGCAGCACACAGATCACAGGGAGGAGTTTGGCAGTACAACGGGGACGCAGCTATGTGACTACGTCCCTGTGATGAGTCAAAGGGGTTTCGGTCTGTGATTCAGCCTCCCGACAGTAGATGGCATCAAATCAACTCGGGACTTCCCTTACCAAGATCTTCTGACCATGGCAAAAGTCATCTTTTTGAGGGGCGGCACCTTGGTGAGGGGCGGAAGTACGAGTATGTAAATTCCAGCCACTGGAGTCAAATGAAGGATAAGGACACTTGTCGGTTGGGGATTGGTGTTCCACTGACTACAGAGGCGGGACATTACATACTAAAGGGAACGTACTACTGTGTTCGGGGTTGGTCCGTAGGTAAAATAGGTGGAGTAATGGGTGGAGGGAGAGACTAGTTTGGAGCAGCAGGATTTTTGAAAATCTGAACTAATATTTATTTTGTCTTTGTTTTGTTTATGTCCAGTACGCCACGAAGACAATTAAGGTACACATAAATTACTGTCTGGACATTCCATTTAATACACTCTCGCCTCACAGTCCTCTTACACTGAAACAGTAATACAGCCGGAGCGCGGTTGTGTTTTTGTTTTGCCAAGGACAAACCAAGGAACTGAAGTTTGGAAGCCAGCACAAACTCCTGGAGCACCTACCCTGCATACAACCACCCTCCATTCCTGCACTGGAGCACCTACCCTGCACACAACCACCACATGTCCCTGCACTAGAGCACCTACCCTGCACACAACCACCACCCGACCCTGCACTGGAGCACCTACCCTGCACACAACCACCACCCGTCCCTGCACTGGAGCACCTACCCTGCACACAACCACCACACATCCCTGCACTGGAGAACCTACCCTGCACACAACCACCACACATCCTTGCACTGGAGCACTTACCCTGCACACAATCACCACCTGTCCCTGCACTGGGGCACCTGTACTGACTGAGCACCCTGCCTGCGCTACGGGACACAAACATATTATCAACTCTAAACCTCCCCTGCCATTCATGACCGTCCGACTCCTGCGACTGGGAAGAGACCGTGGCTGGACAGCTGCAACAAGAGATATGTGGGGAAATTGTCTGTGTTATCGGCTGGGGAAGAGGAGGGAACATTGCTATTTACAATAATGTGTAATGTTTTATCTGTTTATGTCCTGTAGCTTGTGAGTGAATACAAGTCTATTTCGCTGGTTGATGCTGGTCTCACAAGCAGACAAGCAGGCCAGAGCTGGCTGCTCAAAAAGAACAAGAGAGAAAGAGAATAATATTTTTACAGATGGGATCATAACAATAACGTTAGTCAACTATTTTTCACTCTTGTAACTTTGCAACCGAGTTTAGCATTTTCAAGAACAAAAGGGTAAAGCTGATGACAGTGTTTTGGTTTTACATGTTAGAAGCGACAATCAAATGACGCTCAGTTACTTTAGCTTCCCTTTTTTACCACTTTGGGAAGTAGTCTGCTATGTGTATTTCCCAGCGGTCCAGCTAAGCTGCGTACCTGCTGTTTTTTACACATTAAAATACTGAATTTAATATGTAAAATTATGCATAGCAATTTTGCTGCACAGCTTGTCTGCCTCCCCTACCGTAAAACTTCCACTAACAACTACATCTGCCAGAATACATAGTCTTACATTATTAGAAAACTGTACACAAGAAAAAAAACAACCCAACAAACATGATCCAATCTCTGTCTAGCCCTGGTTTCTTTGCAACCAATCAAAGTAAAATAGAAACATTCAAAGCTATACAGGTTGCAGTGTAAACACCCCAGTCCAGATACAAATCCAACTGCAGCCATCATCAGAGGCAACCGCTAAAAAAAAGTGTTTTTAATATTAAACTAACTGTTTTATAACTTCTTAATGCATTTCTTTATTTTATTTATATATAGCATTATACTGAAGTTTTAACATGTTCACTGAGTTTAAGAATACAATGTTAAAATATAAATAACGTAATTAATTTGCAGTCAGTGTGAAACCTTGAAAAAAAAGTGCTCAGCCGATGAAGAAATTTGTAGAACACGCACGTGTATATAGTATATAATATCTATACATATGCACCAATAAAAAGAGTATTCCTTTTGTTGTGATATAATAAAAATATGTACCCAGGTGCTTAGTTGTCAGAGATATTGGGGGTTCATGTATAGAAGCTGTATGCCTTTAAGAAGAAAGACATGATGGAATATCAGCTGAAATTGTCAGCTGCTATAGAAATGCTTACGTGCAGAGAGAAGCAGTATATGGTATACTCCAGTTTGATGCAGCAGTGTGATGGCGACTTAACGTGTGTGAGTAGGCTACTGTTTTGTAAATAACTGCTTAACATGAACAGTTGCATTCAACAAATTTGTAACAAGAACAGTGAAAAATAAAAATACACTTAAGCTTTGTGTTGCACACGTGCATTAACAAAATACCCTGAAAACTTAACATAAATAATTATTTTAATCAAGGGTTGTAAATGCAGCAAAAAAGCTGAATAATTAAACACAGAAGGAAGTAAAAAGGTTACCGTATTAAGCTGATTTTATTTTTGAACTTCAATAAACCTACGTTATCTTTCGCCAGTCAAATCATAGAGCTGCAGCTTTGCTCATCAGTTTTGCTGCCGGCCCTTGTTTGGTTCTAATCGGCATGCCACCGCTGTCCCACTGCCGGCCCTTGGTTGGTTCTTTTGTAGAAAGCCATAGCCCACTGTAATGGTTCTGTATTTTTGGTTCTTACTGTACCATATATTTTTTCACTAAATTTGTAAGTCTAAAAATAAGTCAATAAGACTTATCCCTCCTGCATCAGTGTTGCACATAAGAAAAAAACTTTTTCTTTTGAAAAACTTTTTTTAATTAACACCTTTATATATCTGTGAAAGGGGTGTGGGTAATTCACTGACCAGGAGACAGACAGGTGTATTCGGGAAACACCACACAGGTGCCCAGTTTTATTTTAGACAAGTTATTTTTTTTTCTTTCTCTCCGGCAGAGGGCACTGTTGACCGTGGGCTGCCTATCAACGATGATAGACAGCACCACGGAAATACCACAGCTGGTACACGAACCGCAAACGCACTCGCAGGTGCTCAAAGAAATAATAATGAAAACAGAAGGCGAAAACAACAAGGGAAAATAAAACAGTAATAAAACTACAAATAAAAGGTGCTGCACTCGGCAGCGTTATCCCGGTCGCCGCTACCCGCACGACCCGGATCACCGTCCTACTCTGTCGGCTATCTAGCCTGCTCTTTTACAATACGTCCGGGGTCTGCCCAAGGGTTCCCCGCTCTCTCTCTCTGTCTCGCTGATTCCCGGTCCCGAATCCAAGTGTCCGCACCCTTAGCGCGTCTAAGTGGGCAGACCTGAGGAAACAACAGAGCGTTATTTTATAGGACCGACAATCACCCAAGACCCGCCTCTCGGCCATTCAGAGAGGGGGAAAGTCCACACTCACACTTTCCCACCTCCCCGTGTCACTGCCATGACTCACAGGCGGTTGTTGGGCGACTGCCGCCCTCTTCCTGCAGCCCGTGAACACGCCAGCAGAGTCAGCACAGATCTCTCCCTGTTACATATCCTTCCCCTCAGAATGACACCACCGGTTCATTCGAAAATCTTACACCCCCATGCCTTCCCGAGAGAAAAAGTCTGCGTTTTGATGCAGCTTTCCTGCTCGGTGGACTACCCTGAAGGCATAGGGCTGCAAGGCCAAGTACCACCGTGTGATTCTGGCATTGCTATCTTTCATCCGGTGAAGCCATGCTAAGGGGGCATGATCTGTAACCAGGGTGAAGTGTCGCCCCAGGAGGTAGTACCGGAGTGACTCGACTGCCCATTTTACCGCGAGACACTCCTTCTCGATGGTGCTATAATTTTTCTCGCGGGGAAGGAGCTTCCTGCTGATATACAGGACTGGGTGCTCGCTTCCCCGAACCTCCTGAGACAACACTGCCCCGAGACCTGTCTCTGACGCATCCGTCTGCAGGGTGAACCTCTTACCAAAATCCGGGCTGCATAGTACTGGCTTACTACACAGCCTCCGCTTCAAGGCGAGAAAGGCCCTCTGGCACGACTCCGTCCACTGAACCGTATTTGGGGCAGCCTTCCGGGTGAGGTCTGTCAAGGGAGCAGCGAGCGTAGCGAAACTCGGGATGAACTTTCTATAATAGCCCGCTAGTCCCAAGAAAGAGCGCACCTGGGTTTTGGTTGTAGGAACCGGCCAGTCAGCCAAGGCTTTCACCTTAGCAACTAGCGGTCTGATCTGGCCGCCCCCTACTCGATACCCCAAATACTCCGACTCACTCTTCCCAATGGCACACTTCTTTGGGTTAGCAGTGAGCCCCGCCTCCCGCAAGGATTGCAGCACCGCCGCTACCTTACACAGATGACTCGGCCAATCCTCACTGTGGATAACCACGTCATCTATGTAAGCAGCGGCGTACTGCTGATGGGGCCGCAAGATGCGATCCATCATCCGCTGGAAAGTGGCGGGGGCTCCGTGCAACCCAAAGGGCATGGTCCTGAATTGGTACAACCCGAAGGGAGTCGAAAACGCCGTCCTCTCTCTAGATTCCGGAGTCAGGGGTATCTGCCAGTACCCCTTCGTTAAATCCAGTGTCGTCATAAAATGAGCCGTGCCTAGACGCTCCAGCAACTCATCTACTCGGGGCATCGGATAAGCGTCAAATTTCGATTTCTCATTGATTCGTCTGAAATCAATGCAAAATCGAGTTGACCCGTCTGGCTTATCGACTAAAACGATCGGACTGTTCCAGTCACTTTGGGACTCTTCTATTACCCCCAGTCTCAGCATTTC
The DNA here is from genome assembly GCF_017654505.1 of Polyodon spathula. Classification (NCBI taxonomy): domain Eukaryota; kingdom Metazoa; phylum Chordata; class Actinopteri; order Acipenseriformes; family Polyodontidae; genus Polyodon; species Polyodon spathula. Next base: position 45,804,854 of record NC_054538.1, read on the forward strand.
GTCAATTTCCGCTTTTATTACCTGTCTTTTACGCTCAGGTATACGGTACGGCCTCTGGCGAACTAGCGCCCCCGGCTCAATATCAATGTGATGATGGGCTACTCGAGTCTGCCCCGGGACTGAAGAGAACACGTCAGGAAACTCCGCCACCAGACCGCGAGCCTGACATTTCTGCGTTGGTGTCAGATTCTCAGCAATCTGTACCGATCCTTTTCTTGCCAACACAGAAAGATCAGGTCCCAGGTCCGTGACGTCATCTGCATGCGCCACTAACAACGCCTCTGGCTGTAACCAAGGCTTTAAGAGATTGATATGGTAAATGTGTTTCTCTGTCCGTCGCTCCGGCTGGCAGATCTCATAGTCCACCTTCCCAACCTGGCGTGTAACCTCAAAGGGTCCTTGCCACTTAGCCAAGAGTTTCGACTCAGAACTGGGTAGTAAAAGAAGTACCTTATCCCCCGGCTGAAATGTGCGCAACCGGGCTCCTCGGTTATATTGTGTCTCCTGTCTGTGCTGTGCCTGCTGCAAATTGTCATGCGCCCATTTCCCAACAGACTCAAGACGTTTGCGCAGGTCCAACACATACCGGACGGTATTGGTCGAATTGTCCTGCTGCTCCTCCCACATCTCTCTGACCAGATCGAGCACGCCCCGGGGTCTCCGCCCATACAGCAGCTCGAATGGTGAAAACCCCGTGGAAGCCTGGGGAACCTCTCTGATCGCAAAGAGAAGGGGAGGAATCAGCTGGTCCCAGTAACGCACATCACTACGAATAAACCTGCGCAACATGTTCTTAAGGGTCTTATTAAAGCGTTCCACCAAACCGTCTGTCTGAGGATGAAACACAGAGGTCCTAATGGTCTTAATTCCCAAAAGCTTACATGTTCCGCGGATTAGCCGGGACATAAAATTGGTGCCTTGATCGGTTAGTATCTCCTTGGGAATCCCCACCCGGGAGAAAACCTTCACAAGCTCGTTGGCAACAGACTTAGCGGACATAGATCGGAGGGGAATTGCCTCTGGATAACGCGTAGCGTAATCCAGAATGACAAGTAGGTGGGTGTATCCTGCCGCACTCCTTTCTAGTGGCCCAACTATGTCCATCCCAATACGCTCAAACGGAGCTTCCACTAGGGGCAAAGGCACCAGAGGGGCTCGTGGAACGGCTCTAGGGCTGGCCTTCTGACATTCCCCACAACGCTCACAAAACCGCTTAACATCGCCATCCAGCCCCAGCCAGAAGAACCGTGACACAAGCCTTGCTTTAGTTTTATCCCTTCCCAAATGACCAGACAGGGGAATAGCGTGAGCCAGCTGCAACAAATCCTCCTTAAAGGGCTGAGGAATGAGCAACTGATGACGCACTTCACCGGTCTGGGGTAATTTATCAACACGGTACAGTAGGTCTCGATCAATTTCAAAGTGGGGGTACGTGGCGGCGCGTCTGGGCTCGACCACCCGACCATTAACCACCGCTGCTTGGTCAAAGAGCCTGCCCAGCACGTCGTCACGCCCTTGCTCGAGTCGGAAGTCACGGGAGCGAGCTAAGAAATCAGCTCCCATGGCTTCCAACTCGGGGTCAGGTCGGTCCCGAGCAGAGGCAGCCGAGCCAGACCCCTGCGCTGGCTCCGCGACCTCCCCCCCGGACTCTTCACCAACCGCCCCCACCTGAAACTTCTCCGACTCCCTCCATTGCCAGCCCTCATTCTTAGCGATCCGACGCTCCCGTTTAGTTTTACGGGGTTTAAATCTATGGCAAAACCATTCTGGATCGCGAAAGGGAAAAATCTCTCCAATTACTTCCTCTTTCTTAGCCAATAAAGAAGACGGGGCTGTCAGAGCAGCCAACCAATCTTTAAACTGCTCACAGTCCCGCCCCAGAACTACTGGTACCGGCAATCGAGGACATAATCCTACCTGCACCTGCGTCACCTGCTGGCCAATAGTCATACACACATTTATCTTGGGATAGGAGCGGACATCCCCATGAATACATTTAATATGCACCCGTCCCAATATACGTTTATGCCCCGGTGAGATTAGGCTCTCCTGTACTAGAGACTGACCACACCCTGAATCCAGGAGAGCCTGGGTTTTTGTACCATCCACTGTCACAGGAATAACAAAACCCGTGTGCTGAAGTGACTGAGGTAATTGAACGTGCTTACCTGGTCGGCTGAGGTCACACTCCATCACGGGGCAGTCCCGGGAGAGGTGGCCCACCTCCCTGCACGTCCAACACCTCGGTGGGCTGGTTTCTCTCCCCGAAGTTTTGGAAAGAGGGGGAAACACTGGAGCCATAAAAGGGGCTCGCCGATAAGGCGTCCGCGCGAGACCCCGGTCCGACACTGCAGCAGCCCGTGGGTATCCCCACCCTGCCCCAGTTCCCGGGCCGGGAGCTCCCGCCGACACCCCCCGACCAAATCCTGGACTACCCCTTCCCCCCAGTCCCTTCGCCCTTTCCGGGGCCAGTTGAGGGGACGATCCAGCAGCCACACTCCTCCCGGGCAGTTTCGCAGGCGTTGGCTCCGCTGCCTGGTACTGCTCGGCAAGTTCGACCGCCCGGTCCAGCGTGTCTGGTGCCTGCCGCTGGACCCACAGCCGAGGTCCCGAGGCTAGACACTCCAGGAAGCGCTCCACCACGATCATTTCCACCACCCTGGCTTTGGTGTTTAGGTCAGGATTCAACCAACCCAGGGCGTAATCCTTCAGCCGGTGGGCGATGGCTCGTGGGTGTTCCCCGGCCGCAAACTGCTCCTCCCGGAATTTCTTCCGGTAGCCCTCCGGTGTGGCCCCCACACGGTTTAGGATGGCTGCCTTCAGCCGAGGGTAATCCAACATGTGCTCCGGGGACAGCGTCCTCGCAGCTGCTTGAGCCTCCCCGGTGAGTTGGGGCAACACATAGCTAGCCCACTGGGCTTGGGGCCACCCGGCCGAGATCGCCATAGCCTCGAACACCTCCAAGTAGGCGTCCGGTCGATCCTCGGCCGTCATTTTGGTGGGTCTCTGGATGGAGTGGTCTGGAGCTGCAGGTCTAGCCGCCCCCTGCACTGCCGCGGTGAGCGTCTGCCGCAGGAGGTCCATCATTGCGGCAAACTGAGTCGCATCCATCGCTAGTCTGCTCCTTCTCTAGCTGCACTGCTTGGGGCAGTGCCAGTGAATCCCACTTCTGACACCACGTGTGGAAGGGGTGTGGGTAATTCACTGACCAGGAGACAGACAGGTGTATTTGGAAACACCACACAGGTGCCCAGTTTTATTTTAGACAAGTTATTTTTTTTTCTTTCTCTCCGGCAGAGGGCACTGTTGACCGTGGGCTGCCTATCAACGATGATAGACAGCACCACGGAAATACCACAGCTGGTACACGAACCGCAAATGCACTCGCAGGTGCTCAAAGAAATAATAATGAAAACAGAAGGCGAAAACAACAAGGGAAAATAAAACAGTAATAAAACTACAAATAAAAGGTGCTGCACTCGGCAGCGTTATCCCGGTCGCCGCTACCCGCACGACCCGGATCACCGTCCTACTCTGTCGGCTATCTAGCCTGCTCTTTTACAATACGTCCGGGGTCTGCCCAAGGGTTCCCCGCTCTCTCTCTCTGTCTCGCTGATTCCCGGTCCCGAATCCAAGTGTCCGCACCCTTAGCGCGTCTAAGTGGGCAGACCTGAGGAAACAACAGAGCGTTATTTTATAGGACCGACAATCACCCAAGACCCGCCTCTCGGCCATTCAGAGAGGGGGAAAGTCCACACTCACACTTTCCCACCTCCCCGTGTCACTGCCATGACTCACAGGCGGTTGTTGGGCGACTGCCGCCCTCTTCCTGCAGCCCGTGAACACGCCAGCAGAGTCAGCACAGATCTCTCCCTGTTACAATATCATTATAATGTTTTCTTTGCTGCCACTTTTAACTACCTTTATTTTCGGCCTCCTACTCTATCACTGGCTCCACGCAAAAAGTGTTATACTTCTCTTTGGAAATCTTCATCAAGATTTCTGCGTACTGCTCCTGCAAAAGAATACATTTCTTTAATTTATTTGGAATGAAAAGAAGCAGCTGCTGTTTTGTTAATCTAACTGGTCATCAAACCAAGAATTGGTTAAACAAATAGAAGAAACCATCTAGTAAACAAATCTTACTGTGAAAAAAAATGATGATTTGGTGTTATCACTGATCAAAATTGGACATTTAGGTTAAGATTAGATTTACTTTTTTATATTAAATGTCATGATTAAATAACATAAGTAATTATCTTGTAAATATTAGATTGTATATGACAGGTAACTAATGAGCGAACAATGTTGTACTACCCTAAAGTGAAAAAAAAGCATGTCAGCTGAAGGTTAATTTCACATAACCAGAAAAAAATGGTATAAAATCTATGACATTGCCACACAAAAAGTAAGTATAAAAAACGAAATCATTAATTTTATATTTTAGGTACCTCCAAAATTATTTGCACCCTTGATAAAGATGAGCAAAAGGCTGTATAAAATAAACACAGGTAATGAGCTATATTGTAATTTTCCAACATGTGGAATATATTGTACTTTATTAATGATTCAAGGGAATTAACCAAAATTGCACATTTATCAAATTATAAATTTATTTCCCAAAAAATTAAGTGTTACAATTATTGACACCCTTGTTTCCAATACTTTGTGCACCCTCCCCTTGCAAGTATAACGGCACCGAGCCTTTTTCTATAATTTTTTTAATGAGATTGGAAAACACATTGGAAGGGATCTTAGACCATTCCTCCATACAGAATCTTTCCAGATCATTGATATCCTTCGGTCTGCGCTTGTGCACTGCCCTCTTCAATTCAAACCACAGGTTTTCAATTGGATTCAAGTCCGGAGACTGAGATGGCCACTGCAAAATGTTGATTTTGTGGTCAATTAACCATTTCTTTGTGGATTTTGATGTGTGCTTGGGGTCATTGTCTTGCTGGAAGATCCACTTGCTGCCAAGTTTCAGCCTCCTGCCGAGGCGACCAGGTTTTTGGCTAAAATGTCCTTGGTAGTGTTCATAATGTAGTTGACCTTAACAAGGGCCACAGGACCAGTGGAAGAAAAACAGCCCCATAAAATTAAAGATCCACCACCATATTTTACAGTAGGTATGAGGTTCTTTTCTGCATACGCATCCTTCTTTCAATGTCAAACCCACCTCTTGTGCGTGGCCAAAGAGCTCTATTTTAGTCTCATCTGACCATAGCCCCTGGTTCCAATCCAAGTGCAAATGCTGTTTAGCAAACTCCAGACGCTTACATTTGTTGGGGTTTTTTTTTGGCAACCCTTCCAAATAGGCTGTTGCCATGGAGATGGTGTCTCATCGTAGATATGGAGACTTGGTGACCCCAAGATGCAACCAAGTTCTATAATTCTCCAACTGTGGCCCTTCTATTCTTCTTTGCCTCCCAAACCATCTTCCTCACTGTGCGTAGGGGCAAGATGCACTTGTGTCCTCTATCAGGCAGATTTACCACTGTTCCACTGGTTTTGAACTTCTTAATTATTGTTCTAATAGTGGTAAGTGGTATATTTATGTTTAGCTATTTTTTGTACCCATTGTCTGATTTATGAAGGTCAACAACCATTGTCTCTTTTCATTTGTGAGTTCTTTGCCTTTCCCCATGGTGATGGATGACAAATGGATTTTACATGCATGTTACCTCATTTTTATACCACAGTGAAACAGAAAGCCATGGAAGGCCACAATACAGTTCCTTAATACTGAGATGTACTTAAAAAAGTAGAATGTTAATGTAGATTTAATTTTCTTGATATTATTTATAAGAATCTTTAGGGGTGCCAATAATTTTGACACCTATCTTTTTGATATATATACACACCCACCCCTCATTATGTCTCCCCTCACTATACTGCAGATTCAGATATATCACGGTCCTAGTGTTGGCTCCCCATTTTTACAGTCTAATTGCAAATGCATTAGCTGCACTATACATAGACAATTTCACTTAGAATTACTGTTTGTTTTACTTTTAACTGCACATCACAAATTAAAATATACAGAACAATTAAAAACAAAGCATTAATATCACACTGTTATCATATACACACGCATTGCACAATAACACAAAACAAATTACATATCTATTTGCTGAACCAATTTTTATTCTAGCCATTGAGGTGTTCACTTGAGGCAGCAATGCACTAGCAAAAGCTACAAGGCAGTGATGTTAGCTCCCTAGCAACAAGCCTCCTATGTTGTTGTTGGGAATGGATTATTTCAATGCCACGGGTTTGTGCATTTGAGAAAGCAATTACCCTCTGCTATACAAATTGAATCAGTGTTCTGCTTTTTATACAAAAAATGAGAAAAAGCAGGTTGCGTAGAGTATTTACTGGGCCCTGGCACACCCAATAAAACGAAGGAGTGGATGTGTAGTATTTATTTGTTAGCCTATTTTTTTTTTATGTGTCGCTATGTCACAGCCCTCGATATATATAGGCCCCCTACACCCACAATATATCGAGTGGGTGGGAGATATACAGTGGCTTGCAAAAGTATTGAGACCCCTGACCAATTTTCTCATATTACTAAATTACAAATGGTACATTGAAATTACGCTCTGTTCGATATTTTATTTTAATTTACTTAAACTCAGAATCAATTATTGTAAGGTGACATTGGTTTTATGTTGGGAAATATTTTTAAGAAAAAAAAAACTGAAATATCTTGCTTGCATAAGTATTCAGCCCCCACATATTAATATTTGGTAGAGCCACCTTTCTCTGCAATAACAGCTTTAAGTCTTTTGGGGTAAGTATGTACCAGCTTTGCACACAGTGTCGGAGTGATTTTGGCTCATTCTTCTTGGCAGATTTGTTCCAAGTTATTCAGGTTGGTTGGACGACGCTTGTGGACTGCAATTTTCAAATAGTGCCACAGATTCTCAATGGGATTGAGATCAGGACTTTGACTGGGCCACTGTAGAACATTCACCTTTTTGTTCTTGAGCCACTCCAATGTTGCTTTGTCCTTGTGCTTGGGATCATTGTCCTGCTGAAAGGTGAATTTCCTCCCAAGCTTCAGTTTTTTAGCAGACTGAAGCAGAATCTCTTGCAGTATTTTCCTGTATTTTGCTCCATCCATTCTTCCTTCAATTGTAACAAGATGCCCAGTCCCTGCTGATGAGAAGCATCCCCACAGCATGATGCTGCCACCACCATACTTCACTCTAGGGATGGTGTGTCTTGAGGCATGGGCAATATTAGGTTTGCGCCACACATATCGCTTTGAGTTTTGGCCAAAAAGCTCTATCTTGGTCTCATCTGACCACAAAACCTTTTCCCACATCGCAGTTGGGTCACTCTCATGCTTTCTGGCAAACTCCAGACGTGCTTTCAGATGGTTCTTTTTTGAGTAACGGCTTCTTTTTTTGCCACCCTCCCATACAGGCCAGTGTTATGCAGAGCTCTTGATATGGTTGACTGGTGCACCATTACTCAACTCCCAGCCACTGAACTCCGTAGCTCCTTCAAAGTGATTGTTGGCCTCTCTGTGGCTTCTCTCACAAGTCTCCTTCTTGTTTGAGCACTGAGTTTTGAGGGACAGCCTCTTCTTGGCAGTGCCTGGGTGGTGTGATGCAGCTTCCACTTCCTGATTATTGATCCAACTGCGCTCACTGGGATATCCAAACACTTGGATATTATTTTGTCCCCTTTCCCTAATCTATGCATTTGTATTACTTTATCTCTAACTTCTGTAGAATGCTCTTTGGTCTTCATTTTCCTTCATATTCACAGCCTTACCAATGATCCTTCAACAGTGGGGTTTTTATCCAAAAAATGTGACAGCAACTTTAGTGGAGTCCAATGGTAAGGTAATTGTGTCCTCGTTAGGGCAATTTCTTTCATCGGTGCAAACTGGGAGCTTCCACAGCACAGGGGCTGAATACTTATGCAAGCAAGATATTTCAGTTTTTCATTTCTATGTTAGCTTGCGTAAGTTCAGGAGGCATGTAGTAAGGAGGTTTCCAATTTCCTGTCAATTAGTTCCTATTTACTATTTAAGCCCTGATCACTTGCACCTTTTGCTGTTTAGCGTTTCGTTTTTTTTTTTTTTTTTTTTTGTAGCACACGCTCAGATGCCGTCTTTTCGTATTTCTCCGCTAATCTACACTTCATTGCCTTTCAGTGGAGGTCAATTCTCTGCGCAGTGCTACCAAGATATTATCAAATATTTTCCTACCTGCTCCGGTGCTGTTTCTCATCATTCAGCTTCTCCATTCGGCTGCAGGAGCTCCAGCGTTAGTCTTTCCTGCTCTTTCCAGCCTCCAGCCCAGCAACAGCACCGTTCAAACCGCAGCTTCATTTCTCATCTCGTCCGTTTCTTTATCAGACAAACTGGCCCTCCACTAAAATCTCTAAAGCTCCTTCAACAGACATCGACATTCCCGTCATCAGCGTTTGCCTTGCTATTGCTCCTCTATTTAATCCACCATAAAAATCTGTCAGCTGAACATTCCTTTACTTTTCGCTTGCAATCAAGCGCCCCTCCTCCACTCCCAGACGCAGCAAAATTATTGTTCCTTCATAGGATTCTGCCCTGAACTTCTATTGGCTACGTTCAACGTTTTAGGGACCTGTCCATTGAGTTTCGTGCTCCGTTTCGCCGTGTGGTGGCTTGTGCTTTCGACTCATCACAACGAGATTCAACAACACTGCTGTTTTGCAACTTTTCCACCAGCGCTTCTCAGTTCGTGCCTACCACAGCAACGCCCTCATTGCGTGACTGCGGGGAGTGGCAAGTAACCATGGTGACCAGGCAGCTTAATCTGCACTGCGAGCTCCGTACCTCAGTACTGCAATTTTCTGGCTTGCTTGCAGCTGGGCTTTTACAACCTGCGAGGGCTCATTCAACTCGCCTAATTGTGACATCTAAATACCGCGTTAAGGTATTCATATACATGACTGACTGTCCTAAAACATGTAACGAAGATATTAAAATCTAAAAGAGTACGCAACTGTTGTTCTACACCGACAAGGATTTTAATCACCATAACCAAATAGTCTACCCGGCTTCACTCAAGCCAATGGTTAATTCTAATCATAACCGCTAGATGGCAGTGTAACACCACAAATTTTATACAGTCTCTAAGCTGGTTTGCTATAACTGTGAAGCTCACATGCTCCAGCTTTTCTACACATCCTGCAGTTTGTCTTCATTCCGAGGGATTTATAGGAGACCCCCTCCTCCTCAACCTTTTGTAGCAACTGACATTCTCCAATTTCAACAGTTCCCCTCTTCAAGGACCTGGTCATGAAGGAACCTTACTCAGCTGTTGATGTTCAGTATCTACCATCATAGTAACGTCCTGCTTTCCTGCATCATGCATCAATTCCTGTGACTTATTCCTGTTCCCAGATTCATGTTTCCTCATCTGGCACTGCTCCTCCAGTCCTACCAGCTTCATCAAAAGTCATCATTTCATCAACGCGAGCCGCTAGTCAGTCATGGAACCATGTTCTACGATTTATCAATGTTCCAGTCAATGTCCTCCTACCCCCAGTAGACAATAAACTTCCGACCAATCAATAAGTTTTGCAGATGCCTCGGAGCAACATATTCTTCATCCTCTCTGGTTCTGCAGCTGTCTCAGATTTCTGCAATCTTCATCTCTGCCCAAATCTCTGTTCTCACAGCTGGGCCTCTGCACACTACTGACAGCACTCCATTGTTTTCTTCCTCAGACCTCTGCTCTGTTCAGCAGATCCCGCCCTCTACTGTTAATTGCTCCTCACTACAGCAGATCTCCACTCCCTCTTCAGATCTGTTCACTACCGCAGCTGCAAAGTTGCTCTAGTTTACTGCTGAAGTCTGCAGCTTTACTTCTCCAGAGCCAACAATGCGCCAACCTTCCTCCAAAATGCAGATCGTGGCAGTATTCCCACAATCAAGGCTAACGCTAATCTCCATCTAGTCAAAATACGGGGCACTTCTTCAGCAATCCTATTCCTCCCAAATGTTACAGCATTAATACTTGATTTGAGATGTGGTACGAGACTGGAAATCTGTCTTGATTATGAGTTAAGGATTTCCACTATTAATAACTGGTATTGCGAAACCCAAATCTCTGAATGTGAGTTTTCCTTTTCCATTTCAAGCAGACATGATAGTAGCAAACCGCTGATCGATCCTGTATTAACTAACACATAGAAAGGCGGCATCTCATCTTTGCCCTCATTTCTAGAAGATGGGGCGCAAAGGAGCCGTGCTTGCCCAGTAGCCGATTCATGTTCGTTCAGTCCAGCTGCCACCTTAACCCTCAGTTCCAGCTCTTCTTCTGCCTTTACTTTCGGTATCCAAGTTCAGTCAGTTGGTCCCATTTGATTCCACAACTCCCATCCAGAATCCTCAGCTTCTCCAGATGCTATTTAACTGAAACCTACTCTCCGTAATCCCCTTCAATCTGCTCAGCATTACATGTCTGCAGCCCTCCACCTTGTTCAAGCTCCTATTCTACAGTCTGCTCACCGTCTTCAATCCCCTGTTCCCAGATTTGAATAATCATAGCCCTTCAATCAAAACCTGACTCTCATGGTCCATGCTAGGGATTCTCTCCAACTCCCTCCAGTCTCTCCATATTCAGCATTCTGTCTGACCCTCTGTGGGATTCTTAAGAGCTTTCCCCCTGCCTCACCTTCCCGTCTGTCTATATCAAAATATATTCTCCATTTGCTAATTTCCACTCTTCCGAAAAGCCACTTCTCCCCCTACAATGATTTACCCATGGAGATCAGCTGCCTCTCGGCCACCTTCCATGCTTACTCCATCACTTGGCTGCGTACCTCAGGATGGATCAATTCAGCACGGTTGGTCCACTCACACATCAAGTATCAAGTTCCCTATCCCCCTTTTTAAGGCATCTCCACATCAGGAACCCCCCCCCCCTCCACTCCCCCCTCAGACCATCTGTTCATTGATTCATCTCACTCCTATCATCACTTGCCTCGTCTCAAGCAGACCTCCCTCCATTCCTTTGCCCTTGCCCCCCAAGCAGGCCTCCTTCCTGTCCACCCTCACCTCGTGAATAGGCCTCCCTCCTCAACTCCACCCTCTCCTCCAGAGCAGGCCTCCCTCCTCGCCTCCTTGCATGGCTCCCTCCTCTCCACCCTCTCCTCCGAGCAGACCTCCCACCTCTCCACCCTCGCCTCCTCACAGGCCTCCCTCCTCTCCACCCTCTCCTCCAGAGCAGGCATCTCCCCCTCGACTCTCCCCTTTCTCCCCCAGCCTGATCACGAATGTGGGGGAACTGGTCCTCCTCTGCAGTGGATTCCTACATTCATTCATCCTTTCCTGATATAGTTGCTGCTCCTTCTAAAAATGCTAGAATCATCTCTACTCTTCGGAAAAACTGTTTCTCCCCCTACGAGGATCTACTCATGGAGACAATCTGCCAGCCTTCTTTGTCTTCCTCAGAAGCTCCGAATTTACAGTTCCCACAGCTTCTTGCTTCCCCTCGGTGGATATTCGTTTATGTGACCTCTCTTCTATTTCCAACTCCTATTTTCTTATTCGGCTGCGCACTTCAAAGACAGACCAACTCCGGTGCAGTCAATTCATTCAGCTTTCAAGGACCAAGTCTGCTCTCTGCCCTTTCAGCAATGTCAAGGTATGCAGGAAACCCTGCCCCCCCCCCCTCCCGGACCCTCTATTCATCAATCCTTCCAGATCCATCGTCACTTGACTCTGATTCTCAACCCACCTCTCCACCCTCCTCTCCAGGACAGGCCTCCCTCCTCAGCTTTACCCCATTCATTCCGTATCGGTGCAGCCACCTCCGCTGCAAGGGCCAGCATCAATCAGAGCCTGATCAAGACCATGTGGCACGGTCCTGTTCTGCAGTGGATTCTTATGTTCATTCATCTCCCTCTGACATAGTTGCAGCCCATTCCAAAATCGCTAGTATACCTGAAGTGGGGGCTACCTGTCTGCCAGAGCCACTAGAGGTTTTCCCCCAATTAGCTTCAAGGGTTTTTTTCCTCTTCACTGAGCAGCAGGTATACACATAGTCATATCCTACTAATTTACTAACCATTGTCCTGTTTGTCCCATTTGTCCTTCTAGTCTTTTGTTTATGTTATGCACTGGCATGTGCTCTTTTGTTTGTCTCACGGTGTGGGTGATTTGGTGGAGTGCCGGGGGTCCATCCTTTGGGGGCAAGTGATCTCACTTCCCCGACCTCATGGCAGGCTTCAGCTAACCCTTGACCTTCAGGGGGGTTCTCACCATGTGAGACAGAGCGGACCCCTGGCCACACTCTGTTCTTTCACAGCTCCTGAGCTTATCTTGCCTCACTCAAGGTGGTTCTATACTCTGTCTCAGTTCGGGACGTGGCTACTCATGCTCGAATCCCATACTAACCTCTATGCCTTTTTTCTTATCTCAGGCAGCGTGAGGTTTCCGCCAATTGGTGGTTTTACGAGCGCCCCTTTACAGAAGTCTCAGATGCTGGGTACCTCTCCCTCTCTATCTCCTTTCGTGTCCCAGTCTTCCGGGACCATCTTCCTCTGAGGGGCGGCTCCACGAGTTATAACCCTCATATATGTTTTCGGTTGCTAGGTCCGTTGGCCTTGAGCATGTCGGCATCGCCGCCCTCAGTCAGTGACCACTTTTATATACCATTTCCGGTTGCTAGGCCTTCGGCCCAGAGCTCGTGTTGGCATCGCCGCCCTCAGTCAGTGACCACTTTCTGTATCCTGTCTTCGGTTGCTGGGTCCTCTGCCCCTGGGCTCGTGTTGGCATCGCCATCCTCAGTCAGTGACCACTTTCTGTCCTAGCTTCCACATCCAGCTTCGCTGGTCTGCTACTAGAGTGGGTCTTGCCTGCTCTTCTAACCTAGGTCCGGTCCTTTCTAGGCGCAGATGATTCCATCCTTGCTGAAGCACCCCCAGATCATCACCAATCCTCCACCACATTTCACAGTGGGTGTGCGACACTGTGGCTTGTAGGCCTCTCCAGGTCTCCATCTAACCAGTAGATGACCAGGTGTTGGGCAAAGCTGAAAATTGGACTCATCTGGGGGTGCTTCAGCAAGGCTGGAATTGGGCAGATTTGTCTTTGTGAAGGGCGCATGAATCAATAATAATGATCTATAATGTTGTACTGAACAGAAAAGCTAGAGCACTTTTTTTTTTTTTTTTTTTTTTTAACTCGCTCCTCCTGATCTCAAACCAGAGTGCACTAGAGCGGACAGGTTGTTAACAATGAAAAGAAATGACTTTTTTTATATAATCTACTGGAAATTGTGCATTTTGGTCTTTATCATATTAATTATTAGCTTTTTTAAATGATCTTTGGTTTTAAAACAATATTTATTTTATACAAAATGCAGTCCTCCAATACTCAAAACAAGAAAAGTAATGATGTTTAAAGAAAAATATAGTTCCCTTTCAATGGAATGACAACCATTATCGAATGGGAAGAGCCCTCTCTGACCGCCAATCTCTGAGCATATATTAAAAAGCTGCCCTATCAGGGCCCTGCTGTGAGGGGGAAGTCCCTCCCACCTCCTGCTGAAGAGGGACGTCCTCATAGTAGCATATTGCCATTTTCTCTCTCACTTCACTGAGACAGGTCACAGATTGCTTTGTGCTTTCTTTGCCCAAATTGGCTGATTTGTCAATTGTCAAATAGAACCACGCTTTCAAGCGTTTTTTGAGTGCTACTACCTAATTCTCATATCAGTTTATTGACTAGAGCTGGTTTCAACCCCTCTTCGGGAGATTGGTAAGCAGCCATTACTCTCTTTTCACTGCACAAGGCAGATACCATGTGGAGAGCTGTTCTGGTGCTGTAAGGAGACCCCGCGGGCTCGTGGCATAGTCCTTACGCCGATTTAATCAGCCACAGCGACCAAAAAAAAAAAAAAAAAAAAAAAAAAACAGCTCGGGCCTTGCGCCCCTCTCAAGCCTCGGGGTCACTCAGTGCAGCTGCACTTGCCCTTGACGATCATGCTGACTGAATCGGCTGCGTACCCCAGCATCAACCGCGGTTTTCCCGCCGACCTTCAGGCTTAAGAAAAACAGCACCTACCCAGCCCTGATTGACTCGGCACCAGTGTAACCATCTTCGGCGCCACCTACAGCCTGGCGCCGACCATGCCTATCATTGGCACTGACCTCAGAACCGTTTGACTCGGGAGCGACAGTTCAGCACTGACAGCGCTTTCCTCGACGCCGATCCCGGCACTGATTGACTCGGAACCAGTGACTAGCTTCCGACCGGGCTACACATTGGCATCGACCTCGGAGCTGATTGACTCGGCAGTGACCACTCGGCAACGACTGCGCTCTCTTCAACGTCGATTCCGGCACCGACTGATTCGGCACCGGGGAATAGCTTCAGAGCTGTCTACAGCGTGGCACCAACCACACTACTATTGGCTGCGACCGAGCGCAGCAACCCCACCTACAATACCATGTCATTGTAGTCAACTGGGCCCTCTACTGGTTTCCACCAGTGCGACCAGTGCGCAGCGAAGCTGCCGAGGCAGGACGAGCACCGGTCCTGCGTCAGATGCTTAGGGCCAGACCATTCGGCCAAAGCACTGGAAGGTGAGCTGGACTGCTCTCCGTGCAGAAAGTTCTCTAAACAAACTAAACGCAGGAGACCAGCCCTATTCCCAGCAGAGTCTCTCTCCCCGAGCAAGGGAGAATGAAGTCAGTGGTCCAAGGCCCTCTGCAGAGGTCCTCTAGGACCCCCCTACTACAATGACTACAGAGCTTTCCTGCACAGCTGGGTCACCCTCCCCTTCCTCACTACCTATACAGAGGTGCAGACATTTCACAGGGGAGACGAGATGGTCACCGCCGAGGCGGTACTGCTCGAGGGGACACTCACCAGGGGAGAGGCGGTCGCCTTGCAGGCGCCACTCTCCCACACAGGCGCAGATGATCCCCATCGGAGTCGCCTTGGAGGCGTCCAAGCTCAGCCGAGCGGCACTTTGTGGAGATAGTGGAGACAGTAAGGGCTCAGCAGACCATGCTAGAGACCCTACTAAAATTGCACGGCAGACTGCCCCCTACCACCGGGCATTCCCAACTTTCACAGTCTCCTTCCCCATACCCACATCCTAGACCTCCTAGCCCAGACGAGCTGTCCTTCACGGCATCGAGATCAGACGTCTCGGACCCAGCCACTTTCATCGGGCAGGCCACAGCGAAGGGCTCCTTACCACCTCTGCTACATGTGTCGCGGAGGGAAGAGTTCTGGGCCCTAATGCAGCATGCAGCTGCAGCCACAGACATTCCCTGGCCAGCAGAACAGAAGGTAAAGGTGAACCACTTCCTCCAGAAGGTCAAGCACAGCAAGCCCTCCCTTTGTGCCAGGACTACTTGGAATTGGTGTGTCCCTCCTGGAGCAACTCAGAATCTGCACCCTCAGCCTCCAAAACAGCAGACTCTCTGCTGTACACTGCAGAAGCCCAACAAGTGGGCCTAGGCACATTCCCCACTATTGGGGACATTGTCATGGCATTGGTACAAGGTTCCACCTTCACAAAGGGGGATAAGGACCCAACCTGTCCATCTAAGCCTTGAAGGACAACGGATGCTATGCATAAGAAAGCGTACGCATCGGCAGCACTGTCAGTTAGAACAGCGAACGCCATAGCTATACTGGTGCTCTACCAGACCCAGTTATCAGAGCGGCTACAGGAAAGATCCACAGAGGCAGACATAGGGGAGCTCCAGGCGGTGGCAAAGGCGATGACTGACTTAATGGGGGAGTTAGACCAGGCATCAGGGAGGTCGCTGGCAGCGATGGTGGCCGCTCGTCGACATTTGTGGCTGACGCAAGCCAAGGTTGTGGAGACCGAGAGGGTGGCGTTACTGGATGCCAATACACTGGGGCTGACATTTGGGGAGACCATTGATGTGAGGCTTGAGAGGTCCCACAAGGCCATGGTGGTTGCCTCCAAATTCTCGTAGCTCCCAGCTTACTGTTAGCGTCGAAGGTGGCATTCACAGCCTGCTAGGGCAAAAGGGCCTGAACACCGCCCTCCTTCTCAGACCAGACAAGCAGGAAGAGGCAGAGCTGGCGACAAGGGACCACCGCCAGCCAGGGTTAATCAGTTTTCTGGCTGGAGACAAAGGCTGGGACCTAAGAAAGACCCGACCCCTCCCAAGACCAAGGGAGACCGCCTCTGAGGGGCCCCGGCTGCCACCAAACCCATCCACAACCGAACTGACCAACAGCAACGATCCACAGGGTCCTCAACTGGTTCCTCAAACAGAGGAAGTTCAACATGTTGACCGCACAGCGTATCCTACAGTCTGTCTGACTTGCAAGATGCCTACTTTCACGTCCCGATCTGTCCCTCACAGAGAAAATATCTGCGCTTCGCCTTTCAAGGCAATGCATACAAATACTGCGTGCTGCCATTTGGCCTCTCACTGGTGCCCTGCACATTTTCAAAGTGCATGGTTGCAGCACTGGCTCCACTCAGGCTGCGGGGTATTTGGATCCTGAACTATCTGAACTATTGGTTAGTTTGCGCACATTCCAAAGCACGCACAGAGGCACACTCAAAACAGGTCATGTGACAAAGTTAAGACTCTCAGTACATCCCCAGAAGAGCAACTCCATACTGTCTCAGTCCACAGTGTTCCTGGGGACCAAATTGAACTCTGTGAGCATGCTTGCCTCATTGTCGGAAGACAGGCTTTGGTTGCTGGAGGCCACACTCTCCCTATTCAGAGAGGATGCTCTCCTACGGGTCAAAATATATCAAAGATTGTTGGGGCTGATGGCAGTCACCTCGAGAATCCTTCCACTAGGGCTGCTGAGAATGCACCCGCTTAAAGCCTGGGTAAATACGCTCAAGGTGCACCTGGTCTGAGATCGGTACCGGCTGGTGCGAGTGTCCTGACAATGCCGGAAGACACTGGAGTGGTGGCTCTGTCTTGGCAATCTGCGCCTCGGATCTCCCCTCGGATCCCCTCACAGAAGGGAAGTGATCATTACAGACGCCGCCAGCCTGGGCTGAGGAGAGGTCTAGAATAGGAGAGGAATAAGAGGTCAGTGGAAGGGACATTGGCAGCAAGCGCACATAAATGTCCAAGAGCTGCAAGCAGTGAATCTGGTGTTATCTCATTTTCGCCAGCAATTAGTGCACAAACATGTACTGTCCAGACAGACAATACCACAGTATTGCCCTGTACAATACCTGCGCTCACTGGGCCTTCACCACGCAGCACACAGACTTCTATCCTGGTCGCAGAGAAACTTACTTTACATCAGGGTAATTCATCTCCCCGGCGTGGACAGCAAGGCAGCGGACCTCCTGTCCAGAAGAGCTCCAGACAGCTCAGAATAGAAACTGCATTCTCTAGTCTTGAAACAGATTTGTGGGAGGTTTCATACCACAAGAGTCGACCTCTTTGCCACAACCGAGTCTACTCATTGCCCCCTATGTTTCTCCATGGAGAGAGACGGGGGCCTCCTGGGAGTAGACGTGCTATCTCACCCCTGGCCACAGGGGCTCTTGTATGTGTTACCTCCACTACCATTATTATCCCTGACACTAGAGAGGATCAGGGTGGAGCGAGCAGAGGTTTTGCTGGTTGCACCCAGATGGCCGAGACACCCCTGGTTTGCTCTCCTCTCCAACATGTTGTAGAGAAGGCCGTGGCAGCTCCCGCCGCACAAGGACCTGCTGAGCCAAGCAGAAGGGTTATTATGGCACCCGAACCCATCCCAGCTCCAACTCTGGGTCTGGCCGTTGAACGTAGCCATCTATTCAGATGAGGTTTGCCAGATGCAGTAGTAGAAACACTACAGTCTGCTAGGGCACCGAGCACTAGAGCCCAGTACTCATACAAATGGAAAGTTTTCCTAGACTGGTCCCTTGCAGAAGGTCACGATCCTGTGACCTGCCTTATTGAAACGATATTAACCTTCTTACTACACCTGTTTGACACAGGAAAATCAGCGTCCACTTTGAAGGTATACCTGGCAGCAATATCAGTGTGCCATGACAATTTAGTACTCAAATTGCTCTTTTTTTCACTTCTGTCAGTTTCTTGCTCTTAAACGTCTAGTGTTTTTCTTTCAGTTCAGCTCTACACCTTCCAGGGTGTTCGTAGATGAAGTTTGTTTCTCGGGCAGAGAATTGTCTTTTTTGTTTTTAATTTATTTTGGTTTCTCTGGACCACGCATCCCACTTAGACAGCAGGCTGCTCCCTCCTCTCTCTTCCATGCACTTCCCACACCTTCTAGTGTCCTCCCAACAACACAGCTCTGGTTAGTAGGCTATTAGCACCGCTTTATCCCTGTGATTACATCAAATTTTAGCAAAGAGTTCATCCTTCAGACTGATGCTTTCAACACTGGTCTGGGAGCTGTCCTGTCCTAGGAAGTAGACGGAGTAGAAAATCACATTCTATACCTGAGCAAGAAAATGGTGTTCAGGGAGAGAAACTGCTCCATCGTCAAGAAAGAGTGTTTGGCCATTAAATGGGCTAAACATGCTCTACGATATTACTTACTGGGACGTTCTTTCCTCCTCATTACGGACCACAACCCTCTTAGGTGGTTAAATATGATGAGGGACACAAATGCTCGTATAACTCAGTGGTATCTGGTGCTGCAACCCTTCAACTTCCTATTGAAGCATTGTGTGGGCATAGAACACTAAAATGACACCCAAGGAAATTATGCTAAAAATTATGCGTTATCTCTGTATGTGCATGTATGTGCAAATAACGAAAGTTTTGTGCAGTTGTATTGGGTTCTTCTCTCATACTGGATGTCAAAATACTAGCATGCAAGTTTAAAAAAATGCATCATTAAGTAGAAGCCAATGGATTCTTTTTTTTTTCTTTAACATAAAGTCTTTCTAAATTCCAAGACTGAAATAAGACTCTTTTGCTAATATATTTGTAACACAGGACCTTTTTTATGGCATTTTCTGGCAAAAGCGATCAATGCTCCCTTGACCCTTATTGTGATCCGACCTCTTCCCTATCCTTCTCTGTTAACGGATGATATTATGAAATATTACATGCATGGAGGCGCGTATTCCCTGGGGAGTTAGGGTTAGCCAAGTGTTCCTTCGACTCCACTCTGAGAGGTGGGAAATGTGAATGGGAGAGAAATAATCTGAGCTGCAAATCTACCTCCCGACCAGGAAGGGCTTCAAGTAAGTTTGGTGGTGTGCCTTCACCGAGATGGGCCGACTCGACAGTAAGAGGGAACCAGAAGTCGACTATCTTGGTGAAAGGACATAGCTGCTAAACTGCTAAACAACTCTATTATCATCGCCTGTGGGATGCGTGGCGATTGGGTAGACCGTGGTGCTGTGCTGATCACTTGATCAGGTGTTTGGCAGTACAAAGGGGACGCAGCTACGTGAGTATAGCAGCTATGTGAAATACTAACATCCAAAGCACTGTTGTTTTGTGTCTTATTATTGTTTTTGCAGACGGGTAATGGCTTGGGAGCCAACACAACCCCTGAAGCACTACTACCTCTTAACAGCACCATAGTAACAACACATTTCCTGGAGCACTTTCAGGGGTGTGCAATTTTTCTTAAAAACTTGATGTCCAAGGGACAAAATGCTAGAATAATCTACTTGCCCCCTCCCCGTCGCACAAAACACACACAAAAAAGTAGAATATAACCTGTAGGATTTTGGTTTTATTTAACAATGAACACAATCAATCAATTAGTGATTAACAAGGGCGGATCTAGCTTTATAGCTTGATGTGTTCACTAAATTCTTCAAGATACACAAAAGGTTCCCTGTGACCCCACCCCACCTCAACAAATGTATATCATAATTTAATGAAAATGTTTCTTTCAGTGCAGTTTGGAGTATGTTTGCTAGTAAATTTAAGTAACATAGTAAGGGTACAACTATAATAAGTAATACTTGGGAGTTATTCAAATATAAAAAATATCTTCTGTTTGTTTTTTATCCACTCTTCTCTATAAGCTGAATCCAACTCCTTATGTACAGGTGTTTTAGTTTGTTGCATCACAGATACAAAATCATTGCTAACTATTACTGCTGCTTTGTGTACTGTTTTTCTACCAAAAATTTCTGATTCTGTTTTTTTCAGTTTTGTAACTGCTGATCTCCAGATTTTTAAAGGACTTGTGTATAACCGGTCAAGTTTCTAGAAAAGTGGCTGCATTTTGTACTGTTTTTCTGCCAAAATGCACACACTATTTACAGTAGGCTCCATCAAGGTCTGCTTTTTATTCTGTTTATTTCTATGTATGACATTGGAGAAGGAATCTATGAAAAAGACCTAGGAGTTTTTGTTGACTCAGAAATGTCTTCATCTAGGCAATGTGGGGAAGCTATAAAAAAGGCTAACACTCGGATTGTGAAAAGTGTTGAATTTAAATCAAGGGAAGTAATGTTAAAACTGTACAATGCACTTGTAAGACCTCATCTTGAATATTGTGTGCAGTTCTGGTCACCTCGCTATAAAAAAGATATTGCTGCTCTAGAAAGAGTGCAAAGAAGAGCGACCAGAATTATTCCGGGCTTAAAAGGCATGTCATATGCAGACAGGCTAAAAGAATTGAATCTGTTCAGTCTTGAACAAAGAAGACTACGTGGCGACCTAATTCAAGCATTCAAAATTCTAAAAGGTATTGACAGTGTGGACGCAAAGGACTTTTTCAGCCTGAAAAAAGAAACAAGGACCAGGGGTCACAAATGGAGTTTAGAAAAAGGGGCATTCAGAACAAAAATAGGAACACTTTTTTACACAGAGAATTGTGAGGGTCATCAACTCCCCAGTAATGTTGTTGAAGCTGACACCCTGGGCTCAAGGCTGCTTGATGAGATTCTTCACTAACAACCCGATGGCCTCCTCTCGTTTGGCAGAATGGCCTTATCTTTTGTAAACTTTCTTATGTTCTTATTTACCCTGAGTGGTGATGTCAGGCCAGAATCCATGAAGAAAACAAACACAGTACTGCAGGGCAAAAGACGCTGCGGCGCTGTTTATTTTGAACACAAAAATAAAATAAAAGGTTTGAACAAAAGCCACTGACAAAACAAAAGTTTTAACAAAACAAAATCACAAATACAAAATAATATGATCAGGCTGGGCAGTAGTCTTCACTGACCCGACTTATTTTTTATCTTTGATCTTTTTACACTCCTCCGGACACCCACCCCGAGTGCAGAGAGCGGCAGATTTTTATGCAGATGACCATCTCCCGATTAACAACAAATGAATCACTTAATTCGGGAGATCGCCACCTTCTGCACAAGGTTTTTTTTTTTATTTTGTTTTCCAACCGGCAAAGTATAACAGCAAAATTTGTTGTCCCTCACACAAATCTTGTTGTCCCGGGTGTGGGGCGATACGAATTGCACACCCTGACTTTTCCATGCACTTTTGGATAATACAGTATTTTGTTTATTTATTGAACCTTGATTGAAAACTCACCATTTTACCCCCCATACCACTGCTGATATAGATGGTGATTGTGATCTTAATAAAACTAACATTTGACTTGAAATTACCACGGATTGAACATTCTGTCACTCCCACACCACTCACATCCCGACAACAGGTTGTTACCACACTGATAAGAAAGAATTGTTTTAGTAGTTTTTTTTTGTATAAGTTTATTGGGCTCAGTGAAATGATTATTGGTGCTGTCATCTCCCAGTCTCTAAGTGCAATAGTAATACAGGGTTAACTGAAAGTGTTGTTGTTAGCTCTGAGGAAACTCTTATGGTCATCTACCACACTGTACTGATATGATTTGGAACAGCAATGGATTACCAATGTGTATTGTGATACACTGGTATGATAAAAAATGATAAAAGTAACTGCTGTGGTACCATTCCTGTGTTACCAATGCGTTTAAGTATTGCCATTGAAGAAATGTAGGCCCTGATATATTATATCTCTCTTGAACCCCATGGAGGTATTATTCTAAACTCTGACTAGTATTGCCAGTTCTTGCTGCTCTTACATCCTGCAGCCAAGATACTGCTGACTCTTCCCCCTGAATTCACAGTTTGATACTGTAGGACAGCTGTGGCCATAAAACCTTCACTGACCCCCCAGGGATTCAGAATATAAATGAAGAATGTGACTTGAACCTGGGACATCCAGTGTATCTTGCTTGGGTTTTGACCTGTCACACCAATGCACCACACTTGCACTCACACTTGGCTAGAATTCCAATTTCTTTCTGCTGGGGAGTACATGGCATGGGTTTCCTCAGGATATTGAAATCATCCTCTGCATACCTCTCTCTGTTGACATAGGTGTCTCGCTTTTTTATTTTTTTTATTTCACAAATTGCTGGCTGCTGTGCTTCATATGGTAATGCAGGTTTACTACTTCCATTATACAGTATGGGAAGTTAGTTCACAATTCTCCCTTTTTCATCTGTTTTTTCCTATATAGCTAAGCTTTTCCAAAAAATAATACTGCTATTAATTCTTCAGTAATTGGAATAGACTAGAACCATTCATTCTGGTAAACAGCCATCAGACTACATCATTATTGGATCTGCAATGTGCCTTGAGAACAATTGTGGAGCAATTTCATATCTAAATCATGACATAGTTCCAACCAGGTCCTTAACTGAACAATTAAAGTATGTAACTGAACACTACTGTCCATTAAACAGTTAAAGACCTGATTGGAACCAGGCTCAGTTAAATAATTAAGGACATGGTTGGAACAAGGTTCTGTGCTGCAAGAGATTGAAAGAGCCACAAGTGAAGACTGTTCTAGAGCTGTAACGTATCATATATGTATTGAGACGGTACTGTGTTAGACCAGAAGTCATACTGGGCTTGTTTTCAAGCACATATATTAAAACATTGTCATGGTCCTGGAGGCTACTCTGTTTTTAATGTCAAGTGTAGGATAAGCATTTCTTCATTCTCATCCCCTGTGCTGCTTCAGCTTTACTCCTCCATACTCTGTCCCTGTTGTTGAAGATGTGTTGAGTTAGACAAAAATTACTTTTCTGTTTCAATTTTAATGATCCATGCTGAACTGGAGGAACACAATTTTAATTTGCAAAAGAAACACATGTTCTGTAACATTCCACCCTATGCTAATCAAAGTTGACAAAAGTAATCGTGTTGAAGCTCACCCCATACCAGACAGGCTTATGTTGCATTTAATTATGTTCCGATTTCTTACTTTTATCACTGCCATTAAACATACGACTTGTAACTAAGACATATACAAATAGTACTAATGAGCCTCGTCATATTTAATGAAGTTATTATAGGTGATTAAATAAAATTTACCAGTTATGTTTACCATACATTTAAAGGGAATCTTTGCACAAAAAAATGTTTCTCACTTTGACTCTATTGAGCCACGTAAAATACCAGATATACTTACTGATTTTTATTGCAATAAAGTGGAAATAAGAAAGAAAAGATTCCACCCTGTATTCCCAGTACTTGAAAATAGAAACAAGCTGCTAAATGTGTACAATGTGTCTATTATTTAGTTATACAAAAACATGTACATTTATTTGTCATTGGAGGTATAGACAACTACATTTTATTCGTTTCTAGCACTGAAACAGTTGTTATGCAAAGGACAGATATACAGTAATCTGTCTCGTATCCAACTGTGGTGGGGCCAGAGTAAGGGCGGATAAGTAAAAAGGCGGTAACATGAATCCTGTTTTAAAAACCATTATACACAGATGTGACAATTACTATATTCACTCAATTATTGTTTTGAGATTCCGCTTTTATTAGGGATCTCCCCTAAATCCCTTGTTTAGAAAGATACAGGGTATTAATGCTTGTGACAGGGTAGCTGTCTGCCGTGTGGATGCGTGCATTCGCTGCTGAGTGACAGGCAGGAGATCGAGACAGAGGTTGAAGTTGATACACCCTGCAGTCGAGCAGGATTTATTTACATATCAACACACTGAGCAGCACACGTGACGCTATCAGCAATGGCAGCACATGGCGCACATACAACACAGTGTACGAAAACTTTGGGAGGATTTACAATCTCTGGACTAATCTTCTCTGTTCAATAAGAAACTAACGTTGCTGAAGAGATTGATCATGGCGGATAAAAGGTTAGGGTGGATATGTGATGGCAGATACGTGACGGATTACTGTATTTTAGATTCCTTTTAATTTTTTTTTACATGAAATGGTGGTACATTGAAATCACGTGACATCACCTGATTTGAAACACTGTTTAAGCTGAGAAATTTAACTTAAATATTTAAGTAAAACATCTCTTTAATTTTTAATTCTTGCACCATTTAGGATAATAGCTTAGTTTTATCAAGTTATTCCCTATGAAATGATCTTAAAAGCAATGCAATAGTACTACAAAACGAAAAATGTTGTTCTGTTTTCTGAGAGGGGCATATTACACCATGGTATGGACAGGCCTCCTTGCTTGCATTTGGTATCCCTGTGTTAAACTTGAAAAATTGCACTGGCTGTTTATAGTGATTTGACATTTGCAAGCAGATCAGTCGCTGCTGAGCATCTGAATACCCTTATCATGAAATGAGATACTGAAATAATGTGGCACAATTCTAAACATATTCATGCAGTAAAATGTTGACCTTCAATATTAAAAGGTCATGAATTTGACAGGCAGCTTTTCCTTTCATAATGGGGTCCATTCCCTTGTGTCTGTGTGCATACGTGTGTATGTGGGGCATTTTTTTGTGCAGATTTCTCTGGTGCTAATGCTGGACAAAGCAAAATTAAGTAAGTAATTCAAATAATGTTTTGATTTAATTTGTGTTTTGGTTTGTCACTTTGGTTATGGTGCCAGTATATACTTTATAACAAAAACATTGTCAATGTAAAAAAAAAAAGTTAGAAAAACACAATAACCGTTATAGTGGTGATATCAAACACAAAATCCCAAGTTAGGAGAAGCAACTGGGGCAACCCTGTGAATAAGACCTGTCTGTCTTTCTCTCTGTAGTAATTCTTGTAAGGGTAATCAAGAACACCAGTCTGAGTTGAGCACTTCCCTTGGCACATATGTATCTCAGCATCATTATTCTGTTTACAACCCAGCTGATAAGGGAATGAGCAATTCAATGTAAAATGGAGCAATCAAAAAAAGAAGCCAAGTTAAAAGCAACAACTGTGTGAATGTTGGGCCCCAGGATCTTTCCAATTGTGCCTATTTGCTTGATTCTTGACAAGGTTGCCCCAGTTGCTTCTCCTAACTTGGGCTTTTTTGTTTGATATCACCCCTTTAAACGGCTGTTTTTATAACTTGTTTTTTTTACATTGACTTTGACATTTTGCATTGTAATAGATTTACTTTACACCTAGATAGACATGATGACAAATGTCAAATTTTTAAACCAAAAAACCTCACTGTCTGAACCTTTGTTTTTGTACCTGAAAAAAATGAATGGTGTTTCAGTCCTTAGTAATCGTCATTGAATTTCCAACAAATAGGCCACATTCTAAACTGAAATATGTGCCGAGAAAATTTGTTTCATTTCGGCAACAGGGGCACTACCTATTCTATGCAGATTTATATAGCCAATAACCTGACAGGCCTTGTGTTAAAAGTTCTCCGCAAGAAACCCTGCAGTTTTGTGTCACAGCACATCCAAAGTTATCTGGCTGTTAACCAATTTATATACCATAATGATGAAGGGTCCTTATTGTTGCCGTCAGAAAGAAACTTCTTCCACTGGCTGGGGATTTTCTGCTTCTTTCTGAAGAGTATATAATTTGTGAGCCACCAGCTGTTTGGCGGGTCCGTTACACATTTATTATGCTCACATGGGGGTACTGATCTGTGCCAAAGTTCAGACAAGTACATTTGTACTTTGTTGCACGTTTAACCATGTACACTAGAATGGTGTCTGCAAGCTCACCAAACATAGAATGACAGCCACTCCATCACAGATTATTACTCCATTCTCTGGAACACGGTCAACAAGGCAGTCTTGATTTGTTGGTTTTTGCCAAAGTACTGTCAGTACAATCAAGAGGGTAGGACAAGATTTATTTGAGATCAATCTTCCTACTTTGATCTAATATAAGAAGTCTTGCAAAGAGCTTGTCAATGAAGAATCATGTCTTTGCTAGCTGCTGTTGCTTTTGTTTTACCTTGATCACTGAATGCTTTCAATTTCTGGCTTTTGATGGAAGAAAAAATGTCCTGAGTAGCAGAAAGCAGTTGCTGGTTCAAGAAATCCTTCAGTGCAATTTTACCTTTCTGTTGAGAAGCTAGCAAATAATTTGTAATCTCAGTGGTAGCAACACAACCTGAACTTAAACATACTAGTTCATCTTGAGGAGCATCATGCAGGATTGATCATGCATTCAATAGTAAACAGAATGCTCATTTTGACTGTCTCATCATTCTGAATTCTTGTGCTATCAAGATCTTTCCATTTGCATACCTCTGGAGTCATGCCTGTCATCACTTCACACCGTCTCACTATAGCAGCTCTCTCATGTAGTGACAAGATTCAGCAATAAACTGCTCTGTGATGTGTCAATCCAATCAAGCCACCTTTTGTTTTTAAATTTCTATTGCAGGTTGGTTCAATTACCTTGGCAGAGTTCCATGTAACATTCTAAGAGTGTGATGGGCAGGTTCACCATTTAGGAGACTACACTGAAGTCATAAAAAAAGCTCCTCTTACAGAGACCTAAGTAATGTCACTTAATGAAAATCTACATGGTTGACAAAGTAATTGCTGTGCTTGCAATATCCCATAAATCTTAAACATATTTGCTAGGGATAAGCACCTTCTATTCTGCCTTCATTTTGTTTGAACTGATCATCAAAACCTCCATGTAAGATGGTGTCTAAAGACTATGTGCGATTTTTTTACAATGCTGCCACTCCGGAAAATATGCTGCCTGCCATGAAGACACATACTACTATGAATATTAATAGGAAGAAATTAATTTAAAAATGTTATGCATTTATGACTGTATGCAGGTAGTAAGATTCCCCAAATACTTTGCATGCCATTAAAATGAAAATTATTCTTAGCTATAATGAAACTTGAGTATTGTCGATGATACATAAATTACACAGGGGGTGGGGAGGCAGGGGGGGGGGGTTAATGTTTTGCCCCACAAATTTTCCCTAAATAGAGATACGGCTGTTATTTGCACATTCTCAGTTTGCATGAGCACTGAGGACAATGTTAGTGTATAATACTCACTAGACAGGAAACAATTCTGGCCTCTATAAACAATTTCATACATAATTCAAAAGACAAAATGCAAGGATGTTTTTTTGTCCATTTTCATGACATATTTCCTTATGTATAAGCTGCATGATGCTTTAATCATTTCAATAGATTTGCTGGTATGTTTCAATCCTATTGGCGTTGCGGTGACGTCAGACCAGAAGAAAGCACACACAGGTCAGCTGCAGTTTCAACAAAGACGCGGCGTGCGCTGTTTTATTAAATATAAACACAAAACTAAATAAAATATTTCAACAAAAATAACACTGCTCACAGAGCAAAATAAAAATTAAACAACACAAATCTCATTTTCATTTATAAATATATCTCTCTCCTCTCGCTCTCCAGTTCCTCTTCCGAACACCGACCAGGAACTGCGAGTGCTGCCGGTATTTATACGGGTGACCACCTCCCGATTAGCAACAAATTAATCACTTAATTAATTAGGGAGATGGCCGCCGTCTGCACGAGTTTTTAATATGGCTTCCCATCCACGCTGCAAAGCAATACAAAAACAATAAAGAAAGCACACGGCGCTTCGCCATCATACAATAAATACATAAACAAAACACACGGCGCGCTATATACGTAAACACAAAATAAACAATAAACAAATACAAATAACAAGGGCGGAGGGGGAAACCCCATTCTAAAAATAAACAACTAAATGTACAGGGCTGCTCGCCCTGTTACAAGGCGATATACACCCTTTTCAAGGTCTACCAATTTTCGTGCCACAGGGAAGGGATCTGCCAGCAGGGCTGTACCACGTGGATCCGGCTGCTCTAGTCCAAATTGATATGACTGAGGGCTTCTCTTGATCCATTTTAAAAATGTATTTTCAATTCCTTGACGAGTTTTAGCATGCAAGTATTTTAATATATGTGTTTATTTAAAGGATTGTACTTCCCCGTTTTAAAACTACATTTTAAAACTACAAATACGAAGACCTATTGAATATATTTATATTGAGTATTTAGGTAATTAAGTAAATGTATGGTTTCATGTTACATCCAGTGAAGTTGCATTTCTAATTGTTAACATGCAGTTGTAGTCAAAAGTTTACATACCCCAATGGAAATTTATAATTTCTCGAAAACATATAATTATAGGAACATCTTTTGTAGCAAAAGTTTTGCTTTTGTGAATGAGGAAAAAAGTAACAAGAAATTGGTTTATTAGAATTTGAATTATTCATTTTAGCAATTTTGTTTTGCAAAACACCAAAAATGTTAATTCCAAAGTATTCATACCCTTACAGGACAATTTAATTAATAGCTAGTTGAGGCACCTTTAGCAATAATAACCTTTTTTTTAAAAAACGATTAGGATATTTGTCAATGAGCTTTTGGCATGATTCTTTGGTGATTTGTAACCATTCTTCAATGCAGAATTGTTCCAATTCATTCAAATTGCGAGGACTTCTCGCGTGTACAGTTTTCTTCAACTCATACCAAAGATGCTCAATCTGATTTAGATTGGGACTTTGACTAAGTCATTCCAGAACATTGATTTCATTCTTCTTTAACCATGGGTCTGGAATCAACTTCCCAGTGATGTTGTTGAAGCTGACACCCTGGGATCCTTCAAGAAGCTGCTTGATGAGATTTTGGGATCAATAAGCTACTAACAACCAAACGAGCAAGATGGGCTGAATGGCCTCCTCTCGTTTGTAACTTTTCTTATGTTCTTATGTTCTTATTCTGAAGTAGATTTTGATGTGTGCTTTGGATCGTTGTTGTGTTGGAATGTTCAGTTGCGCTTTCAACCAACTTTTGTAGCTATGGAATCCATTTTACCATGTATAGGAACTAAAATTCCTGTGCCATTAGAGGAAAAACAGCCCCATAGAAGGATATTACCACCTCCATACTTGACAGTAAGTATGGTGTTCATTTCTTTGTACACCTCACCAGACTTTCTCCAAACGTAACGATGTCAGGGTGACCAAATAACTCGATTTTTGTTTCATCACTCCACAAAACTTTTGACCAGAACTCATACCCATCATTCAAGTGCCATTTTGAAAACCTTTAAGCGATTGTCCTTGTGACGTTTCTCCATGTAACGTTTGCAATAACATTACAAACGTAATTAGTAAAAAAAAAAACACTATTATAAACATGAGTATAATAACAACCAAAATGATTTAAATATTTTTTAACTAGCTAATTAAAATGTCAACGACTGTCTGCAATAAAAAATATGCCTTCTGTTGGATTTTAAGGCAATTTGAGAATATAGCATACCCTTCTTTTTTTTTTTTTTTTTTTAATACTCTGAATGTTTGCAGTCTCCCGAATACATCATTAACTTAAAAAATATCAATCAGCGACACCTCTTCTTCATGCTCCACTTATCCTTTGGTGCTGCCATTTTGGAATGACAAGTAAAATTACATGACAGGCAGAAAAATTGCCGGCAATATTACTCCCAAGTCAGATCCTTGCAAGCAATCTAGCTCACTATATTACACTAGGCAATTCAGTAGCAATTTGCCAACTCGCAATTATTTCCTGCAAATACTGTATTGTTAGCAATAATTGCCTAATGTAAACTCACCCTTACACATAAGTATGGGCCAGGCAGAAACTAATGTCAGGGACAATAACTCTAAGGATATACAATGGAAGACCAAGTAAAATGCAATGCAATATGGTAAATTGATTACATTATATAGTTTGCCAAATAAGTACAGTCTTTTTTTTTCTTTTTTTTTGGAACATTTTCAATTTGCATGATGGTAATGTTTGGCTCTGGTTATTGTCTTTTATAGTTGCCTTTGCAGTTCAGCCAGAAAAATTCACTGGCCACTGGGTGGGTTATGTAATGTTTGTGCATTAGAAAAACATTGCGTCAGTTTTTGATTTATCTAAAAAGGAGTGACCATGAAAATAAAGAACTGTAATTAACGGACACCCACACCCACAACATCTAAGGTTATGGTTCTTTCTTAATTAAAAATGGAGCGGCCCAATGTTCAGGAAATATAAAAGACCATATTTTCCTGAAATTGGGGGATGTCTAAATTCAATAGTGTGCTCTCAGATGTCATTGGAAAGGTTATAATGCTTTCAAAGGAGAAGACTGGATTACATCAAATGAAAAACATGAATGCTGCAGAATAAAAGCTGGTTTTAAATGTCTTCAACGTTCCTTATCTAGGATTAAACACAGGGATATAGTCAATATTGTTGGTGATATTCTAGTACATTATTGTAAGGAATGAAAGATTAAATATGCAAAACCAGTGAATGTTTAAATGAGTAACCATGTACTGCCCAGGAACATTGCTATGATGTTGTGCAGCATTTCAGCGAGAAAAAGATGGCAAATAGCCTCAATTATATATTTTTTTACATTTATAGTACATGATACATTGTGTCCGTATAAACTGCCACTTAAGGCAAAGTGTAAGCAAATAATACATAAGACTTGGCACTATTCTTTGATAACTTGTTCATTTTAACCATATGCATTACCATCCAGCAAGTACTGCATCAGGACACATTGTACTGCAGGGCAGCATGGTCACACTTTTGTTTGAATGTCACCATAGAACAGTGGAAATAAAAGATCATTTAAATCTAGTTCTGTCGTACACACACTATGCTTCTATTCCAAAATTATGGCATTAACTGAAGCCAAAGACCTTCACAATATTGTATTTCTTAATGTCATCTGGCCAATGAATCTCCATAATGCCATGTTTCTTTTCAATTGTTGATCTAGCCAGCAGTTGCAAATACACAACATGCCACTGTCACGTAAGAGCGTTCCATGCTTCTGGGCTGCAAATAATTGCAAACACAAATAATCTACAGTACAAAATGTTTTTTTTTTTTATTTTAATTCAACCAGCCAAAATAATATATAATAATATAATAACAATACTGATTAAATAAAAACTGTGGCCTTTTCAAGGCTGGGATTACACTGTGTAACACAATTTTTGTTCCTGGGTAGTAAGTGTTATTTCCTAATTGCTTATGCCTCAAAAGTACAAAAAATGGCTATTACTCCCCACAAACTTTGCTTTTGTGACCATCCAATGGGAAAACAGGCAAATGTGTAACTTTTCGTTCACATAAAGTCAGAAAAAAACAACATATGAATCCAAATTAACATGTATTTATATTAAAGTAATACAAAAATGACTATTAAAGATTTAGAAGTGAGTAGTTTTTCGAGATTTACGATTATACTGTATTTACTGACTTTATTTTTCTGACTTTATGTGACTTTATTTTTTGGACTTCTTGTATGTTAAGAAATACATACTGTGCTACATCAAAACAAATAATGCAAGGGCTGATGAAAAAAACTGAAATCTGAGCAACAAGCTGAGCCCTCCTTTAGATCAACCAATAAACCCTTACCCTATGGTCCTTAAAATTAGAGCATCGAATCCTGTTGTTGAAAAATATTTTAATACAAAATATTCTCTTATAGTAATTTTAGTAGTTATAGCCTTTAAAAAAATTAATTGATTTGAAGTTTAGAATCATACATTTTTACAGGACACATTTTTGTAATTTCATGTTACAGTAGAGATTCTGTACTCACCCTTATACTAATTTAATTAGTAACAGCGGTAGCATGTTGGCACAACTTTAGCACAGCATATTAAGGAATCCCTTTGTGCTATGAGGGAATCTTAATAGAAACATTTAACAAATACCACAATTATATTTAACTATCCTAGTAGATATATATATTTAAAATAAAAAAGAGATGACCAGCAGAACACTCCAGTTAATTCTGTTGTAATCCCAGATATCCATGGTTAGTTAAGTAACACAGGAACATTTCTGTAATATGATTCTAAAATCTTAAAAGTAACACCCTTCTTTTGCAATGTGCTCTTAATTATTGGTATGTTCTTATGATGTGTGCTTCATGAAATACAAGTATACCACCTCCTTAATTTCCATAAAATGACATCCACTAGCACAGCACTTTGAAAAGTATTGTAAACCCTTGTCAAAACAGAAAAGGTCAGGGTCAGTTTTTTTTTCAGGAATAATAGAACAACAGTTATAGCATGTCTTTCTGAACAATCCAACCTTTAAAAAATAATGAGCCATTAGTGCTTAACTGTACATCATTAATTTTCTTAAAAATTAAAGAGATAAACTGTTTTTCAACAGAGAGGACTGTGAATGCCGTTTTATTGGCACCAGATTGAAAGTGGGGTATCCCTGAATTTATATTCAATACAAAAGAACAGCTGCTAATGGAATGCAACTGTGTGCCCAAGTAGTTTAGGTAAGCACAAAGTAAAATGAATGTAGATAAAATGAATAATCCACTGATAACACACATTAAATCAGTTGTTGGGTCTGCACATTTAAGGAAAGTGTTTGCAAAGCTAATCTCTTGAACAAGTGTTCTGCAGTGAAAGGCCACGCCATTGATAAACAATGGCCTACCAAATCCCATTATTTTGCAGCACACACAACATGTGGTCAGCAGGTGTGTGTGTAAAGTAAACCGAATTGCTTCCATATGTAACTGTTTTAACTCTGCTCCACCATGACTCATACAGAATATATATGCTGAAGAGGAGGGCTATAGTAGAAAATTATTGACCCGAGGGAAGACTATTGTTACCGACAGGGAGCTATGATGCTCGAAGCAGTAGGCTGAGGGAGGTACCCTGGAGGTAACAATAGTCTTCCCAAGGGGCATTTAATTTTCTACTATGGCTGCAGAACATATTTAATATATAAATCAATCAAGAAAATAAGTGAGGCAAGGTTGGAGAGGAAATACAATTATATATTTTGTTTAAATATAGCTGATACAGCATACTGAATACATAAATATCTCCGTCTGCGTCCAATTTGCTGACTGCTGCATAATCCATATATCCTGCCCATCATAAGTCAGAAAACCACCATTTTAGTGTTTGGAGTATCTTTCTTTTATAATATGTTTTGTTATTCATTTTCTGTTCTAATAGAATCGATGTTCAGCCAATCACATTTATAAAGTGACTTGGATAAATGAAGTGCTGTGATTGGCTTAACAAGATCACATGACCAAGGTAAGAATTGTCTTACCACACAGCTATGACATCATAGACCAATTTACTTATCTAGTCTACTACATTACTACACCTTAATAGTAACAATTATCTAAACAGTGTTTATGTAGGTAAAATGTCAACATACAACTGAAACAGTATTTAAATCACCCAACAAACAATTATTTTTTTCATCTCTGTCACTAAGAATTAGAGAAAAAATGGCAAATATACTGTGGTATTTAGTCAGAGAACAGAACAAAACTTCAAGGTAAGCAGGATCACTTTATTCAAAAGCCATGTGAGAAATCATCACACAAATCTCACTATATATATGCAGAAGGGCATCTACTTAAACTAAATATCGCCTTATAAAACTGACTAGTGAGTATGTGATGTTTAAATTATACACAACAGATACATCTCACCACTGCCCTCTGATTTCAGAAACATATTTGTAACACAATTAAAATCTCTCCTGCTCTCTGCTGACACAACCGTTGGGCTTTTAAACAAAGTCAGGTTCAGCACAGAATTCTATTGTGCTCGCCACGGACGGGAAGGACTGCAGCACTGCCAAACTGACACGGAAGTCGTTTAGTCCACATATCATTTAATGCAGGTTTACAATCTAGGGAAATTATTCTGGTTACCAGCCATCAAGGTGAAAACAGCCTCTGAAATTATTGATCAGCTTCTCTTGAACACAGCATAACCTGAGTATGATCATTTTCTATACACACATACAAAAAAAAAAAAAAAAAAAACACTTGGAAGCTCCTCCCTTGATGTCAAGTGCCAGTGCAGTGTTTAGCTGTACCGTTAATCCTCCCTCAGATGTGGGAAATCAGTCTGCTTTCAATTCCCAAATGCCATTTTATCTCGAAAATGTGAATTGGGAATTTTCAATGTAATGTTTACAGCAAATAAAAAAGTACAAAATATATGTATTCAGGTACTATTTTTTTCAGTATATAATCAAAGAAACTACAAAATGATTTTGCAAAAGTCTACCGGAAGCCATATAGTAGTACAATGTTTCATGTTAGATTTCAAAATATCACATTTTCAATTTTAGTCAGTTTTTAGTTAAGTATATGGAAAACTACAAAGCAGTATGTAATTCAATATGTTAGTGCAACATTATTCAGGTTTTATTTGACTTTCCACCTCTCTTGCAAGGCCAAAAATGAGGTGGTTGGGGAGGAGGTAAATTCATTGACAGAGCAATGACTACAAAGAGAGGTCAGTTTACATTTACCTGGCTTGAATACAATTGGGATCTGCCACTGAATGAAGGTGACATAAATGTAGAAGTCTGCATGACTTCTGGTGATTTTTCAAGGACATTTGCAGATGTATTTAGAGTTTCCTATCTAAAACTTCAGCTAGCTTCAAATATCCCTACATGTTCCACTTTAAGCACCAAAATCTAATACACTAGTTACTTAATCATACCTACCTATGTTAGCTGTGCCTGTCTAAATGGGACATCTGTATTAGATTGTTTTAAAAGCTATATTTATCATGATTGCTTTGAATTATTAAAGAACAACATAATTGTATGACTCAAACGTGGGTCAAGTAATGGAGCTGTTTTGTTTCATCTGTTCACTTGCACTGTGCCACCATACATTATTCTGAGGACAATGTGGTATACACATTCACAAAATGCCAAATTCCTTTCAGTTCATACTTATCATTCTTTCAGGCTTTCTTATTTGACATCCAAGAAATAATCAACTTGCACTTTGTTCTTAATATACTATACCGTTATGTCACAATAAGCTGCATGTTTACAGCTGTTTCCTTGGGGTTGTTTAATATGTTTGTTTTCAAAACAGGCCTAAGAAAACAAATGGTATGTATGAATGTATCAAAGTTTAATATATCCTCTTCGTGGAAAGTAAGATATTTCATGGTATTACTTATTTACATTTTGGTGGCAGTAGGTTTTTAAAATGTGCTTATTTGGTGAAACAAGAACAAGTTTGAATTTTTAATAACAAAGTGATGTTCTACAATGAGATTTCGAGTTTCATAGTTAATGTGACTGCAACATTAAATAGTAAGTAGCATGGTTCTGAAAGATATAGAGTTATTTATCTGTGTGTTGCTACAACTGTTTAAATAACATACACTTATAACTTTAAAGTCTGTTTCAAAGCTCTTTTCAAAATGTCTACTCTAGTGCACTGGGGTTTGTGATCTGTCCTGTAAATCAGGGGTCTTCAATCCTAGTCCTGGAGGGCCGGTGTCCTGTCTATTTTTTGTTCCCACTACCCTAATTAATTAATTGGACCAATTAAGTTTCTAATAAGGACTTCATTGGTTCAATTAAGTAATTTAGGGTACAGTTGGAACAAAAACCAGGAGGGATACCAGCCTTCCATGACCTGAGTTGTGCACCACTGCCCATACCAATGATGGTAAAGAGGGTTACAGTCCAAGCACTTGCAGGTACCTACAAATAATAATCCAAAACAGAAGGTACAAAGAAAAAGAGAAAATAAAACACTTAACAAAACTACAAAATAAAGTTGCTGTGGTCTGCAGCGTCCCCAACCGTCACTATTCGTACGGTCCAGGTCTCCAGTCTACACTTTGTTGTTCCCTTTTTTTTTAAAAACTTCGTGGGGTTGCCCAGGGTTCCCCAGCTCTCTCATAATGTGTGCACTTCAGGTACAGAAATACTGATCTCTTGTTTTGTTTTCTTTCTGGCTTTCACCGTTCTCGAACAGAGCTCCCGCTGTCTGCCTTCCTAGATGGGCTGTGCTGCGGGAAAAACAAACTATAATTTTTATAGTCCCAGCAACACCTCAAGACCAGCCTCCCAACCACTCAGAGGGAGAGACAGCACACCTCACCCAACCTCTCTGTGTCACTGCCATGATTGACAGGTGGATCCTACGGGGTGACTGCTCTCTTCCTGCAGAACCATGCACGCGTCAGATAGTCAGCACAGACCACGCCCTGTTACACTATGTTACCTGTTTGACAATGTGGGCAATAATCCTTACACTGTCAGTGCACTAGAGCAGACATTCTGAAAAGAGCTTTCAAACAGACTTTAAAGTTATAAGTGTAAAAATTACCAGGATGTTAACAATGAAAATCAATTACAGGTATGTTATTTAAACAGTTATATCAACACGTGGGGACTTGTAATGCTATATTTTTCAGAACCCTGCTAGCTACTCTAATAATAATAATAACTAAATTACTCTACAATTTGAGTTTGTTCAGCAGCCAAAAAATGCCAAGTGGGAAAACTGGAGGAGATGTGTATAATAAATAAAAAGAATTTGGATTCAAATTAAAACATGTTTTATGGCTTACGAAACTAATTTAATATATTTAGGTGACATACACAGTAATTGATTGGTTCTGTGGCGAGTTTGAAATTAGCATAGACTAATCCACGTGGTACAGAATTGCAGGGCTCCCGTTGTTTTTTCAACCAAACACTTCTCAGCTCTTTTTGAAGGCTGTACCTTCTCGTGGAGTGGGCTGATACTGCACCCCTGCCAAATTCACAGTACACAATTTCTTGTATTTGATTGATTTGTATTGCATTAGAATTAGATTTTGGTTTTGTTCACTATTCTGAGTTTCTATTTGGTTTCTTTTGCACTTTTTCTGTGGGTTAAGCAGAACTGCGTCTCCATCCACCCACCCCTCCTGGTACAGCTGTGACTGAAATAAAACTATTTTTATAAAACCTGTGTCTTGGGCATTCATGAAAAGGTTATTTTTGATAACTTATCTGATTTCTAAAAGAGTCTGTGATAGTGTATGTATGGTACATATTGATAACTTTTTGCCTGGGCTATAACCTCTCCCAGGTTTTAGTTTCTATTGCCCTTGCCCTATTGGCAAGGTGTTACAAGTGGCATAGTCGAGCAGGATTGGGTTTAGTGTCACAGGTTTCTTTCTTTAAAGCTCAATAATGTTAAAAGTTACTAGTGAACAAATTATGTTCCAATGATGCTCCCCCCTTGGATGGGACCAATGTGGGTAAAATTTAATGGTGATCGGTATGTAAAACTAAAAGATTGGGAAGAAAAGTTAAAAGCTTTATTTAGAATGTATCAGGTTCTTGAACGTTTACAGCTTGATTGGGTGTTAGGTTCTCTGGAAGGGGAAGCCAAGAGGGAGATTACCATCCTACCAGAGAGGGAACGTAGTGATGCTAAGGAAGTGTTTATTAAGTTAGGAATACTGTATGAAAATCGTGCTCCTGCCTCTGTTGTTCGCTCTCTGATTTTCAATTGCAGGCAAAAGGCTGAAGAGAGTGTTCAAGAATTCGCTTTACGCCTGTTGGAATGCTGCCAGCAAATGTTGGCCCGAGATGCACAGAGTATACGGAATGAAGACATTCTCCTGCGGGACCAGTTCTTGTCAGGATTAAGAGAGGTGAGCTTGCAATGGGAGTTGCTAGCTTGGGTTGCCCTGAATGATGACCTCACTTTTGGAGAAGTTAGAAAGGAAGCAATGATGAGAGCAGAACTAGAGGAGGAGCCTGGATATCGCTGTGCTTTGACTGAGGCGGCTGCCAGAAGCAGACCCTGGGAGGAAGTACTGGATGACAAGGTAAGTGGTCTGTCTCACATTCTATTGCAGGAGATTCAAGCCGAAATTCAAAAGTTGGGAGCCGAAAACCGAGCTGGAAGTTTTGTCCTATTTCCCATAAATCCCCCTCCACCAGCTCCCAGATGGTCAGGTTATGATGAAGAAGGATGGCCTATTTGCCGTACCTGTAAGGTGGCTGAACATATTTCTCGTTACTGTTGACAGCAATCTGCGAGGCAGGCGTTAAACTAGTGCATCCTTCACTTGGGGTTCAGACGGTGGGAAGTGCTGTATTATCCCCATGAAGGTTTGTCCTCAGCTCACATAGTGGGACAATGCACTGTGATTGAGGTGTGTATGGATAGTGTGTAGGTGTTGTGGCTGCCCTGATGGGAGAAGTTATGAAACTGTGGTGGAGCCAATGGATATTGGTACTGAACACTTAGTAGCTCACACCCTGGTCACCTTTCACAATGGGAAGATGCAGGTGCATGTTCGAAATCTGGGGAATATATCGGTTGTTCTACAGTGCTACCAAAAACTGGGGACCTTGCACTTGATTAATTCTGGAGATGTATATGATGATAGCCCTGATCTGTGTTCAATCAGTAAAAATGTAGTGGAAGTCAGACTGCAGCGGGTAAGCACAGTGGAACAGGAAAGTGTTCAGCAACAAGTCCCTGCTGTAGATTTAGAGGGGGTGGAGATCCTTGATTGGCAGAGACAGCACCTGTAGGCTTTATTGCTTAAGCATGAGGCTGTGTTCTCTGAATACGAAGAGGATTATGGGTGCATTGGAACAGTTTTACATTAAATCCCCACTGATCAGGCTGGCCCAATCAAGCAGCAATATCATTCTATTCCACCAAATCTTTATCCAGAAGTCCAGTGGGTACTCAAGGTTGACCCCAATGACTGTGAAAAGACTGCCTTCTCGACCCCTATGGGTTTATATGAATTTAAACCTATGCCCTTTGGATTATCTAATGCCCCAGCAACTTTCCAACGTTTAATGGAGAGTTGCCTGGGCGATCAGAATCTAGAGTCACTGCTCATCTATCTAGATCAGGGGTGTCAAACATATGGCCAGCAGGCCGGATCCGGCCTCCAGAGCGATGTCATTTGGCCCGCGGAATATCATTTTTTTATTAACTAGAATACATGGCAGTGCAGAATGGGAAGGCTCCTACCTCTAATTGAACTTTGCTCCTTCCTTGGTTTTGCAGGTTATTTTAGGAGATTTATCCAGGACTTATGCACAATTGCTGTCTCTTTGCATAAGCTGCTCGAGGGCATCTCATGTAAGGGATCTAGCTAAAGATCTAGTCCTGGAATGTCGTGGAACTGGACAGAGGAATGTGATGTTGCCTTCCAGCAGTTAAAAGAGGTGATTCTAAATGCTCCTATATTGGCATTTGCTGACTTTAACCTTACATTTATTCTCTGTACAGATGCTAGTCATCAAGGTTTGGGGGCTGTCCTGACCCAGGTCCAAGAGGGCCAAGAAAGAGTCATTGCCTACGCAAGCTGGAGTCTTCAAGCAGCTGAGTGCAATGACTCCAACTGTAGTTCTTTAAAGTTGGTGTTGCTTGCCTTCAAGTGGTCTATACAAAAAAGTTTCATGAGTATCTGATGGGGGCTCAGTTTACTGTTTTTATAGAAAATATTCCCCTTGCACACTTACAGACTGCTCGTTTAGGCGGAGTGGAACAACGTTAGGCAGCACGACTGGCAGGGTACCAGTTCCAGGTGAACTATCGCCCTGGCCATACAAATGGAAATTCTGATACCCTGTCCTGTGTGCTGTTGGAAGAGGCTAGGAATGAAGAGGATAGGGATGCTCTGGAAGTACCTGCTTTCCAGGAGATTAGGAAAAAGGTTGAACATGCCTGTCTGGTGTAGCTGGTCCAGGTCAGGAGAGGTCTATATTGGAGCTTAGTCTGGGCATAGAGGTGGGGGCAGAATGGACAGCAGAGAGGTGAGTGACTGTTCAACAGGAAGATCCAGTTTTAAGATGTGTTGTGTTCTTTGTTCAGCATAAGCCCCTGACTCCAGCAGAGCGTCACAGAAAAGACCCTCTGGTGATGCGGCTTTTAAGAACATAAGAAAGTTTACAAACGAGAGGAGGCCATTCGGCCCATCTTGCTCGTTTGGTTGTTAGTAGCTTATTGATCCCAAAATCTCATCAAGCAGCTTCTTGAAGGATCCCAGGGTGTCAGCTTCAACAACATTACTGGGGAGTTGATTCCAGACCCTCACAATTCTCTGTGTAAAAAAGTGTCTCCTATTTTCTGTTCTGAATGCCCCTTTTTCTAAACTCCATTTGTGACCCCTGGTCCTTGTTTCTTTTTTCAGGCTGAAAAAGTCCCTTGCGTCGACACTGTCAATACCTTTTAGAATTTTGAATGCTTGAATTAGGTCGCCACGTAGTCTTCTTTGTTCAAGACTGAACAGATTCAATTCTTTTAGCCTGTCTGCATATGACATGCCTTTTAAGCCCGGAATAATTCTGGTCGCTCTTCTTTGCACTCTTTCTAGAGCAGCAATATCTTTTTTATAGCGAGGTGACCAGAACTGCACACAATATTCAAGATGAGGTCTTACAAGTGCATTGTACAGTTTTAACATTACTTCCCTTGATTTAAATTCAACACTTTTCACAATGTATCCGAGTATCTTGTTAGCCTTTTTTATAGCTTCCCCACATTGCCTAGATGAAGACATTTCTGAGTCAACAAAAACTCCTAGGTCTTTTTCATAGATTCCTTCTCCAATTTCAATATCTCCCATATGATATTTATAATGTACATTTTTATTTCCTGCGTGCAGTACCTTACACTTTTCTCTATTAAATGTCATTTGCCATGTATCTGCCCAGTTCTGAATCTTGTCTAGATCATTTTGAATGAACTTTGCTGCTGCAACAGTGTTTGCCACTCCTCCTACTTTTGTGTCGTCTGCAAATTTAACAAGTTTGCTTAATATACCAGAATCTAAATCATTAATGTAGATTAGGAATAGCAGAGGACCTAATACTGATCCCTGTGGTACACCGCTGGTTACCACACTCCATCCTGAGGTTTTTCCTCTAATCAGTACTTTCTGTTTTCTACATGTTAACCACTCCCTAATCCATGTACATGTGTTTCCTTGAATCCCAACTGCGTTCAGTTTGAGAATTAATCTTTTGTGCGGGACTTTGTCAAAAGCTTTCTGGAAATCTAAATAAACCATGTCATATGCTTTGCAATTATCCATTATCGATGTTGCATCCTCAAAAAAATCAAGCAAGTTAGTTAGACACGATCTCCCTTTCCTAAAACCATGTTGACTGTCTCCCAGTACCCTGTTACCATATAGGTAATTTTCCATTTTGGATCTTATTATAGTTTCCATAAGTTTGCATATAATAGAAGTCAGGCTTACTGGTCTGTAGTTACCTGGTTCAGTTTTGTTTCCCTTTTTGTGGATCGGTATTACGTTTGCAATTTTCCAGTCTGTCGGTACCACCCCTGTGTCAAGAGACTGCTGCATGATCTTGGTTAGCGGTTTGTAAATTACTTCTTTCATTTCTTTGAGTACTACTGGGAGGATCTCATCCGGCCCAGGGGATTTGTTTATTTTAAGAGCTCCTAGTCCCTTTAACACTTCTGCCTCAGTTATGCTAAAGTTATTTAAAACTGGATAGGAACTGGATGACATGTGGGGCATGTTGTCAGTATCTTCCTTTGTAAAAACTTGTGAAAAGTAATCATTTAACATATTTGCTATTTTTTTTTCTTCCTCTACGATTTTGCCATTTGTATCTCTTAAACATTTAATCTCCTCTTTGAATGTTCTCTTGCTGTTGTAATATTGGAAAAACATTTTGGAATTGGTTTTAGCTCCCTTAGCAATGTTCATTTCTATTTCTCTCTTGGCCTTTCTAACTTCCTTTTTGACTTGCATTTGCAGTTCTGTGTACTCTTTCTGTGTACTTTCTTTTTGGTCCTTTTTTAATGCTCTGTAAAGTGCCTTTTTTCGCTGAATATTTTTTTTAATTGATCTATTAAACCATTTTGGCAATTTAGTTTTACATTTAGATTTGTCTACTTTAGGGATATAATTGTTTTGCGCCTCTAGTACTACATTTTTGAAGAACAACCATCCTTCTTCTGTGGGTGTTTTCTCTATTTTACTCCAATCTACTTCTGTTAGTCTCTGTTTCATACCTTCATAGTTTGCTTTTCTAAAATTGTAAACCTTAGCTTTAGTCTTTACTTTTGAGGATTTAAAAAACACTTCAAATGAGACCATGTTGTGGTCTGAGTTTGCCAGTGGTTCTCTGACCTCTGTTTTAGTTATTCTATCTTCGTTATTTGAAAAGACTAAATCAAGGCATGCCTCCCCTCTAGTGGGTGCCTTCACAAATTGTGTTAGGAAGCAGTCATTTGTCATTTCCACCATTTCTATTTCATCCTTCGCGCTACCCACCGGGTTTTCCCATTTTATTTGGGGGAAGTTGAAATCCCCCATTAGTATGGCTTCTCCTTTGCTACACACATTTCTAATGTCATTGTATAACAGATTATTGTGCTCACCGTCTGAATCTGGCGGTCTATAGCATGCTCCTATTATTATGCCTTTTGAATTTTTGTCTGTTATTCTGACCCATATTGATTCGGTTTTATTTTCTTTGTCCAGGTTTAACACCTGGGCTTCAAGACTGTTTCTTATGTATAGCGCTACCCCTCCTCCTCGTCTGTCCTGCCTGTCTTTCCTATACAGTGTATACCCACAAATATTATATTCGTCCCCATCACTCTCAGATAACCACGTTTCTGTAACACCTATCACATCATAGTTACCTGTTAGTGCAGTAGCTTCAAGTTCTAGAATTTTGTTTCTGATACTTCTAGCATTTAGATAAATACATTTAATGGTTGTCTTACCTGAGTTGTTGTTCTTGTTTTGATGCGGTCTCCCTTCTGTTTTTTTGTTGATTTCTCCCCCCTTCCTTTCTAGTTTAAATGCTTCCGAACCTGCTCGAGGATCTTTTCTCCAAGTAGACTAGTTCCCTTGTTATTTAAATGCAGTCCATCCCGTCTATACAGATAGTCCTCGTTGTAGAAAGTGGTCCAATGATCAAGATAGGTGAAGCCTTCCCGTGTGCACCACGTCTTCAACCATTCGTTTTGATTTATTATTTCCAGCTGTCCATATGGTCCTTTGCAAGGTGCGGGTAGTATACCAGAAAATACCACAGTTTTGGTTTTTCTCTTTTAATTTCCTTCCTAGCTCTCTGAATTTGTTTTGCAGGGATTTTGGTCTGTCTCTTCCAATGTTGTTTGTACCGATGTGGACGACTACTACCGGGTCGTCTCCTGTTCGTTCTAGGAGCCTGTCCACGTTTTCAGTGATGTGCTTGACCGAGGCTCCCGGAAGGCAGCACACTGTTGTAGTAAGGGGGTCCAAACTGCGAACTGAACTTGCTGTGTTTCTCAATATGGAGTCCCCAACAATCATGACCTCCCTTCTTTTTGCTGTCTGGTCACCACTGTCAATAGGGTCCTGGATGTTGTTCCTTTCATTCTCTTGTTGTTGGTTCTGCTCATCACAATTCTGAAGTGACTCAAATCTGTTGGTTGTTTTGATTTCTGGTGGTTGTGTTTGACGAAGTTTCTTTTTTTCCCTGCTTCTGCCCACCTGAACCCAGCTGTTCTGACCTTCTATCTCCCTGGTGGCTTTCAGTCTGTTAGGGGTGATGCAGACTTCCATGAATTGTGGGTGTGCCAGTTCCTCAAGATCTTGTTGCTGTCTCACTTCTTCCAGCTCCATTTCTAGCATGCTTACTAGTTTATGCAAATCCTGGATCGCGCGGCACTTTACGCACACTTGGTTTAGCTCCGCTGGGTTTTCTCGGATTTCCCACATCAAGCAGGTGTCACAGATTATTGGCTTGAAGACCATGTTGAGGCTTTTTTTTTTTTTTTGAAGTTTAGTTTCTTCTGCAGCCGTCAACCTGCTTTCAAACTGCTTCGAAACTGCTCT
Source organism: Polyodon spathula (assembly GCF_017654505.1). Classification (NCBI taxonomy): domain Eukaryota; kingdom Metazoa; phylum Chordata; class Actinopteri; order Acipenseriformes; family Polyodontidae; genus Polyodon; species Polyodon spathula. The sequence continues at coordinate 45,848,698 of NC_054538.1, forward strand.
GTACTTTTCCACTCCCACTGCTGTCGCTTCCACTCGCTGTCGCTGGGAAGACTGCCTCGTTTAACTGCGTTGTTCTGCTGTGCTGTTGGCTCCTCCCCTCGCCCGTGTCTCAGAACGGCGCTGAATTTGAATCAGCTGCTCCGAGTTTCAGCTTGTTTGTTATCAGAAAAACACACGCGGCTGTGTTTCCCCAATGTCCTCTGTTTTCCGATTAAAGCAATTCAAGATGCAATTTCTCCTTTCTGCTTCGAAACTGCTCTGTACTTTTCCACGCTGTACTTCTCCCACTCGCTGTCGCTTCCACTCGCTGTCGCTGGGAAGACTGCCTCGTTTAACTGCGTTGTTCTGCTGTGCTGTCGGCTCCTCCCCTCGCCCGTGTCTCAAAACGGCGCTGAATTTGAATCAGCTGCTCCGAGTTTCAGCTTGTTTGTTATCAGAAAAACACACGCGGCTGTTTGACTGTGTTTCCCCAATGTCCTGTGTTTTCTGATTAAAGCAATTCAAGATGCAATTTCTCCTTTCTGCTTCGAAACTGCTCTGTACTTTTCCACGCCTGTACTTCTCCCACTCGCTGTCGCTTCCACTCGCTGTCGCTGGGAAGACTGCCTCGTTTAACTGCGTTGTTCTGCTGTGCTGTTGGCTCCTCCCCTCGCCCGTGTCTCAAAACGGCGCTGAATTTGAATCAGCTGCTCCGAGTTTCAGCTTGTTTGTTATCAGAAAAACACACGCGGCTGTGTTTCCCCAAGTCCCTCTGTCCTCTGTTTTCTGATTAAAGCAATTCAAGATGCAATTTCTCCTTTCTGCTTCGAAACTGCTCTGTACTTTTCCACGCTGTACTTCTCCCACTCGCTGTCGCTTCCACTCGCTGTCGCTGGGAAGACTGCCTCGTTTTAACTGCGTTGTTCTGCTGTGCTGTCGGCTCCTCCCCTCGCCCGTGTCTCAGAACGCCGCTGAATTTGAATCAGCTGCTCCGAGTTTCAGCTTGTTTGTTATCAGAAAAACACACGCGGCTGTGTTTCCCCAATGTTTGTTTTCCGATTAAAGCAATTCAAGATGCAATTTCTCCTTTCTGCTTCGAAACTGCTCTTTACTTTTCCACGCCTGTACTTCTCCCACTCGCTGTCGCTTCCACTCGCTGTCGCTGGGAAGACTGCCTCGTTTAACTGCGTTGTTCTGCTGTGCTGTCGGCTCCTCCCCTCGCCCGTGTCTCAAAACGGCGCTGAATTTGAATCAGCTGCTCCGAGTTTCAGCTTGTTTGTTATCAGAAAAACACACGCGGCTGTGTTTCCCCAATGTCCTCTGTTTTCCGATTAAAGCAATTCAAGATGCAATTTCTCCTTTCTGCTTCGAAACTGCTCTGTACTTTTCCACGCTGTACTTCTCCCACTCGCTGTCGCTTCCACTCGCTGTCGCTGGGAAGACTGCCTCGTTTAACTGCGTTGTTCTGCTGTGCTGTCGGCTCCTCCCCTCGCCCGTGTCTCAGAACGCCGCTGAAGGAAGTAAAGCAGTTGGTCCTGGTGAATGGTGTGCTACATCGGTGTGTCCACGACTCAAAAGAACAAATTCTCCGGCACCAGTTAGTGCTACCAAAGGCCCATGACAAGATGGGACACTTTGCGGTTGAAAAGACCATAGCTGCTTTATGGCACCAGTTCTATTGACCAACTTTAGCTGCCGATGTCCAACAGTGGTGTTTCGTTTGTCCACAGTGAATCCTCAGTAAGAAACCGTCCTCTGGTAAGGTGCCTTTAACCATTTGCAGTCCATTTACTCAGCGCTTGTCAGGTCTAATTTATTTTCACACATGCTGTTTATTTTATATGCGCTGTTTAAAATATATATTTTTTAAGGGATACGCGGAACATCTGTTTAGATAAAAAACTGCACTTTGCAAAATCCGTATTCCTTTTGATATAGACATGCATACTGATACATCCTCTCCTGATCACTCGTTTTATCACCAAACTCCTTGATAATGCGATCCAAGTTACATGACGATCCATGTCCCCAAGTTTATTTTATTAATATAACATATAACGAAAGACATCAAGCAGGGCTCCCAAGTGGCGCATCCAGTAAAAGCTCTCCACGTGGAGTGCAGGATGTGCCCTATAGTCTGGGTATCGCAGGTTCGAGTCCAGTCCGACCGTGACCGGGAGTACCTAGAGGGTGGTGCACAATTGGTTGAGCGCTGCCCGGGTAGGGAGGGCTTAGGTCGGCAGGGGAATCCACAGCTCACCGCGCATAAGCAATCCCTGTGGCCAATAGGGTGCCTGTGGTTCTGCAGTGGAGCCGCCAGATCTGTGTTGTCCTCCGGCACTATAGGTCTGGTGGCCTCGCTGTGGATCCGTAGTGCAAAAAAAGATGGATTGGCAGGAGCACGTTTCGAAGGACGCGCGCTCCAGCCTCCACTCCGCGAGTCAGCAGGGGGGGGTGTTGCGAGCGGTGAGCAGAGGATACAGATAATAATTGGGCACACTAAATTGGGGAGAAAATCAGGGTAAAAAATTGGAGACGACTAAATTTATTTAAATAAATTAAAAAAAGGACATCAAGCACAGGTCTCTAGTTGTTTTCTCTCCGGAAAAAAATCGAGAAGACCTTTTAATGACCAAGTGAGACCGATAGAAGAAAAATAAAAATAAAAAGGAGGCGGATCTGAGAAATACACAGTCCTTTCACCACAGACATAACACGGACATAAACAAACAAGATAGCTGCTTCCTCATTTAGTGCTCGAAGAATATCATACATTTGCCAAGCTTTTTGAGATATTGTAGTAATAAAATAAAGATTTGGATAGCCTTGTTGAGGAGTTTGGTGATAAAACGAGGGATCAGGAGATGATTTATCAGTATGCACTACTATGAAGAGGTATGTGATAAATACAACGAACAAGGGCTGGGGCAGTGCTGGGGATGCAGTTCTTAGTGTTCTGTTGATATGCAGTGCCTTTTAAACCAGTTTTACTATTAATAAAATTACTTTTAAACAGCCCATGTAAAATAAACGGCCCATGTGAAATAAATTGGACCTGACATGTCTGACAGGAGCTGAATAAATTTAACGCAAAATTCTTTGACTACAGTTCTTCATGAAGGCTGTACCTTTTGGGGGTCTGGGTTGGTACTGCACCCTTACCAAATTCACAGTGCACTATTTATTATATTGTGTTTTCTATTATTGGCACGATTATGTATTTAGTTGAGTTCTGTTTGCTTGGTTTATTTTATGTGTTTACTTGATTGATTTGTATTGCATTAGAATTAGATTTTATTCACTATTCTGCATGTTATTTGATTTGTTTGTTTTTTTTGCATTTTTTCTGTGGGTAAAGCAGAGCTGCATCTCCAGCCACCCACCCCTCCTGGTAAAACTGAGACTGAAATAAAACCAAGATTTACCTGTATTTTTATAAAACCTGTGTCTTGGGCATTCATTGAAAGGTTATTGTGATAACTTATCTGATTTCTAAAAGAGTCTGTGATAGTGTATGTATAGATAACCTTTTGCCTGGGTTATAACCTCTCCCAGGTTTAAATTTCTTTTGCCCTTGCCCTATTGTCAATGTGTTATACAGCTGTTTATCAATGACCAGTGGCGACAAGCGTTAACAGCTCTCCAAGATCCAAATTTTGCAGGTAATTACACCCCTTTGATCTCACAAAGCATCCATGTATAAGACCTTTATTATTTGGCTATTGTGGCCTGGACATTGAACATTGTTTCTAGATTATTGCCTCACTAGTTTTGTGCGTCATTAAATTAAAAAAAAAAAAAACGTATTCTCTCCCTGAAATGTATCAAATATCTTTAGTAATCTGGTACATCATGTTTTGTGGTTACATGATTTGTACTTACTTATCTTAGTTGCTGTAATGCACCCTTGTTCCTTTTGATTGACTAAGCTGCATTCATACCATTCTGTACTTGTAAACTAACTCAACCATTAAATTTGCCAAATAGTACCAACTGTTGTATAGTTTATGATATGGCCATTAATACTCACACTTCAGACAGGGGTGCCAGAAATTGTGATTTCTGGATAACTCTACTGTAAGAGCTTACAGTATAGAAATCTATCTATTGTGGTAGGGGCTCACTTATTCCTGTAATCTTATACACATTGATATGAGGGCACACAAAGAAAAATAACACATGTATTTCATTTTTTTGTTTTACTTTATTTATACAGGAATTTAACCCACTGAGACCTAGATCTCATTTACAAAGGGGTCCTGTCAACAAAGATATCCAATAAAACAACATAATAGCTTGTGTGGTACTGAGTTAAATATTTTAGGAGTCATAAGCAAAGGACATTCACCTTGACATGTGCAGGTCCTTAAATCAGGAACAAAGGATATACAAGAGGCCCTCAACAATTTACAGAGATCAATTTTCAAATATTTAAAAGAGAGACTTTCAGATTTACTCCTTATATCATGGTTAAAAGTGTTAAAAGTTTTTGGGAGCCGATAGGCAAAGGACATTTTACCCAAACATGTGCCAAACCTTGGAACGACCAGGTTTGCAGAATCACAGGAACACAGATTTTACAGCATGATATCTGGCACACTATGAAAACAAAACTGTCTTCACGACATCATTCTAGATTAGCTTATACTTGCTGGGACATTTCACCTGGAAAGTGAAATTGCCCCCCACCCCTTCAGGGACTTATTTACTGGCAGAAACTGACCAACTGATTACTGACACTCTGCAGTCAGTAAGATACTTTACCTCGAAAACACCGCTGGGATGAAATGACCAAGGAAGTAAAGTAGTAGCAAAGAACTTTCATTAAAAAAGTTTGGGTCGTGTCTCTCCTCTCCTAGCCTCTCAGCCTTTACATGGAACACATTACTGAAATCTGATTACATTTTTCAGACACTTGTAATGTTTAGTTATTACCATAATCCTGGTTCCCTGAAAGAGAATGTCAACCATTACCGAATGGGAAAGAGTCCTCTCTGACCGTCAATCACTGAGCATATATAAAAAACCTGTCCTATCAGAGTCCTGCTGTTTGGGGGAAGTCCCTCCCACCTCCTGTTGAAGAGGGACGTCCTCACAGTAACATGTCACCATTTTCTATCGAAATCAGAGGTCAGCTGGGGACACGACCTCTAAGGGTAATGGTTGTCATTCTCTTTCAGAGAACCAGGGTTATGGTAATAACCCAAAGTTCCCTTTCAATAAACGACAACCATTTCCAAATGGGAAGCTGTACCAAAGCTGTCGTGGCTCCAGATTATCGACAGTACAGCCTCACAGTGATAGCCACAGAGCCCACATGATGCCCAAGGGTATGCCGCCTGCAACACCCTAGACACCAGAGACGGTCCCTCTCGGTTTGCCACATCAAGGCGGTAAAAACGCGCAAATGTCTGACTACCTGTTTATGTAGCAGCATTGCATAGCTCATCTAAGGAGGCGCCATGAGGGAAAGCCCACGAAGTTGCCTGGCCCCTGGTAGAAGGGGTCGTAATGTCCCCCGGCAAAGGGGGGGTCTGTCTGTTCATACGCCAAGCGTATCGCATCTGCCACCCAGTGAACTAGACGTTGCTTTGATAGGGCCTGACCTCTAGAGCGGGACCCATAGCAGACAAACAGCTGGTTGGACTGTCTCCAGGACGCCGTCCTATCCAAATAATAGCACAGAGCCCGAACTGGGCATAGCGTGTGCTGTCTACAGTCCTCCTCTGACTCGTGCGCGGGAGGTCTGAAAGTTTCCAAAACCACCGGCTGGTTGATATGGAATGAAGACACCACCTTTGGTAAAAAGGATGGATTTGTTCATAATGTTACCCGGGAGTCATTTACCTTGAAAGCCATGCAGTGTTATCAATGCCGAGAGCAGGAAGCTCATTTACTCGTTTGGCAGACGTAATGGCTGTTAAAAACACCACCTTCAATGAAATAGGGCGCAGTTTTGCTGACGCCATGGGCTTGAATGGGGGACCCATAAGGACCTGCAGTATCAGTTTTAGATCCCACTAGGGGACCATACTTTTTATGGGAGGACAAAGCCTCCGAGCTCCTTTAAGAAATTGTACTGCCAGGAAATGAGCCCCAGGGGACACAGAGTCAATTTTGTCGTGGCACATTGATATTGCTGTCAGGTATACCTTCAAAGTAGACGCTGATTTTCTTGCGTCAAACAAGTGTTGCAAGAAGGTTAATCTTGTCTCAATAGGGCAGGTCACAGGATCGTGACCTTCGGCAATGCACCAGTCTTGGAAGACTTTCCACTTGTATAAGTACTGGGGTCTAGTGCTCTGCACCATAGCAGACTGTAGTGTTTCTACCACTGCATCTAGCAAACCAGGTCTGAATAGACAGCTCCATTCAATAGCCAGACCCAGAGTTGGAGCTATAATAGCCCCTCCGCTTGTCTCAGGAGGTCCTTGCTCAGCAGGAGCTGCCACAGTTGACTCAACAACATGTCGGAGAGGAGAGCAAACCAGGGGTGCCTCAGCCATCTGGATGCAACCAGCAGAACCTGTGCTCTCTCCACCCTGATCCTCTCTAGTGTCAGGGGTAGTAATGGTAGTGGAGGGAAGGCATACAAAAGCCCCTGTGGCCAGGGGTGAGCTAGCGTGTCTACTCTGTCCATTGAGAACCGTTGGGGGCAACGAGTGGACTCGGCTGTGGCAAAGAGGTCGATCCGCGCAGTATGGAACCTCTCCCAAATCTATTGCACCACTTGGGGATGCAGTCTCCATTCTGACCTGTCTGGGTCTCTTCGGGACAAGAGGTCTGCTGCCTGTTGTCCACACCGCGGAGCTGAACTGCCCTCATGGAACGCAAGTTTCTGTGCGTTCAGGACAGGAGTCTGTGCGCTGCGTAGTGAAGGACCGGCAAGCGCAGACCGCCTTGACGGTTTATGTAGGCTACCACTGTGGTATTGTCCGTCCGGACCAGCGCATGTTTGTGAGCTAATTGCTGGCAAAAATGAGATAATGCCAGGCTCACTGCTTGCATCTCTAGGGCATAGCTGTTGAGGAGAGCATGGTCAGTGTCGAGTCAATCGGCACTGACGTCGGTGTTGATGGGTAGCGCGGTCGGTGCCGGGCTGTAGACGGCCCCGAAGGTGTTCACCGGTGCCGAGTCAATCGGTGCCAGGATTGGCATCGAGGAGAGCGTTGTCTGTGCCGAACAAACGGTTCCAAGGTCGGTGCCGTCGAAAATGGTTACACTGGTGCCGAGTCAATCTAGGCCAGGAAGGCGCTGTTTTTCACAGCCTCAAGGTCAGCAGGAAAAACGTGGTCGATGTCGGGATATGCAGCCGATTCAGTCAGTGTTGTTGCTGAGGGCAAGCGCAGCTGCGCTAGGAGAGTCTGAGGCTTGAGAGGGGCGCTAGGCCAGAGCTGTTTTTTTTTTGTAGTCGCTGTGGCCGATTAAATCAGCATAGAGGAAGACGCTGCAAGCCCGCAGGCACCAGAACAGCTCCCCACACGGTATCTGAAAACGACACGAAGTCTCGTACCGAGAAAAGAGAGTAATGGCCACTTACCAATCTCCCAAAGAGGTGTTGAAACCAACTTTAGTCAGTAAACTGACGTGAGAATTATGTAGTAGCACTCTCAAAAAACACTCGAAAGCGTGATTCTACCATGGAAAAATTTAATTTGATGGTAAAAAAATGACAAATCATCCAAATTCAGGCAAAGAATGCATGAAGCAATCTGTGACCTATCTCAGTGAAGTGAAAGAGAAAATGGTGATATGTTATTGTGAGGATGTCCCTCTTCAACAGGAGGTGGGAGGGACTTCCACTCACAGCAGGGCCCTGATAGGGCAACTTTTTTATATATGCTCAGGGAATGATGGTTAGAGAGGGCTCTTTCCCATTCAGTAATGGTTGTCATTCCATTGAAAGGGAACTAGTGGTTCCTTTCTCAGACAGCTAACATAATGGTCCTCATTTACAAAAGGGCACTAAACTTTATGCTGCACGATAATTGCAATTAGTGTGCACATTAATGATGCAATTGTATTCATTATCATGTGTGATACTTGGCACATTATGGCATGCACTAAATTTAGTGCTTCACACTATAGTAATCAGAATGAATATACAATTTTTATGATTTTTCTAAAAGGAGCATCCAGCTCAGAATAATGAGATGAGCTGTATTCACATGATATTTACTAAAAGACATTACATTTTAAAGTGTGCATTAAAGTGATCATTTACTAGTGTATATGGATACCATGCATTAACCACTGATCAGCACGCTATTTAAACCGCTATTTTTTTTTTTTTTTTTTTTTACTGACTTGATTAGTTTGATTCAGTTTAGTGAATCAATTCAGAAGATTCTTGCTGAATTACTTGGTTATTAGTTTGAATGGAAAAAGTCCAGAAATGATAATTGTCTGGGTCAGGGGTCTCAAACTCATCTGGCAGCACTGGCCATTTAATCCTTTGCAGTCCATTTATTCAGTGCTTAACAGGCACATCGGGTCCAATTTACAGGTTTAAAACACATTGCATGGCAAAATGACATCAGTACTGCATCACCAGCCAAGCCCCACCCCTTGTTCACTGTATTTTTCTTTTACCTCTTTATAGACATGCATACTGATAAATCCTCTCCTGATCACTTGTTTTATCACCAAAATCCTCAATAATGCGACTCAAGTCATTTTTATTACTATAACATCTCAAAAAGCTCTGCAAATGTCCGATATTCTTTGAGCACTGGTTGTGGAGGCAGCTATCTCCTTTTATGTGTCAGGGTTATTTCGGTGGGGCAGGGGCTAGTTCTATTGCTCAGATACGCCCCTTTTTTCAGCTTCATTCGGCTCCTATCAGTCTCACTCGGCCATTGAAAGGTCTTCTCTGCTTTTTCTGGAGAAAAAACGACTAGTGACCTATGCTTTATGTCTTTTTGATGATGTCGGACAGGGTCCGACATTGGACTGGAAAGGGAAAATTGTAATGTTGGTGCTGGTCTGACACAGAACCACAAAGGGTTAAGTTAAGACTATTGATTTGGTGGGCCACAACACAACAAAAAATAAATAGTTGTACATCGTAATGTACCTGAAAATGTCTATAGAAATTGTACATAGGGCAATACAGTCAAATATATTACTTTATACTAAACACATTACCCTCACTGCACGATTCCTAGTCATCAATAAGTATGCAGGCACTGTTTCAATCAATTAATCAAGATATTACTTAATGTATTATGATATAGCCCACAGCCAAGGCTGGGTACGAGCCCTTTAAGAACATGGCCCAGGCAGAGAAACTGTATTTTAGCTCTTTCCTGCACACTTATTTACACAAAATCAAACAAAACAAAAACACCGGACAGCTAAACTGTTTACTGGTCCCAAAAATATACTTCAACACACAATACTTTTCTTTTACACACAGTACTCTCATGTATTTTTCTTTGTTCCCAGCTCCCTGGCAGTCCTCTCCATAATGGAGCTTCAAGCTCCCTTTTTATATCATGTGGCTGTTCCCATTTAGCACCTATTATCTAATTTGGGAACAGCCACATTCTCGCATGTATTTGGCAGGGATAGGAGTTAACCCCATCCTGGCCATCCACCACCAAAACACATGACCAACACTTTATTTAAAGGCATAAGAACATAAGAACATAAGAAAGTTTACAAACGAGAGGAGGCCATTCGGCCCATCTTGCTCGTTTGGTTGTTAGTAGCTTATTGATCCCAAAATCTCATCAAGCAGCTTCTTGAAGGATCCCAGGGTGTCAGCTTCAACAACATTACTGGGGAGTTGATTCCAGACCCTCACAATTCTCTGTGTAAAAAAGTGTCTCCTATTTTCTGTTCTGAATGCCCCTTTTTCTAAACTCCATTTGTGACCCCTGGTCCTTGTTTCTTTTTTCAGGCTGAAAAAGTCCCTTGCGTCGACACTGTCAATACCTTTTAGAATTTTGAATGCTTGAATTAGGTCGCCACGTAATCTTCTTTGTTCAAGACTGAACAGATTCAATTCTTTTAGCCTGTCTGCATATGACATGCCTTTTAAGCCCGGAATAATTCTGGTCGCTCTTCTTTGCACTCTTTCTAGAGCAGCAATATCTTTTTTATAGCGAGGTGACCAGAACTGCACACAATATTCAAGATGAGGTCTTACAAGTGCATTGTACAGTTTTAACATTACTTCCCTTGATTTAAATTCAACACTTTTCACAATGTATCCGAGTATCTTGTTAGCCTTTTTTATAGCTTCCCCACATTGCCTAGATGAAGACATTTCTGAGTCAACAAAAACTCCTAGGTCTTTTTCATAGATTCCTTCTCCAATTTCAATATCTCCCATATGATATTTATAATGTACATTTTTATTTCCTGCGTGCAGTACCTTACACTTTTCTCTATTAAATGTCATTTGCCATGTGTCTGCCCAGTTCTGAATCTTGTCTAGATCATTTTGAATGACCTTTGCTGCTGCAACAGTGTTTGCCACTCCTCCTACTTTTGTGTCGTCTGCAAATTTAACAAGTTTGCTTACTATACCAGAATCTAAATCATTAATGTAGATTAGGAATAGCAGAGGACCTAATACTGATCCCTGTGGTACACCGCTGGTTACCACACTCCATTCTGAGGTTTTTCCTCTAATCAGTACTTTCTGTTTTCTACATGTTAACCACTCCCTAATCCATGTACATGTGTTTCCTTGAATCCCAACTGCGTTCAGTTTGAGAATTAATCTTTTGTGCGGGACTTTGTCAAAAGCTTTCTGGAAATCTAAAAAAACCATGTCATATGCTTTGCAATTATCCATTATCGATGTTGCATCCTCAAAAAAATCAAGCAAGTTAGTTAGGCACGATCTCCCTTTCCTAAAACCATGTTGACTGTCTCCCAGTACCCTGTTACCATATAGGTAATTTTCCATTTTGGATCTTATTATAGTTTCCATAAGTTTGCATATAATAGAAGTCAGGCTTACTGGTCTGTAGTTACCTGGTTCAGTTTTGTTTCCCTTTTTGTGGATCGGTATTACGTTTGCAATTTTCCAGTCTGTCGGTACCACCCCTGTGTCAAGAGACTGCTGCATGATCTTGGTTAGCGGTTTGTAAATTACTTCTTTCATTTCTTTGAGTACTACTGGGAGGATCTCATCCGGCCCAGGGGATTTGTTTATTTTAAGAGCTCCTAGTCCCTTTAACACTTCTGCCTCAGTTATGCTAAAGTTATTTAAAACTGGATAGGAACTGGATGACATGTGGGGCATGTTGTCAGTATCTTCCTTTGTAAAAACTTGTGAAAAGTAATCATTTAACATATTTGCTATTTTTTTTTCTTCCTCTACGATTTTGCCATTTGTATCTCTTAAACATTTAATCTCCTCTTTGAATGTTCTCTTGCTGTTGTAATATTGGAAAAACATTTTGGAATTGGTTTTAGCTCCCTTAGCAATGTTCATTTCTATTTCTCTCTTGGCCTTTCTAACTTCCTTTTTGACTTGCATTTGCAGTTCTGTGTACTCTTTCTGTGTACTTTCTTTTTGGTCCTTTTTTAATGCTCTGTAAAGTGCCTTTTTTCGCTGAATATTTTTTTTAATTGATCTATTAAACCATTTTGGCAATTTAGTTTTACATTTAGATTTGTCTACTTTAGGGATATAATTGTTTTGCGCCTCTAGTACTACGTTTTTGAAGAACAACCATCCTTCTTCTGTGGGTGTTTTCTCTATTTTACTCCAATCTACTTCTGTTAGTCTCTGTTTCATACCTTCATAGTTTGCTTTTCTAAAATTGTAAACCTTAGCTTTAGTCTTTACTTTTGAGGATTTAAAAAACACTTCAAATGAGACCATGTTGTGGTCTGAGTTTGCCAGTGGTTCTCTGACCTCTGTTTTAGTTATTCTATCTTCGTTATTTGAAAAGACTAAATCAAGGCATGCCTCCCCTCTAGTGGGTGCCTTCACAAATTGTGTTAGGAAGCAGTCATTTGTCATTTCCACCATTTCTATTTCATCCTTCGCGCTACCCACCGGGTTTTCCCATTTTATTTGGGGGAAGTTGAAATCCCCCATTAGTATGGCTTCTCCTTTGCTACACACATTTCTAATGTCATTGTATAACAGATTATTTTGCTCACCGTCTGAATCTGGCGGTCTATAGCATGCTCCTATTATTATGCCTTTTGAATTTTTGTCTGTTATTCTGACCCATATTGATTCGGTTTTATTTTCTTTGTCCAGGTTTAACACCTGGGCTTCAAGACTGTTTCTTATGTATAGCGCTACCCCTCCTCCTCTTCTGTCCTGCCTGTCTTTCCTATACAGTGTATACCCACAAATATTATATTCGTCCCCATCACTCTCAGATAACCACGTTTCTGTAACACCTATCACATCATAGTTACCTGTTAGTGCAGTAGCTTCAAGTTCTAGAATTTTGTTTCTGATACTTCTAGCATTTAGATAAATACATTTAATGGTTGTCTTACCTGAGTTGTTGTTCTTGTTTTGATGCGGTCTCCCTTCTGTTTTTTTGTTGATTTCTCCCCCCTTCCTTTCTAGTTTAAATGCTTCCGAACCTGCTCGAGGATCTTTTCTCCAAGTAGACTAGTTCCCTTGTTATTTAAATGCAGTCCATCCCGTCTATACAGATAGTCCTTGTTGTAGAAAGTGGTCCAATGATCAAGATAGGTGAAGCCTTCCCGTGTGCACCACGTCTTCAACCATTGGTTTTGATTTATTATTTCCAGCTGTCCATATGGTCCTTTGCAAGGTGCGGGTAGTATACCAGAAAATACCACAGTTTTGGTTTTCTCTTTTAATTTCCTTCCTAGCTCTCTGAATTTGTTTTGCAGGGATTTTGGTCTGTCTCTTCCAATGTTGTTTGTACCGATGTGGACGACTACTACCGGGTCGTCTCCTGTTCGTTCTAGGAGCCTGTCCACGTTTTCAGTGATGTGCTTGACCGAGGCTCCCGGAAGGCAGCACACTGTTGTAGTAAGGGGGTCCAAACTGCGAACTGAACTTGCTGTGTTTCTCAATATGGAGTCCCCAACAATCATGACCTCCCTTCTTTTTACTGTCTTGTCACCACTGTCAATAGGGTCCTGGATGTTGTTCCTTTCGTTCTCTTGTTGTTGGTTCTGCTCATCAAAATTCTGAAGTGACTCAAATTTGTTGGTTGTTTTGATTTCTGGTGGTGTTGTTTGACGAAGTTTCTTTTTTTCCCTGCTTCTGCCTACCTGAACCCAGCTGTTCTGACCTTCTATCTCCCTGGTGGCTTTCAGTCTGTTAGGGGTGATGCAGACTTCCATGAATTGTGGGTGTGCCAGTTCCTCAAGATCTTGTTGCTGTCTCACTTCTTCCAGCTCCATTTCTAGCATGCTTACTAGTTTATGCAAATCCTGGATCGCGCGGCACTTTACGCACACTTGGTTTAGCTCCGCTGGGTTTTCTCGGATTTCCCACATCAAGCAGGTGTCACAGATTACTGGCTTGAAGACCATGTTGAGGGTTTTTTTTTTTTGAAGTTTAGTTTCTTCTGCAGCCGTCAACCTGCTTTCCAACTGCTTCGAAACTGCTCTGTACTTTTCCACGCTGTACTTCTCCCACTCGCTGTCGCTTCCACTCGCTGTCGCTGGGAAGACTGCCTCGTTTAACTGCATTGTTCTGCTGTGCTGTCGGCTCCTCCCCTCGCCCGTGTCTCAAAACGGCGCTGAATTTGAATCAGCTGCTCCGAGTTTCAGCTTGTTTGCTATCAGAAAAACACACGCGGCTGTGTTTCCCCAATGTCCTCTGTTTTCTGATTAAAGCAATTCAAGATGCAATTTCTCCTTTCTGCTTCGAAACTGCTCTGTACTTTTCCACGCTGTACTTCTCCCACTCGCTGTCGCTGGGAAGACTGCCTCGTTTAACTGCGTTGCTCTGCCCTGCCACAGTATTTTATTGTTCATTGTATTTTACTTTCAATGGAAATTTCAAACAGTGAAAAAAATAAAATAATAATTGATGTCAGAGTATATAATGCTACGTCTCAATATTTAACTTTTATTCCAAAATATGATGGTTTTTAACAGCACTGGGGAAAAAAAAAAAGATACTGCCAAGCTGTGAAATCATGAAATAGTAAACAGTACCACTGTGAAATTTACCTTTTTATGACTTCTGTCCAGACAATTGGCACTTCTTTTCTGGCACACTTGATAACAATGATCATTATGTGTTTTAATTCTGCAACTTTTCCACATAGTGCATGTTGGTGCAAAATCCAGTGTAAGAAAACTGGTACTTCTGCATTTCTTTCTTTAATTTTTTCCAGCACTCTGCTAGCCAGTCCACTCTTTTGCCCAGTCATATATGATACACCATCTCTTGTAATCCCATTTAGTTTCTTCTAAGGTAATTCTTCATTTTCCATGGTTTGTTGAAGTTAAACAAAGCCTTTTCCTGTGGTTGTGTTGTTCATGCTTACACTTAAAAGCTCTTCAATAACATTACAGTTAATATTACCTGCCATTTCAGTAATTGTGTTATGAGACAGACTGAGATTAGAAAAAAAAAAAAAATTCAGGGCATACTACACCAGCCGTTTTAAGCACGCACCTTTTAACAAATTCACTGTCTGCAGCTCTGTAACAGGGAGAGATCTGTGCTGACTCTGCTGGCGTGTTCACGGGCTGCAGGAAGAGGGCGGCAGTCATCCAACAACCGCCTGTGAGTCATGGCAGTGACACGGGGAGGTGGGAAAGTGGGTGTGTGGACTTTCCCCCTCTCTGAATGGCTGAGAGGCATGCCTTGGGAGATTGTTAGCCCTATAAATTAACGTTCTGTTGTTTCCTCAGATCTGCCCTTTTTAAACGAGTAGAGTGCGCGGAAACGCTGGTCCACGACTGAACGGAACAGAACGGAGGTTCAGAGCGAGACAGTGAGGGAGGGGAACCCTTGGGTAGATCCCTGAATAAGGATAGCTGAGCAGGCTAGGTAGCCGGCAGCGTAGGACGATGATCCGGGTCGCACGGGCAGCGGCGACCGGGATATTGCTGCAGAGTGCAGCACCTTTTCTTTGTAGTTTTGTTACTGTTTTATTTTTCCTGTTTCTTTGTGCCTTCGATTTTTGGAGTATTGTTTTGCAGCACCTGCGAGTGCGCCTGAACTGTTTACCCTTGCTTGGTATTCCCGTGGTTCTGTTTACCATAGTTGGTAAGCAGACCACGGACCAACAGCACCCGCTGCGGGCTAAAGAAACCCAACGCGCCCCTGAAATAAAACTGGGCACCTGTGTGGTGTTTTCAATTACACCTGTCTGTCTCCTGGTCAGTGAATTACCCACACCCCTTCCACAAGCTCATATGCAATCTCTTTGCTAACAATAAAATTGGCATCCACAGCGCTTATTTTTTCTTCTCATTTTCAGAAAAACCTTTTGTTGAGACTAGCTTTTAAATTTCCAGTCAACTCAGAATATGTTGCCTTGTGTAGTGTGTCATAGTGGTGTTGTGTGCCATAACCTTTTGTAACTGCAACCGTTGCACTGCAAATCATATTGCCTTGCCATCAGAATTATTCAGTGGAAAAATAATCTGGTTAATGATTTTGGAATCTTCTGTGTTCTGCCTCCACCTTTCACCTCTGTGACATCTCCAACTACTTCTTGGCTACTGGATTTAAATTGACACAACATAAAATAAATAGTTTAAACAAGCCTTCGCTTTGTTATCTTAATCAAAATTATGTGTGCTGTGCTACTTGTATATGATGAAACTGATCCTGTGTGCCATTTGATGGGCTATTTTACTACCTCAGAGCTGTGACTGGTTTAATGGGAATGTCACTCATACGATGCAGACTGCATGTGTTTTATTAAAGAGGCTATTAAAGAGGTTGTTTTGAAGAAGAATTCCAAAATGATACAGTACATCAATACAAATTTAGAAACTAATGGGCTGGCTGCCAAAAATTGCCCCACGGGCTGTATGCATTAAAGGAGAAAGGAAAAAGGCTTTTTTTTTTTTTTTTTTTTTTTACATCAGACAAGGAATACATATTAAAATTAAAAGGTTTCACTTACATTACATGCGTGCCAAGTGCTCTTTTGTAAACAAGGCCTAATTACTTTCAGGGCTAACAGTTAAACGAGGCAGTCTTCCCAGCGACAGCGAGTGGAAGCGACAGCGAGTGGGAGAAGTACAGGCGTGGAAAAGTACAGCGCAGTTTCGAAGCAGAAAGGAGAAATTGCATTTTGAATTGCTTTAATCAGAAAACAGAGGACATTGGGGAAACACAGCCGCGTGTGTTTTTCTGATAACAAACAAGCTGAAACTCGGAGCAGCTGATTCAAATTCAGCGCCGTTTTGAGACACGGGCGAGGGGAGGAGCCGACAGCACAGCAGAACAACGCAGTTAAACGAGGCAGTCTTCCCAGCGACAGCGAGTGGAAGCGACAGCGTGGAAAAGTACAGCGCAATTTCGAAGCAGGTTGAAAGCAGGTTGACAGCTGCAGAAGAAACTAAACTTCAAAAAAAAAAAACCTCAACATGGTCTTCAAGCCTGTAATCTGTGACACCTGCTTGATGTGGGAAATCCGAGAAAACCCAGCGGAGCTAAACCAAGTGTGCGTAAAGTGCCGCGCGATCCAGGATTTGCATAAACTAGTAAGTATGCTAGAAATGGAGCTGGAAGAAGTGAGACAGCAACAGGATCTTGAGGAACTGGCACACCCACAATTCATGGAAGTCTGCATCACCCCTAACAGACTGAAAGCCACCAGGGAGATAGAAGGTCAGAACAGCTGGGTTCAGGTAGGCAGAAGCAGGGAAAAAAAGAAACTTCGTCAAACACAACCACCAGAAATCAAAACAACCAACAGATTTGAGTCACTTCAGAATTGTGATGAGCAGAACCAACAACAAGAGAATGAAAGGAACAACATCCAGGACCCTATTGACAGTGGTGACAAGACAGTAAAAAGAAGGGAGGTCATGATTGTTGGGGACTCCATATTGAGAAACACAGCAAGTTCAGTTCGCAGTTTGGACCCCCTTACTACAACAGTGTGCTGCCTTCCGGGAGCCTCGGTCAAGCACATCACTGAAAACGTGGACAGGCTCCTAGAACGAACAGGAGACGACCCGGTAGTAGTCGTCCACATCGGTACAAACAACATTGGAAGAGACAGACCAAAATCCCTGCAAAACAAATTCAGAGAGCTAGGAAGGAAATTAAAAGAGAAAACCAAAACTGTGGTATTTTCTGGTATACTACCCGCACCTTGCAAAGGACCATATGGACAGCTGGAAATAATAAATCAAAACCAATGGTTGAAGACGTGGTGCACACGGGAAGGCTTCACCTATCTTGATCATTGGACCACTTTCTACAACGAGGACTATCTGTATAGACGGGATGGACTGCATTTAAATAACAAGGGAACTAGTCTACTTGGAGAAAAGATCCTCGAGCAGGTTCAGAAGCATTTAAACTAGAAAGGAAGGGGGGAGAAATCAACAAAAAAACAGAAGGAAGACCGCATCAAAACAAGAACAACAACTCAGGTAAGACAACCATTAAATGTATTTATCTAAATGCTAGAAGTATCAGAAACAAAATTCTAGAACTTGAAGCTACTGCACTAACAGGTAACTATGATGTGATAGGTGTTACAGAAACGTGGTTATCTGAGAGTGATGGGGACGAATATAATATTTGTGGGTATACACTGTATAGGAAAGACAGGCAGGACAGAAGAGGAGGAGGGGTAGCGCTATACATAAGAAACAGTCTTGAAGCCCAGGTGTTAAACCTGGACAAAGAAAATAAAACCGAATCAATATGGGTCAGAATAACAGACAAAAATTCAAAAGGCATAATAATAGGAGCATGCTATAGACCGCCAGATTCAGACGGTGAGCACAATAATCTGTTATACAATGACATTAGAAATGTGTGTAGCAAAGGAGAAGCCATACTAATGGGGGATTTCAACTTCCCCCAAATAAATGGGAAAACCCGGTGGGTAGCACGAAGGATGAAATAGAAATGGTGGAAATGACAAATGACTGCTTCCTAACACAATTTGTGAAGGCACCCACTAGAGGGGAGGCATGCCTTGATTTAGTCTTTTCAAATAACGAAGATAGAATAACTAAAACAGAGGTCAGAGAACCACTGGCAAACTCAGACCACAACATGGTCTCATTTGAAGTGTTTTTTAAATCCCCAAAAGTAAAGACTAAAGCTAAGGTTTACAATTTTAGAAAAGCAAACTATGAAGGCATGAAACAGAGACTAACAGAAGTAGATTGGAGTAAAATAGAGAAAACACCCACAGAAGAAGGATGGTTGTTCTTCAAAAATGTAGTACTAGAGGCGCAAAACAATTACATCCCTAAAGTAGACAAATCTAAATGTAAAACTAAATTGCCAAAATGGTTTAATAGATCAATTAAAAAAAATATTCAGCGAAAAAAGGCACTTTACAGAGCATTAAAAAAGGACCAAAAAGAAAGTACGCAGAAAGAGTACACAGAACTGCAAACGCAAGTCAAAAAGGAAGTTAGAAAGGCCAAGAGAGAAATAGAAATGAACATTGCTAAGGGAGCTAAAACCAATTCCAAAATGTTTTTCCAATATTACAACAGCAAGAGAACATTCAAAGAGGAGATTAAATGTTTAAGAGATACAAATGGCAAAATCATAGAGGAAGAAAAAAAAATAGCAAATATGTTAAATGATTACTTTTCACAAGTTTTTACAAAGGAAGATACTGACAACATGCCCCACATGTCATCCAGTTCCTATCCAGTTTTAAATAACTTTAGCATAACTGAGGCAGAAGTGTTAAAGGGACTAGGAGCTCTTAAAATAAACAAATCCCCTGGGCCGGATGAGATCCTCCCAGTAGTACTCAAAGAAATGAAAGAAGTAATTTACAAACCGCTAACCAAGATCATGCAGCAGTCTCTTGACACAGGGGTGGTACCGACAGACTGGAAAATTGCAAACGTAATACCGATCCACAAAAAGGGAAACAAAACTGAACCAGGTAACTACAGACCAGTAAGCCTGACTTCTATTATATGCAAACTTATGGAAACTATAATAAGATCCAAAATGGAAAATTACCTATATGATAACAGGGTACTGGGAGACAGTCAACATGGTTTTAGGAAAGGGAGATCGTGCCTAACTAACTTGCTTGAATTTTTTTGATGATGCAACATCGATAATGGATAATTGCAAAGCATATGACATGGTTTATTTAGATTTCCAGAAAGCTTTTGACAAAGTCCCGCACAAAAGATTAATTCTCAAACTGAACGCAGTTGGGATTCAGGGAAACACATGTACATGGATTAGGGAGTGGTTAACTTGTAGAAAACAGAAAGTACTGATTAGAGGAAAAACCTCAGAATGGAGTGTGGTAACCAGCGGTGTACCACAGGGATCAGTATTAGGTCCTCTGCTATTCCTAATCTACATTAATGATTTAGATTCTGGTATAGTAAGCAAACTTGTTAAATTTGCAGACGACACAAAAGTAGGAGGAGTGGCAAACACTGTTGCAGCAGCAAAGGTCATTCAAAATGATCTAGACAAGATTCAGAACTGGGCAGATACATGGCAAATGACATTTAATAGAGAAAAGTGTAAGGTACTGCACGCAGGAAATAAAAATGTACATTATAAATATCATATGGGAGATACTGAAATTGGAGAAGGAATCTATGAAAAAGACCTAGGAGTTTTTGTTGACTCAGAAATGTCTTCATCTAGGCAATGTGGGGAAGCTATAAAAAAGGCTAACAAGATGCTCGGATACATTGTGAAAAGTGTTGAATTTAAATCAAGGGAAGTAATGTTAAAACTGTACAATGCATTAGTAAGACCTCATCTTGAATATTGTGTGCAGTTCTGGTCACCTCGCTATAAAAAAGATATTGCTGCTCTAGAAAGAGTGCAAAGAAGAGCGACCAGAATTATTCCGGGCTTAAAAGGCATGTCATATGCAGACAGGCTAAAAGAATTGATAAAAGGTATGGACAGTGTCGACCCAAGGGACTTTTTCAGCCTGAAAAAAGAAACAAGGACCAGGGGTCACAAATGGAGTTTAGAAAAAGGGGCATTCAGAACAGAAAATAGGAGACACTTTTTTACACAGAGAATTGTGAGGGTCTGGAATCAACTCCCCAGTAATGTTGTTGAAGCTGACACCCTGGGATCCTTCAAGAAGCTGCTTGATGAGATTTTGGGATCAATAAGCTACTAACAACAAACAAGCAAGATGGGCCGAATGGCCTCCTCTCGTTTGTAAACTTTCTTATGTTCTTATGTTCTTATGTAATAATGAATAACATGAAAATCAGACATTGCTTACAGTGCAGGTATAGCTTTTTATATATATATATATATTTTTTTTTTCTTGAAAGAAAACTGCTTTAGAGGAGGGAACTAGTAGGTTCAAAAGCTGGATCATCAGATATTATTTTGAGCTGAAGTCTGACCAAACCATAAAATCTAAAGTGTGGCTGAGAAGTAATTATTTATAACTGTAATTAACTAGCTACATTTTTTTTCAAAGTAATAATTTACTGTAACTAGTTACAATTTTGTTAAAGTAATTTGCAACTGTAACAGATTTGTTTTTAAAAGTAACTTCCCAACACTGCTACTGAGGGATTGTAACAGAGTGCCCACTCCTTGTGTGTATTTTATTTATGTATGATTATTGTTTTCATTTGTATTATTATTATTATTATTATTATTATTATTATTATTATTATTGTATTTGTGTGCGGATGGCCGAAAGCCATTCAACATTATTGTTATTATTGGCTCGCGAATTTAGAAAGGATGGGGGTTATTTCCCCTTCCTTAAAATATGTAGTGAGAATGTGGCTGGAGCCTTATAAGGTAGTTGTTTGATCAATGAGTAATTAAGGCTCCAGCCACAGGATATATAAAAGAGACTCACTCCGTGCTCATGTGGAGAGAGCCAAGTTAAGAGCTATGTTAAATAATAAAGAAACAGTTTAAACAAAAAACACAATAACAAAAAGAAAAGGGTTCGTTGACCAACAAAACAGACACTAACAATTATGGTTTCTTGTAATAACGAGAACCTTATTCGCTGGTCGGTAGCATTCGTCTCTTCTCTTAATGAAACACTGAGTGCAGCCACAGCGCTTCAGTTTTAGCCCTGTATCTTTTTTTTGTTGTTGCACTTTTTCCTGGTCCATGACGACACCACACCTGCGCACTACAACCACTCTGCCACAGGGATATATTGAGATCCCAGATGTGGAATTCAAGTTTGTAAATTATCTTATACCTACAATGTAACAATGCTGTAAATCTAACATTATAACACTGTTTTAATTAGCCTGTGGTAAAAAGTGCAATTAATTATTTTTTAAGAGAAGGCTTATTTCGGTGTGGAAATCTTTTACTTTTGCACTGAAGCAGAGTCTTTACAGGGCTAACTAGCAGAACACAGTGTATGACTAGAATTTCAATCCATTAAACGGTGTCTGTAACCAATCAGAAATATTACTGGTGCCATAAACTGTTTATTTTAACTTGGATACGTTTCAGATCATCTGTTGTCACAATCACATAACAAATAACAAATTTCATTTATATAAATGTCACAAGATTCATTCTTCTAGAGGTGTACAATTCTATATTTTCACAGCTGCTTGGTTCCAATAACTGTTAAAGGGTAAGTATAATTTCAAGGGTTACTTTCCTGTCCTTAGATGTGGGTTTAGAATATTAGTAATGTTTCAGCCAATGAATGATGCAATCAGTTCCCTTGTGTATAATTTATAATAAAACTTCATCTGTAACTATAAACCACTCAATGGTACTACAGTATATTTAGCAATGCTAAATGAAAATGAAGGCTGAGAAAGACTTGTTAAATGCTAAGAGATGTTAAATACAACACACAATTAAATGTCTCTCTGGTTTATAATACTTTTGACTTAAACCCCTCCAGTCACACATCTCAAAATGCCACCTCAAGTCTGTTTAGGGTTTTCAAACCTGATACACACCTGATATCTGAACTTCAGATTCCAAGCTACAGTGCAGCAAAGCCATCATAAGTATACATTTTAATAATATTCTTCTCCCCGGTTTTATTTATGTATTATTATTATTATTATTATTATTATTATTATTATTATTATTATTATTTGTATTATTATTTGTATTATTATTGTCATTGGATTGGTTGTGATATAAGAAGAGCTATTTAAAACAGATTTTAAGAACTAGCTTAAATCATTAACTGATTAGTTATATACAGGTTTGTTCTTTTTCATTGTTTATTTTTTAGAGGCGAGTGAATAAATCACTCACCTTTAAGAGGCTGAATTGAACGGGGTTTCTTCTTACATATACTAAGGTTTTGCAACACAATCATTTCTGAACAGCTCAGCTGATGACATGGTGTGATTTCGTGGGACAGAGATACTCGTATCTATTCCAAAAATAGGAAAGCGTCAGGTATGATTCACATTTGCTATGATTATCCTTACCTTCAAAATGATGTCGGCCGCAATTGGTCAGCTGCTGGTCAAAAGTAAATAATACATTTAAATGTATTGCAAAACCCCTGCAACCTTTTTACAAATAAAAGGTTTTAACAAAGACCCTGAGCTCCAAATAAATGATTTATGTTAAAAAGTGAGTGATTTATTACAAAAGTTATTTGCCAAGGTATATACTGTAGTAACAATGACTATCAATTAGTATTTTATTTCAGTTGGCGTACTAAATGGAATTAGTTAAAGTATTGTGGCAGGGAGTTCCTGGAAAATTCTCTGTCAACAATAAAGTGAAAACTGTGTCCAAGGTAGTGTTAGCCTTAAAGGACATCAAAGTATGAGTGGCCAGGTAGGCAGCAATCAGTTGTGACAGAATGAGTTTTAATTGAACTGCTACTGTCTGAGTGGCTCTAATTTCAGCGGCTGGAATGATCCAACAAAGGGTTCAGGGCTCTGTGAAGACAACTGCTGTGCATTCTATCAGCTAGAGAGTCTTACCAAACATGAGCTGAATACAATGCCTGTTCAGTCTAATATTACTAATACATCCAGAGACAGAAAATAATTAGACAGGTCAGGCTCGTTTACTGTAGAAGCCAGTTTCTCTGTTTATAGCACTTTGTACAATTCCTGTTTCTGGTGCTATTCACGTATTTGTCTGAAAAAATGCATCTAAATCCCATCTTATTAGTGTAGCTAATTTCACAGGGTCCAGTTAATCACAAGTGTTATGTACTTTACTGCATACTAAAATACAACTATTTTTTCTGTTTGAAAGCTTGTGGATCAAACTATAGAAGTTAGTTGTGTGCAGTATGGTAAACTAATTCAGTCTGTGGTAGTATGCCAAAAAATCTAAACAAAATAATAGAGATGACACTCAGTGGGTGAAATTAGGATGATTAGGCATTCCTCAACAGTTGATGACCCATAATTGTTTGTATATTTTGGATAGTTTTTGTATTGAATGTTACAAGTTTAATATGTTGTGTAAGGCATTTTTGTTTTGTCCAGATAGCCCCCTTAACAAGCATGAAAATACACTTTTAATGTTTATATCAATCCTGTCATAGGTAATAATCCTGTAGTGATCATTTTGTAAACATCTTTAGGTGGTTTATTTCAATGTATATGCGGGGGAAAAAAAGCTGCATTATACCATAATGAAATATATGATTTATTTATAATACTAACATCTATTTAAATGGTTACAGGGACTGAGGATATGAGTTTTACTATAGATTGACATCATTTATCATGGTTGTCCTTCAACTAACAATGACAATAACTATGGATACTTTGACTGTTTCTTGTAGGTGATAAATCAGACTAAAAGAGAATGACTAGCCTTTTTCCCCACTGGTTAGACATTAATTTTAAAAGTTAAAAATTTAAAGTTAAAATTAATTTTCTGGATGTAACGTCCAAATCTGATAGCCCCTGCCTTTCTACACAAAGCCAAGTTCTTGGCAGCAAATCAAACAGAAACTTGTATAATGTTTCAATAGTGTACTATTGTTTTTGTGTGGGTGACATTACACCATACCAAGGGTGGGTCTACTAGAGAACAATCATATTTGTACTATTGGGTTTATACGGCTGTGGAAAGGAAGCGTAATGCAGTTTCATGTTTTTTTATGGTCTGCATGCTGCAGGGTGGAGTTGATGTTAACGTGCAACAAAATATGCTGTAATAATGGCCTCAATAAACACCACAGGACTGTGGTGGTTCTGATTTATTTTTTATAGCATTCAAGATACACGCACTATAATATACATGCCTGACTTTACACTCTTCAAGACTTTAAAACGAAACTAAACTTTCAGGTGCAGAGTCCTATAGTAATGTTAAACTCTATAATAACTTTAATTCATGTGTATATATCTACTACAATTAAAGGACCAAAAAAAAAAAAAAAAGTATTATCAGTAATTTGTATTATCAGAAATCTTGTATTGAAGTTACAGTAACACTGAAATCAAACTTCAAGTAAAGAACATTATAAATGTAAAGTACTGTGCATTTAATCAAATACAGTTTAGTGAAGATTTAAAAAGTATACATTGCAAATTAACTGTACTTGAAACCTGCAGGTCCCATTCTGATTTTTAACCCACAAAGCAAGGCGTCAAACATCAGGTTATTGAGCAGACCAGACACGCTGATGACTTGCATCCAACCCGTGTGATCTCAAAGGGTCCTCGCCACTTCCAGAAGTTTAGATGCAGTGCTGGGAAGTAATAGAAGCATGTGATCTCCAGGCTGAAATGTGCATAGTCTGCCCCCTCTGTTTTATGTGGTCTCCTGTCTCTGCTGAGCCTTTTTAAAGTTCTCCTGGGCCCACTGTCCAGTGGTCTTCAGACGCTAGCGCAGGTCCAACACATACTGGACAGTATTGGTTGAATTATTCTGCTGATCCCACATCTCCCTGACCAGATCCAGTACACCCTGGGGTTTCTGCCCATGCAGCAACATGAATGGGGAGAACCATGTGGAAGCCTGGGGTACTTCTCTGATGGCAAAGAGAAGGGGGAATCAATTTGTCCCAGTTGCGAACGTCGCTAGCAATAAACCTATGCAACATGCTCTTCAGGGTTTTAACACTAGAAGGACCAGAGATATACTCATACCTAGAAGCCCTGCAGCAGTCTTTCTGGTGGCTGTATTGAAAACACAGTAAATAGTATAACAAAAGGAGAAACAGTCAGAAGTAATTTGTTTTGTTTTTGTTGAGTACACAACAAACATCTGAACATCTATTAAACATCTATTATTAAATCTGTCCCTGCCAGCAATCACTGGTTTGACCATTCACCAATTAGGTAATTGATTGCTAATTAGGCAGGAGTTTGGGTGTGTTGTGTGCCATGTGTAGCGCAAGACTAATGCCCAGCCTTGATTTATTTTTATGTTTGAACATTTTATTTTGCCCCTCGCACCAGTTTATTTTGTTTTTGTTTTTGTGTTGGTTTTCTTAATAAACATGCGCACCAGAGCTTAAACTGCAGTTTTCTGTCTCAGGGTCTCGTTCCTGCCAGTAACAGCTTAGCCTGTGACATTAGCCTGTCACACTGTGAAAAATTAATCCTTTTTAATGATGGATTACCAAAGTATTCAGTATACAAAAGTATGTATTTATTGCCTTTTATCTGTGAAATAGACAGCATTGTTTGCAGTTGGCAAATGGGGGGACCCTGGTTAGATGTTACTGGTGTTTTGTAAACCTATCACAGGCAAATACACAGGCTTTTGAAATTTAAAAGACTCCACCCTTTTGCATGATTTATTAGATAACCACATCACTGAACACAAAGTTATGCAACGTTATCTATTTTCTTAGATCTTTTGATTAACTATTGCATAACCTAACTTACATTCTAGCATGGTCCATCAAATGTTAGAAGTACTTCCAAATTAGTGTAAATGGCTCACTGGATTCATTCTGTATAGGGTAATGCTGGGACAAATATCAGAATATTTGAACAAATATTTTTTGACATGTATTCGGATACAAAAATCAGATGTTTGTATTCGCTAGAAATGATAAAAATACCTTGTAAGTATTTACTGTCTGTAATCCGAATGGCTGCAGGGTGACGTCAGACCAAGGAAATGAAACCAAAACAAAGGTGGGAGAAACTGAGCCACTACGCCGTTACTTAGTTAGTTTTCTTTTACCGCTCCCGTTCACTACTCCCTAAACACTCTCCACTTTGTGCAGCCCAACTGCAGGTCTTTAATATTATGGCCAAGGTGTTAACTAGCTAGTAATTAAGAACATAAGAACATAAGAAAGTTATGTTCTTAAACAGGAGATATAGAGGTGTTCTTATACTTCGTAGAGGTTTGTCACAAAGACGGCTGGAGTGGGGGGGATGTCAGACCAGAAACAGAAACCAGGAAATAAACAAAGAGAGGTAGAGCTTGGTGGAGCTGAGCGAATGGTCTCGCTCAGCATTTAATAGTGCACAGACAGACAGAAAATAAAAGGTTGCAAGACAAACAAAACACAGGACACGGCACTTTTGCCAAAACAAAAAGACAAACAAAACGGACTATACAGACAAAACACGGTGAGCAGATATTTTTAACTACTATTATTATTACTATTATTATTACCTCCATCTCCAATCCCGTTCTCCACTCACCGAACACACAACCCCAAGTGAGTGAAAACATGCTGCTTTTATTCAGCTGTACTGAGACTCGATTGCTAATCAATCATTCATTTGGAGTTGCGGTACAACTGCACATGAATTAAGTGCAGTTCCCTGTGCTCACATATTATTACATTTTACTTGCATGTGAACTGCTGTGCAATTTTCGTGCCTAAATACAAATATACATTTTAAACACTCGTGTTACACAGACCCGTTTATATCCCGTGTACCAATGGCTATACGCCAACATTAACATACAACATTACAACACAAAATACACACAGGGGCGGGCACTTTGCCACAAGGTTCCACAAAGTGATCAGCTAAATGCCATTTTGTTTCTACGATGTACAGTTTGTTACACTTGACTCATCACCATCGCTGCTTCTAATTCTAGTCTACCATCAAGACCACTATTTTCTAAAAATAAACAGATTCTCATTCATACCTGTGATGGATTAGGCGGTATCACATGTATCGGGACATTATTTGAGCCATATTGTTTATAAGGTAGAAATAACAAATAAATTTAGTTATGGCGAAAGGAAAGTGATGTTAAGGAAAACAAAATGTAACTTTCCTGTTGTGAGTGATTGATGGGTAGGATGCCGAGGGCTGGGTAGATCAGATTATCCAAAGGAAAAAAAAAAGTGAAAGAAGAACAGGGTTAATTGAACAGATTGCCGAACTGAAGAATATGCAGGAAAAAAATGAGGTGGGGGGGCTGATGGTTCTAGATGAGTGATTCGATTTTAAAGCACATCTAGACAATCGGTGGCTGGCGATAGTGTGGTGTTGAATGGTAGAATGAGTTACTTGATGTCATAGGGATTTGGCAGAAATGGCAGAACTGAGGCACATGAGGATAGAGGCAAGGTTATAGCCTGGATAAACAAAAAGGATGTTTTGTACTAAAGCAACACAAAGAAAACTCGTATCCCCCTAGTTCTTGCCTATCATCCTGTGACCAAACAAATACACCACATCATAC
This sequence comes from Polyodon spathula, assembly GCF_017654505.1. NCBI lineage: Eukaryota > Metazoa > Chordata > Actinopteri > Acipenseriformes > Polyodontidae > Polyodon > Polyodon spathula. The sequence goes on from NC_054538.1 coordinate 45,876,368, forward strand.
AAATAAATGTTTTATATTCTCTAACAAGATTCCTCTACAGCTCCTTTTCATTAATCCACCATTGATGTCTTACAAAAGAGACAAAAATCTAAGAGAATATGTAGTCTATAGTAACATGCGACCCAGTTTGATAATCTTAAAGGCTCATTTCCATGCAACAGGTGTTGTTTGTAAATACATCCGCAATAGCACAGTAATCAAAGGGGTCAAAACCTTAATTTACTATTCATGAGACTTTTACTTGCACCAATAAAGCAACAGTATACTGCATTGGTTGTGTGAAGTGTAAAAACTACATCGGAGAAACAAAATAACATTTATATGATCGTTTTGTGGAACATCTAAGAAGTATAAGAACACCTCTACATCTCCTGTTGCCAGAGATTTCAATACAAATGACCACACTACAGAAGACATCACAATTCACTGCTATGGGACAAATGCAGCCAGGAAGCAAAAAGAACACTAATTCATTTTCAAATTAGACACTTTGGAACCGCTTGGAATTGACATTCTATTCTGAAGTCATCATGTCATCATCCTCCAGCAAATTTTCTTTTGAAAGACAACTTTATAACAAAATCTTGTTTACAGTACTGCTTTTTCTCCATCCAGCTGAAGAACTTGCAGTCTGAAACATCCAGATATCATTATTTTTCTTTCTTTTTCCTGTTTTCTCCCTGTGACAGGGTCTTCCTCGAGTCACGCGTGTGGGTCGCCGCTGTTCAAGCATACAGAGAGACTGAGGTGGTGTTGACACGCCGGCACAGGCGCGCAGGATTTATTAACAACAAACAGAAAGTGAAAGTAAAATAAAGGCGGTCATGTGACGTTACCAGCGATGGTAACGCACAGAGGACAAATACAGAAAACCGTACAAAAAGTGCAAAATAAAACACAATACCCCAAACTATAACTCAAAAGGTGCCGTGAAAACGGCAGGCCTTGCAGCAGCCCCGATCATAGCGATCGCCATGCTTTTATCTTGATGCTCTGTTGAGACACGCCCACCTGCCTGCGGGAACAGCTGATTGCTTTCAGCTGCTGCTCCACGCAGACCGGTAATCGTCCCCAGCGGAGCGCCACAGCAGCTAAACAATTAAATCAATTGTAACAATTAACACAAAAACATACAATAAACTACATATTTCACTGTGCAAGGCTTACGCTTTGCCACACTCCCCTTTAGGTTCCCCTTGGGGGAAGTAACGGTTGCTTCCCAGCCTTGGAGGCCGACCAGTTTGGTCTCACCTTCATGAGGGCGGCTCTCCGCGAGCCAAGGGGAAACCCTGTACTCTTTCCTAAGTCATAAAGCAGTTCTCTCCTCTTCTCGATTCCTGAGGTTTTTCTTACATGCAGTCCTTGCTCCTGTCCTGAATTATCTTTGGACACCCTAATACAAGAAAATTCCTCGCAAAATCTGTAACACATATAAAGCTGTACCCTTTTTATTTTCTCCTTTGTGCACTCCACAATACCTGCCATCCATCCAGACTCTTCATTTTGTTAGAAGACACTCATGACAGCCTCAGCCAACTTTAATTCTTTGTAAATATTTGCCTTTGGAAAATACCCTCTTTGCCTAACATCCCATGATTGCATCAGTTGGGAAAAGACTGTGCTATCAAACATTCCATCATTTAGAACATGACTACGGGTGAAATCAATGGGATTGTTGCATTCCTTGCGAGGTTTGGCACTTTGCTATGGCAACATTCACAGTGCTAGCTCACACAAGACTGAGCCTTTTTCACTTTCTAAGTAGGATAGTCAGTTTATTTAAACATCTTTTTAAAGCAACTGCAGAATGTGTGTGGCCTACTGAGGGAACATGTCATAGGTCACTGTAGCAGGTTCATAATATGCCCTCTTTTGTAAACTGGAGCATGACATCTGCAATTATTCTGTGTATTACCTGTTACTTTTGTAAAGACTGTAAAGTGTTTCTTATATATTTGCTGGTAACATGACCACAATGCTTACAGTAGATACAAAGAAACTATTGGTTAGTTTAATTATCCTATGATATACTTTTGTAAATTAAGAAAAAGTGCCCTTTACAGTAGTTTGCGGATAACGATGCAAACAGGTGAAATCTCTTATGTAAGTGGCAAGAAAAACTCATACTTGTATGCTGCACTAATTCATTAGATGAAGGGAAAATGGTAAAAATCTTTTAGAAATGCACCGATAAGCCTTAAATATGACCTGTTTACAATTTTACTGTCACAACTCACAGTGCCTAGTTGTTTGATGTTGTGTACACTGTAACGGCGGGTCAATGTGGGACTGCTTGGGACTTGACACTGGGGGGGCAGGAGTGTTAGTGTATTGCTGTGTGTGTGTGTTGCTGTGTGGTGTGTGTTGGTTTGTGAATGCTTTGCCTGTCCTTGTCCCACCATGTTGTGGTGGTTCAGGCCCCTGCCTGATCTGAGTCAGTGGTGGAGTGAACACGTTTTTGTGATCTAGGCAAATGCTCTGCGTGGAGCCTAGGTGTATTATGTGCCCGATGTGTGTCTGTGTCACTAGGAGATTTGTGTATCGGTTCTGCCAGGCCAACTTTTTTACGAGACTCTGAAATCTGGAGCGAGTTGGACCGTGTGTATGAATATAACGTGTACCAATTATGGCTCACTGGATCACATTTACTGGGACTGCCTGCGTATAACTCTTAGTATCTTTGTTGGAGTTTTTCGGTGTCTGGTGTTTTTTCTCGTGGGAACTGTATTTGACGAGCTAAATCCATTTTCAAAAAGAGCTTAATTTTAATATAAACCCACGTGTGTGTGTGTGTGTGTGTGTGTGTGTGTGTGTGTGTGTGTGCTGTCCTGTCTTTCCCACCATTTGTGTGTGTCACCCTGCGTGAGTCTGTCAGTGGAAACACGTTTTGTGTCTAGGCAATGCTCGCGTGGAGCCTAGGGTATTATGTGCACAGTGCAGCTGTATGTAGATGTGGTCTGTGTTGGCTGCACTGAGATTTGTGTTCGGTTCTGCCAGCCAGCTGTTTTTGCGAGACTGAGGGTCTGAGCGATTGGACCGTGTGTATGTAAATATAACCCTGTGTGTGAGCCAATAGTGCTCAGGGGATCACCATTTAGAAGCTGCCTGCGTATAACTCTGGATCATTTTGTTGGAGTTTTCGTGTCGTTTTTTTTTCTGGGGACTGTAAACGAGCTAAATCCATTTTCAAAAAGAGCAAATATTAATAGTCCTGGGCTGCAGATTTAATTTGAGTAAAGTATCCTGGCCCACATACCAGGGCGGTGCATTAGAGGATAAAGATTGTTCATTGTATTTCACTATGGATGATAATAGTGGAGTCAGCTGTGGCTCTTTAAAACTACTCACCTGTTAAGAGTGTGCTCTTCAATGGCTGAACAAATTAGATTCTATGTTTCTACACACAAACTTGCTTCCACATCCAAATATAATCTTAGACATTTAGATTTATAACTGTATAGAGGGAATGATTGCACTGTTATTTTTCTACTTCAGAAAAGTAACACTTGCTGCCTTGATGACAAAGGACAGTTTCTTCTTACCTCAACCCACATATTTTGTGTGACAAGGCTTCGGTAAAAAAAAAAAAAATAGTGGGCATTTATTGTCAGTCTATAAAACAATCTTCTGCTGGGGTGAAACAAGATTTTACAAAGCGATAAGCACAATACACTTGAACCGTTATTTGACAGGGCAAATAAAATCAGACACTAAAAAAATGTATTTGCACGTTCTTCAAAATAGAACTTACTATCCTGTTTATATGAGTCTGAGACCCCAACAAGTGAGATAAGAATGTGTGAAGCCAGAACACAAGCTGCAGAACATATAAACTCATCACATCATCTGTGTTTAATTATTGATGAATTCTAGGCTTATCAGGTTGAAAAGCTAAGGCTGCCAGCAGTTGATCCAAATCTCCTATCAGACAGTAGTGTACACTGAGTGAAAACCAATATGTGTCCTGTTATGTCTGCTGCATTTGCTCAATGACTCTTGAAAGGTAAGAACTTGGACTAATTAGCTGTCATTTAATAATGTTAATATAGCGCGAATTTACGAAAGCCGTGACATACTTATATATATATATATATATATATATAGTTTATATAATATGTAATCTCTTTTATGTTAAAAAACTAAAACTTTTTCCAGAATTACCCTTCAGTAATAGTTGTGCCCTCCCCTTACTGACCCACACTTCGCACACCACTGCTCTAAATCACTGCAGGAAGAGCAATTTTTCTGTTCCGTACCACATCATAGATCATTATTGCTGTGTTACCTGTTTGATAATGTGTGCAATAATCCTTACACTATCAGTGCACTACAGTGGACCTCTATGTGTTTGTATCTGTGTGTGTGTATATTCTCCTTTAGTTTTGATGAACTGCAGCACCTTGGCTATGTTGGAAAATAGTGACTTTGCACAGGCTCTGAATACTGATTTTTGAAATATAATAATATAATGACTTGGGAGTATTGGGTGTGTTAATTTGCTAAACATTCTCAAGCTGGACCTAGACTTTGCCAAGCAGACTCTAATCAGAGACAGAGCATTACAAAAGAATTTGGCCAAGTCTGAGATACTGGCACAATCAAAAAGCACTGTTCAGAAAGAAAAAATGACAGAAATTATAGATGAGAACATTGCAAAACTTTCTTCCCAAGAAGAAAGAAAAAATAGAAATCAAACTATGCGTATTGTTTTCATTCATTGCCAAAGCATTCATTGTAAAGTTCAAGGGGTGGGAGTATTTGTAGAATCTATAACTATGTTTTTAACTCTACCTAGATTACTTAAATGAGAACACCGTAGAATAATAAATGGCATGTACAGTAACTTTTTTTTTTAATTGAAGAAAATTACAGATGTTTATCCCTCTAGTGAAACTTCAGTCCTTGTCAAAAATATTTAGATTTAAAAAAAATAAAAACATTAATTTAGCTTCATCCTTAACTTCAAATCTGAAAATCAAAGTTAAAAAAATAAATAAATAAAAAAAAGGCAGGTAGACTAATGGATTAATTTTTGTGATAAACATTCAATCAGAAATTCTGAGATAAAACTTCTAAGAAAAAAAATCTTGACATCATTCAATAAAGTTCACTTTAGACTTACATCTGGATTTCAAAATGTTGGAGCCAAAGCTTTAACTTAAAGAATGTTTTTTCAAAGTCAAAATTTATTATTAAAATACAGTTTGATATTCTTGAATATTCTAGTCTGTTGTTCACTTCTTTAACAGGAATTGTAATCTAAAAAAGATTGTATTCATAAAAACACACTTAACATGTGAACTAAAACTTTGGGAATAGGGCCTACCATCTTGAATAAATGTTAAATGTATGCATTTGTAATACAAAATAATTAATCCACTACTGAAAATAAGCAAAAAGGTTTTGTTTTGAATCAAAAATGTATTTTTCTAAATGAATGCTTCTTATAAAGTATTCCACATTAATTCTAAAACACATATGAAGGCATAAGCCAAAATGTCTTCTCATTTTACTTAAATCTAAAATCAAATCATAAATCACATAAAACACACAAAGATGGCAACACAAATGTAATTCCTCAGAACTACATTCAGTGGCAAATAGGTGTGTCCCAGGATCTCACCTTTGCGCCAAAGGAACTGCCCTGTCTAAGGTCAACCAAGACTGGTTGATGGGACCCATTGACCATCTAAAAGCAAGGTACAGCTGCAAAGAAGGAGGAAAGAAGTGTCAGAACAATTGAAAGAGATATGTCCCAATTATTATCAGGGATTTAAGAAAAAACAGGGGCTTTATTTCTTTATTCTAAGTAGCTTTTTAAAAAATTCAAGCTTGAGAAATGTAAATGTCTTTCAGATATACATCGTAAAGGATGTCTATAAAAGAGCAGATACACAGGTCATGTGTGTTACCTTTTGTTAATAGTGAACTAAAACCTTCAGGGATTCAGCTATTTAAACAGGCAGAATATACTCAATTAGGAAAACCTAAATAAACACAAACAATGCCATGAATACGTTCAGAGAAGTTGCCCTTAAGTGCTAGCAGGGTGAAAATATTGTTTAGTGCTGATGACCCAGACTATTTTATTTAGGCTTTGTGTTTGAACTATGCATTTAAAAGCCTCCTTTAAAGTAGAACAAACAAAAATGTTTGTAGGTCAACCTGAACCACTGACCACTGACAATAACTGGAGTCTGAAATGTGGCTGGAACCCATTCACTATCTGAGTGTTTGTTCAGTGCAAAGGTCCCAGTGGCAGTGGTGCTTGACAATGTGAAAGGTTAGAGTCTTTACATTCCAATCACTCCTTGTATTCCAATTCCCATCACTGATTTGGCTGACTGATGGTTCTTCAGACTGGTAAGCCACTGCATTCTTTAAAGGGAAAGCTGGCAGGTTTTATGGGTGTTTGTGAGTTTATGAATGAATACCTTCTTAATGGTCGCATTTTCAAATTTTAGTCTGGTAGATGTTGACTGATTTTCCTCAAGCCTGACTCAGTTTGCCTGATACAGGTAAAATCCACTTGTATAGCAACATGTTTCTGAATAAGTGTTACTCAGTGACAGCATTCACAACATTCAAAGTTGTCTTTTCGTTGGAATTAAAGATATTAAACAGACCCAAGTGCATTATTTGATTTTTAAAAATACATTTATAAATCCTAATAAACATCATGGATAGACTTAACCAATTACCTTTCTTTGGTATTTTCAGAATTTTAAAATCTTAAAACATAGTAACAATGGCCCAGTTGAAGTAATGCACTAAAACATTACCTTTTATCATTAAAACAATAACAAGGTTTAACTCTCCTATTAAGTTCAGGACTATTTGATCTATAATAAAATGTAATGTAAATGTAAAAAAACAAGTTAGAAAAATGCAACAGCCATTTCAAGTGGTGATATCAAACACAAAAGCCCAAGTTAGGAGAAGCAATTGGGGCAACCTTGTCAAACATCAAGCAAATAGGCACAATTGGAAAGGTGCTGGGGCCCAACATTCACACAATTGTTGCTTCTAACTTGGCTTCTTTTTTGATCACTCAACTTTACATTAAAATGCTCATTCCCTTATCAGCTGGGTTGTAACCAGTATAAAGATGTTGAGACACATTTGCACTTTATTAATTCATGTGCAGTTGTACCGCGACTCCAATTGAATGATTGATTAGCAATTGAGTCTCGGTACAGCTGCATAAAAGCTGCATGTTTTCACTCACTCGGGGTTGTGTGTTTGGTGAGTGGAGAACCGGATTAGAGACGGAGGTTATAATAATAATAATAATAATAATAATAATAATAATAATAATAATAATAGTTAAATATCAGCTCACCGTGTTTGTCTGTGTAGTCCGTTTTGTTTGTCTCTTTATTTTGGCGAAAGTGTCATGTCCTGTGTGTTTTGTCTTTACAACCTTTTATTTTCTGTCTGTTTCATTACTAAATTCTGAGTGAAACCAATCTCTCAGCTTCACTGAACTCCACTGCTCTGTTGTTTATTTCCTGTCACCCACTGCAGCCGTCTTTGTGACAGCGATGTATTGTGTAATTGTGGTAAATTACAGCCTCTTCAACCGGTTAAACCTTATGTAGCAAAGGTTCTTTGGGGTGAGGTTGTTCTTTGGTTGTTTCCTCCACAGTGATTTCATTGTCATCTTCTTCTTCTTTGTCAGAATGACACTGAAATGTGTTCAAGTTGTGATTAGTAAGCAAGTTGAGTTTTGTGGCAAGATTATGTCTTTTTAGAAAGGACTGATTTCCTTCAACTTCCGTAAAACATTATATACTTTATTGACATCCATAATGTCTTCCCAAACAGTTTTGGACTTTCAGAATTCACACAATAAGTTAAATGGAGTCCATCTGTGTGCAATAAAAGAGGTTCACGTGATTTCAGATTAAATACACCTGTCTCTGTAAGGTCCCACAGTTGGGTAGTGCATTCAAAGCAAAGATACTACCATGAAGACCAAGGAAATTTCAAAACAACTTTAGGATAAACTTATGGAAAGGCACAGATCAGGGGAGGGGTATAAAAAGATTTCAACGGCATTGAATATCCCTTGGAGCACAGTTAATTCGATCATTAAGAAGTGGAAGGTATATGGCACCACCCAGAATCTGCTTAGTGCAGGTCGTCTTCCCAAACTGAGCAGTCAGATAAGAAGGGCATTGGTCAGAGAAGCCACGACAGGCCATGACAACTCTGAAAGACTTACAGCGTTCCATGGCTGAGATAGGAGAAACTGTCCATGTTCAACGATAGCTCAGGTACTCCACAAATCTGGCCTGTATGGAAGAGTGGCAAGAAGGAAGCCATTTCTGAAAAAAGCCCATGTAAAATCCTGCTTGGAATTTGCAAAAAGGCATGTGGGAGACTCTCAAAAGATGTGGGAAAAGATTCTGTGGTCCAATGAAACAAAAATTGAACTATTTGGCCTAAATGCAAAGCGTTATGTCTGGCGCAAACCCAACACAGCACATCACCCAGGTAACACCATCCCTACATTAAAGCATAGTGGTGGCAGCATCATGCTATGGGGATGCTTTTCATCGGCAGGGACTGGGAAGCTTGTCAGGGTCAGGAAAAATGGATGGAGCTAAATACAGGCATATCTTTGAGGAAAATTTGCTTCAGTCTGCAAAAGACCTAAGACTGGGACGGAGATTCACCTTTCAGCAGGACAGTGACCCCAAGTACACAGCCAAAGCGACACTGCAGTGGCTTAAAAACAAGAAAGTGGATGTCCTAGAGTGACCCAGTCAAAGCCCGGACTTGAATCCGATTGAGAATCCGTGGCAAGACCTGAAGATTGCTGTCCACCAACGATTCCCATCTAACTTGACAGAGCTTGAACAATTTTGCCAAGAAGAATGGATGAATATTGTGTGATCCAGATGTGCAAACCTGGTAGAGACTTACCCCAAAAGACTCACAGCTTAAATTGCTGCCAAAAGTGGTTCTACCAAGTATTGACTCAGGGGGGTGAATACTTATCTAGACATTTCAGTTTTTTTTTTTTTGTTTGTTTTATTAACTGTTGTTTCACTAAAAAATTTCTTGCCTCTTCAAAGTGTTGAAAGGAAAAAAAATCCCAAATAAATGCATCAAGATTTCAGGTTGTAACACAATAAACTGTGAAAACGTCCAAGGGGGGTGAATACTTAGTATAGGCACTGTATATCAATTTTTCCTATTTTTGGTAAATTATCAATTTGTATTGTGTTTTTCTGAAAAAATAAATTGATTCCACATTAGGTGTTTATCAAATGGAAAATGGAAGTCATTGTTCGACATCATCAAAAAGACATAAGGCACAGGTCTCTAGTCATTTTTTCTCTGGAAAAAGCTGAGAAAATCTTTCAATGGCTGGGTGAGACCGATAGGAGCCGAATGAAGCCGAAATAAAAAGGGTACATCTGATAGCCCCATGCACCACAGAGATAACACGGACATAAACAAAGGAGATAGCTGCCTTTGGACTCAAAGAATATCATGGACATTTGCAGAGCTTTTTGAGATGTTACAGTAATAAAATAATGTCTTGGATCGCATTATTGAGGAGTTTGGTGATAAAACAACTGATCAGGCGAGGACTTACCAGTATGCATGTGAAAAATACAGCAAACAAGGGGTGAGGCTTGGCTGGAGATGCAATACTGAGTGTATTTTTGCGATTCAGTGCCTTTTAAACCTGTTTGACTCGGGGGAAAAAAAATTGGACCTGACGCGCCTGACAAGCGCTTAATAAATGGACCGCGCTAAGGGTTAAAATAAAAAAAAATCAGAATTTATTGAAACTCTAAAAATTATTTTATTTTTGGTTTTGCAGCAGAAGGCTATATATATCCATGGGTCATTTTTTTGCAAAAAAAGACATATCCATATTCCTCTCTATTAAGCAAATTGATTAATCAAAGTCACAAGGATTTAGCAAATATTCACAAATTTAACATCAAATAATATAATTCTGGAGACAAAAATTATTTTTAGGCAATTTTTAATTTTTTTTTTTTTTTTTATAGATTTCAAGTTTTCTGCTTTTTCTGGGTATACTAACTGTCATATTGATACCTACATGAACAAACTCTTGAAAGAAAAGTCAGCAATTTTCAGTATTACAACAGTTGGGGTCCTTAAAAATAGGCTTAGATTTTATACTGCTAAAAAAAAACAAAAAAACAACACTGTTAGATTTACATTTTTTTTTTAACAAAGTCCCTTCCTAAACGCTCATACAGATCGACCAATCACCTGCTTGTACCTGGTTACTGATCAACTACTGTACTGTGTGCTGAGAAACTGGCACTGACAGCACCAGATGGGAAGAGTTAAAAATTCTCTCAGCTGTGTCACCTTGCCGACCATGAAGCTCCGTCTGAAATTGACACCGATGAACCAAATAAAATGTTTATTTTATTGTGTATTACATGTGTTGCTGTTTACAATTAATGCTGGCTGGCTGGCTATGAATTACTATCGACAATAATTAATGTACTCACGTACACATGCGGTCTTCAGTTTCACTGTACCCCTCAGGATGAAATTGTTAGCTAGGTGGCTATTTATTTATTTTAATTGGCAGTGTGAGAAAACCACTTCAGCAAGTACAGTAGAATCTGCCAGAACTGACGGACGCGGTATCTACTATAGATACTAATGAAAGCAAAACAAGTACAAGAGAAAAACGGGAAACGCAGATATTTTCAAGAAAGCTGGGAATCTTTGTATAAATGGATTTTATATTTTTAAACGCTGTAATAACAGTTCTGTTTGTGAAGCATCCACACTATAATTTGACAGAACAGGTGATTTATTTGCATTGTGCAGGACCTTATTTTCCCCCATTGGTGCTTGAGCCCCGGAGCACTCACGGAATCACCGCCTGTGCACCAGTTATCAATGATTAAAGCCTGGTTTTCAAACGAACTGATTAGCGCTCACCAATACTGTATTGGTAGAAGAAAAGTGTTTTTAAAAAAGTAATTTCAGCTTTCAATCACTTAAAAAATGCTGACGATGGGCTCCCGAGTGGCGCATCCAGTAAAGGCACTCCGCGCAGAGTGCAGAATGTGCCCTATAGCCTGGAGATTGCAAATTCGAATCCACACAGTTGTCACAGTTCCTAGGGGGCGGCGCACAATTAGCGAGCCCTGCCTGAGTAGGGAGAGCTCAGGTCAACAAGGGAATCCATGGCTCACCATGCATCAGCGACCCCTGTGGCCAATAGGGCTCCTGTGGTTCCAGTTGCGAGCGGTGAGCCGAGAATACATATTGTAGCATTTTGTGCTATGGGGGTGAGACAGACTCGGGGCGAGACCAGATGAGGTTCCACTTACTTTTATTTTATTTTTTTAATAACACAACGGAACCCTGTTTGGGCCGGGGTTCACGGCTGTATCTCTCTCTTTTACACCGCACTCTGCTTCGTCGATAAGCACTCAGTCAGTTCTCCGTCTCTCGCAGTCTCTCTCCGCTCAGACATTTACCCGCGTTCTCCCGCTCGCGGCTCCTCCCTTTCCTACTTATAGCCTCCGGGGGAACCGCCTACTGCGCACACACACACACTCACGCAGACATACACTAACGGCGTGCCCCGTACCCTCACAATACACAGAACCTTAACAGGACGTAACAAACAAGACAAACACAAAGTCCAGGATGCTGCCATCGCCAGGGTCGTTACACAGCCCCCCCCCTTTAGTCCCTCGTCCCCGAGGGAAGAACAAAGTCTCGGAAATGACCTGGGAGGTGATGATGTCTTTGCGGGCGGGAGCCCTGTGTGGAGGACGGCCTCCCATCAGCCACAGGGGACAGGGAAACTGAACCGTCGGGGGAGGAACCCTCAGCCCTGGGGGTGGGAGGACTGTTATGGCAGAGTGGATCGGGAGGGGGCAGGAGAGGACTGTCAGGAGCTGCTGGGTCGGATGGTGCTGGGTGTTGTCCCAGGTAGGGGGCCAGCCGATCCCGGTGCAGCACTACCTTGCGTCCTCTGTGAGGTAGCTGCACCCGGTAGGCCACGTCCCCGATCCTCTCCAGGACATGGCAAGGACCAAGCCAGTAGCTGTCCAATTTGGGGCAATGGCCCCGCTGTCTCTTGGGGCTGAAGACCTACACGAGCTCCCCGGCGGTGAAGTGGCGCCCCCGTACTCGGAGGTCATAGTTACGCTTCTGCCGTACCCAGCGGCCTGCAACTGGTCCCTGGTGAAGCTGTGGGCTGATTCCAGTCGGTCTTGTAGTCTCCTGGCATACTCAGGGCCTGGGGGTACACTGGGGGCTAAAAGCTAGCTCCACAGGAGTGCACAGCTCAAGCCCCAGCATCAGCAAGGCAGGGGTGCATTCGGTGGAATCCTGGACAGCAGAGCGGCAGGCCAACAGCACAACAGGCAGGTGGGTGTCCCAGTCTCGCTGGTGGGTGGTGGTGGTGACAGCCAGCTGCACGGCCAGCGTGCGGTTGAACCTCTCCACCAGTCCGTCGCTCTGAGGGTGCAGAGGGGTGGTCCGCGTCTTCTTGATGCCCAGGCGCCGGCACATCCCGGCAAAGACCCAGTACTCATAGTTGTGCCCTTGGTCGGAATGCAACTCTTGAGGGACCCCGAACCGGCTGAAAAATCCCTGCAGCAGTGCTTCAGCAACCGTCTCCGCCTCCTGGTCTGGCAAAGTGTATGCCTCTGGCCACTTAATGAAGTAATCGAGGGCCACCAGAACAAACCGGTTCCCCCTCTCGGAGCGTGGAAAGGGGCCTAGTACGTCCACGGCAACCCTCTCCATAGGCCCCCCAACCTGGTACTGCTGGAGTGGGGCATGCGACCGGCCCTGGGGTCCTTTCCGGGCAGTGCAGATGTCACAGCGCCGGCAGTGGTCCTCCACGTCTTGCCTGCACTGCCCCTAGTAGAACGACTGGCGGAGCCGCCGCAGGGTCTTTGTCACTTCAAACTGACCAGTGCCTGGGGTCCCATGATGGGCCTCTAGCACCTCCTGGCGCATCACCCTGGGGACAACCACCTGCCACCTCACCTCCCCCGTGGCGGGCACCTTCCACTGCCGCTGAAGGACTCCGTCATGCAAGGCCAACCCGCTTCACTGAGCCCACAGCCCCTGAGTGGCTGTGGAAAAAGGGGCCACCTCCTCCCAAGGGGGCCTTCGCTGCTCCTGTAGCCATTGTAGTATGGGGCGGAGGTTCGGGTCTCCGTCTTGATGGGCTCTCCAATCCACCCTCTCAGCCGATACTGCCACCCGGCATTGCTCTTCCCCCCGGGTGGGACAGCTCTGCTTCCCTCTCCTCCTTTCTGCTGCAATGGGCGCATCCCTCCCGGGCACAGGGACGATGGGACAGCGCGTCCGCATTGGCGTGCTTCTCACCAGCCCGGTGTTGGATCCGGTACTGAAACGTCTGGAGCTGCTCGATCCAACGGGCAACCTGTCCCTCCGGCTCCCGGAATGTCAGTAGCCACTGCAGGGCAGTGTGGTCCGTACGAATGGTGAAGGGGAGCCTGCAGAGATAGTGGCGGAAGTGGTGGACCCCCTCCACCACCGCAAGCAGCTCCCGTCGGGTGACGCAATACCGGCGCTCCGCCTTGCTAAGCGACCGGCTAAAATACGCCACCACATGCTCCCCTTCCGGACCCGGCTAGGATAAGACAGCCCCGATCCCCTCTTTGCTCGCATCCGTGTCCAGTAGGAAGGGAGAACGGACATCCGGGGGAGCCAGCACCGGGGACTGGCACAGCATATGTTGCAGGGAGGCGAACGCCTCCTGGCACGCCAGGGTCCACTCAAAGGGCTCGTCTTTCCTCAGGAGGCGGTACAGGGGGGCAGCGATGGTGGCAAAGCCCTGCACAAACCTACGGTAGTAGGACACAAGCCCTAGGAAGCTTCTAACCTGCCGGGGGTTGACAGGAATAGGCCAGTCCCTCACTGTGGTGATCTTGTCCACCTCTGTCTGGATCCCCTCTGCTCCCACTCGGTGCCCGAGGAATGAGACCTCCTGGCGCATCAGCTGGCACTTTTCAGAGTGCAGTTTTAGCCCCGCTCTCCTCACGCGCCGGAGCACCTCACGCAGGGAGGCCAGGGCGACCTGGAAGGTCCCTCCGTGGACCAGCAGGTCATCCAGGTAGACCAGGCACTCCGATGGGGGTACTCCGGCCAGCACCTTTTCCAGGAGCCATTCGAACGTTGCGGGGGCGTTGCAAAGTCCGAACGGCATCACAGTAAACTGCCACAGACCCCGTCCAGTGGAGAAGGTAGTCTTCGGCCGTGCAGAGGGATCCAGCGTAACCTGCCAGTAACCGCTGCGGAGGTCCAGCGAAGAGAACCAGCCACCAAGTCAAGAGACTCATCGATGCGGGGAAGGGGGTAGGAGTCCTTCTCCGTCACATCGTTCACTCGCCGGTAATCGACACAGAAACGCCACTTGCCGTCCTTCTTCCGCACCACGACTACCGGCGAGGTCCAGGGGCTGTCGGACGGCTCATTGATCCCCGGCGCCTTCATCTCCTCCAGCACCTGCTCTGTGGCTTCCTGGAGGGCGAGTGTTGGCGGCGAGGGAGCTGCTTAATGGGGCGGGCGGCTCCCGTCTCGATCTGGTGCTGCACCAGGTGTGTCCGCCCCACGTCATCCAAGGCAGTAGCGAAACTGTGGCGATACTCGTACACCAGTTCACAGCTGGCGACGCTCTTCTGCGCAAAGCCCTTCGCAGCTCCTGAGCCAGAATGCGTGCACTGCGCTGAGAGCTGGGTCTTCAGTGGAGACTGGTGGCGGAGGGGAGATTGCTGGGGATGCTGAATTACCCCTGACAGTAGGGCGCGGCATGGCGGTATCCTCCCGCAGCCCTTGGGTAGCGGTTGGCGGTGCCGGGCAGGGTGGCGGGGCTGCATTCCCCTGGGCCACACCAGAACTCCAGGAGGGCGGCTGTACACGCTAGCGAGCGTTGTGGCCTGAGGGTGGGAGTGTTGGCTGGCGAGCGTTGCGGCCGGAGGGTGGGCGTGTTGGCTGGCGAGAGTTGCGGCCAGAGGGTGGCCGTGTTGGCTGGCGAGCGTTGCGACTGGAGGGTGGACGTCGAGATCGAGATACTGTATTGTCCCTGATGAGACTGGCGCATGATGAGCCTGGGGGTGTGCTGAGGTCTCCCATCTCACTGCAGCGGTCCGTTGTGTCCTCAGCAGATCCCGAAGGGGTCTCGACTCCGACCCAGCGGTCCAAGGGGTGAGGCTAAAGCTAAAGCCGGGCTCCCCTGCATGTGCAGTGTCCCGGTCCGGAGGTTTAGCTGTCCGCCGGTGTAGCGCAGGAAGTCCAGGCCCAGTATGCAGGGGTCCTGTACAGATGGTACCCAGACGGGGTGGTGCACGGTCCGTCCAGCCACTTCAGTAGCAAGTTTGCCCTTTCCTTGCATGGGGGCTAGCTCTCCAGTCACAGTGCACAACTGCACGGTGGTGGGCTCCAGCCGGACTCCTGCAGGGAGCACATCGGGGCGGATGAGAGTCACCGTGGAGCCAGTGTCCACGAGAGCAGTGCACGGGACCCCCTCAATGCGGACGGGGACATGGCAGAAATCCCCGGCAGTGGTCCTTCCTACTGCTATAGCTGGCTGGCACTGTCTGTGGTTGGCTGTTTCCGTGGGGGGTTACGCCGCGCTCTGTCGGCTACACGGGTTAGTACTGGTGGCGGCCGCTGCAGCTGGGTGGTCCGCGATTAAGGGGACTGGACTAGGGGCTCGCATCGTCCTGTCTATGCGGGCCCCTTGGCGTTTCCCTGAGGTTGCTGTGTCAGGCGTGGTGGTGCAGCAGCTGCTGCTGGGCAGTGGAGCTGTGGGGGGGTCTCAGGAGTCCGAGCTGGCTGGGTGATCGCCGCCCTGATAAGGGTGGTAAGCTCCGGGGGCCAGGTGGGGTCAATGTTACGGGGGCCTCCTCTTCTTCTGCTTGGGCCATGCGAGCTTGACGTGGTGTGTGGTCAGGTCGCCTTTTCTGCTGACCGCTCTCGCTCCCAGGGACATGGTCCCGCTCCCCCTCCTCGAGCACCGCCTCGACTCGTTCGGCGTGAGCCACGGCGAGCTCTAGGGAGGTTGGGGCAGCAAACCGGACCTGCTGACGTAGAGCGGTCGGGGTCAGTCCGCGAACAAAGGCCTCGACAGCCAGGTCCTCCTGGGTTGCAGGCGGGAACGTTGGGTACCCCCTCCGGGCCAGGTACTGGACATCAGCAGCCAGTACACCCAGTTTCTCTCCGGGAGCTCTAGTGCGGTTGGCCAGCTGCAGGCGCAACCCGACTGCGGGCTCCACCCTCCCAAAACGGCACTCGAGAGCTGCGGTTAGTACCTCATATTGGGCCCCCTTGTCTGGGCCCAAGTCCAGCAGAACCTGCAGCACTTCTCTCTCCAATGCAGCCGCCAACTGTCCTGCTTTCTCCGTCAGCCCCCAGTCATTAGTGAGCGCTGCCATCCTGAATTTGATGTGGTACGCCTCCCACGGCGATCTACCGTCATAGCGGCCTGCTTTCACTGACTGCCGGCTCGCCCCTGGCAACACGTTCCCCCCACACCGCATACTCTCTCTCCCGTGATCTGCACGGGGCCAACGTCATACTCCCTTGTCAGACACACGCTCAGTTCAGCAACCAATGCCCCACAGCTACTACAGCCATTTAGATTGATGATGGTTAAACAATGTAAAGCCTCTTCTTCTAAACAACCAATTAAATTACTGGCTTTCTCTCTGTCTGTCCAGTTGTTTATCGTTGCCATCATTTCAAACTGCTTTATAAAGTCTAGCCAATCGGCCTTACCGTTGTACCACAGAAGGTTGTAATAAACCCCCTTGTTTACATTCTGCCTCAAGGCAGCCGTGTCCGATGGTGACGCTGCCTCCTCCTTGACGCGCACTCGCGCTCCTCCTATCTCCGTGGCCGATGACGTCCTTGCAGCGGCCGAAGAACCTCCTTCTTCCTCGATGACAATGGCGCAGTGCCCCTCAGCCTGCGGGGCAGTCTGTTTGTCTCCTAGCTCCGTCATCTTGATCCCTTTTTCCTCTTTCGCCCAAGGGTTCTTGCTCCTCCCTCGCTCCATGTTCTCTCCTCCCCATGCAACGCCCATGCTCGGATCACTCCTGACCCTCAGCTCAGCGACCAGCTCCTCCAGTCTGGCTCGCAGCTGGTCTCCTCTCATCTCTCTCGCGTCCGCCATCTTCTCCCTCTTGTTTCTTTTTCACCCCTTGTGGCAGACGCTGTACAAATCCCACTCCTGAAACACCAATGTAGCGTTTTGTGCTATGGGGGTGAGACAGACTCGGGGGAGACCAGATGAGATTCCATGTACTTTTATTTTCATTTTTTTTATAACACAACGGAACCCTGTTTGGGCCGGGGTTCACGCCAAAATAATAAACGGCTGTATCTCTCTTTTACACCGCACTCTGCTTCGTCGATAAGCACTCAGTCAGTTCTCCGTCTCTTGCAGTCTCTCTCCGCTCGGACATTTAACCGCGTTCTCCCGCTCGCGGCTCCCCCCCCCTTCCTACTTATAGCCTCCGGGGGAACCGCCCATTGCGCGTGCGCGCGCACACACACACGCAGACATACACTAACAGCGTGCCCCGTACCCTCACAATACACGGAACCTTAACAGGACGTAACAAACAAGACAAAGACAAAGTCCAGGATGCTGCCATCGCCAGGGTCGTTACAATATAATAATTGGGCATACTAAATTGGGGAGAAAACAGGGGTAAAAAATTGGCGACGACTAAATAAAAAAATAAAAAAATTGCTGATGATAATGTAAACAACACCAAGCTACAGTCAGGGAGTCCAAAGCTTTAAACGTGTTACTGTTTGTAAATAAGAACTCAACTTTATTATGAATATTGTGTTATTGTATTTTAAGCAACATAATGGACGGTAGTGTTCATTATGGTAATTGTTTGTTTATTAGTTTTAAAATGTTTAGTAAAACGTGACCTATTGTTTAACCTCGTTAGTACAACCGGCCGCCTTTGCTAATGACATCTTCAGTCAGGGTGACAACCAAATATACATTTCCACATTTTTGTAAAATGACTTTACACTTATTTCTAAAGATGCAACGCGTTTCAGTAAATTCAAACGATACACTTCACATCCCGCGCAGAGGGAGAACACAAACGTAAAATACCATTAAGTGGAATTGGCATTGCAAAGGAGATGACGGGAAGGTTCACAGTTCCGATCGAGTGACTGTTTTCTAAGCATTATTTGTGAATGCTTATTGACCATTGCTACACCCTGTTAGAAAATTTACTTCCCTGCATTTTTTTTTTAAGAATTCATCATTTAATCATAAAATCACAATTTGCAAAATTAAACACGCTACTTTACTCCTCCTGGGCTCTGCCATAATAAGGTCATACGACTGTGATATTGCACGCCAATTGGCTCAGTGGTTATGCCGATGAAGCCTAGCATGTAGCGAGTTATGGAAAGAACCGATAATTTGAGTTGTATTGTGAGAAAGGTCATCCGTGTGTGTGTGTGTGTGTCCTTCGCTCTGCGGTTATTGTTCTTATACAGTTATGCACCATACAGCGTGTGAACACGGTTAATATTTTCTGCACTCTTAAATTAAGGATAGTTCATACACTAGTACAGCCAGGGTGGTCCGTCAGCCCCGTTGACTCATATCAGTTTGTTGCTTTGAGCTCCCTCTAAGATATTCAGATACAAATAAGCCCCGTATAAAACTAATGTGGTACGAATCATATGCAAAGTTTGAAATGTAAGCATGTTTTCAGTACCAAACAATAATAAAGAGAAAGTGTCCTCGAGTTCAATTAGATAACTTCTCTGAGCACTTTATGTTGGCTTTTTTCTTTGCTGGTCATGGTTGTGGAACTTTTTTTTTTTTTCTTTTACATGAAACACACTTTTTGTATAGGTATACAAATGTTAATTGCTCTGGATAAAAGCATCAGCCTAATCAATTAATATGACATATTTTTTCTGTTGGTGTGATGAACGTCCACACAGAAAACCACAATGATGCCATGTTTGGCACCTCCTTGAACTGATTGTGCACCAAGATGTTTTGAGTCAATGTGTAGCCAAAATGTCAACATAATGGGTTAATTCTAGAAATGTATTTTGTTAAGTACTCTTGCTAGCTGGGTCCTCTTAACTCAAATTTTGGTCAACATTCTAGCAGGAAATGACAGGTAATGTTTTTTTTTTAGATTTTTTTATAGAATATAAATGCCTAATTTAACCATATATAATAAATCACAATAGTATGTGGAAAGCGAATGGCCTAAAATTACTGGTGAAAGGACTATATTGAGTGCAGCTTAAACATTAAATACAGCAGGACTTTGTTATGGGCGCCTGCACTTGAACTATCTGTGCAGACTTTGCTGACCTGTGCTATTGCAGTGCACTCTGCAAATCGTTTGCAGGACTGATTGCACGACTCTGCAGCTGTGCTGTTCGCGCATGCAGGAATCATTCTGTCAGCAGCTTTATGTTTTATCATTTGGAACTATGCATGAAAACTCTACACCAGCAATGACCCCTACTGAGCATGAGACACGCGGCCAGGGATCATGGGATATTTGAGCAGACCTGACAGGAGCGAGGGGGAGGATGCTCAGACAACCTCCTGACTGGACGGTATGCTTATTACTGTATTACATTGTTGCAATGCTGTGGGGTCTGGGGGGTGGGGGTTATAAAAATAGCTCCCTGCATGCTAGCTGGGGGGGTGTTGAAGACTTGTTGTTTGTAGTTGCTGTGAAGAACCTGCTGAATTGCTGTAAACAACTATAATAGAAACATTATGGTTTGGAAGAGTCCTACTCCTGCAGTGTTCTTTCTTCACTAATGTATTACAGTAATATAAAACTCTAAAATGGAATTTGCCATTTAGAACATCTATTACAGCTAGTGTGTAGAAACTGGATGTAAAGGAGACTTTAATATTTAGCAAACCTGATATTCTTGAGTTGTTAGTATATGCTGTATTATTATAATACAAGATTAATTTAATTTAAAAAATAGTTCTGAGTAGTAGTGAATAAACATTAGCTTTTCAAAAAAAAGATAATGTTACACAAATTGCCAATTAAAACAGCACCAAAAAACTATGCCGACTAGGAGTACATTTTCTCTGAGGAAACTAGGAGATTTAATAAGGATAGTAATGAGCAATATTAACTTAATGACAAATTGCCTTAGAAAAGTATAAAAAACAGTGGAACTAATGAAATCCTCTGGTACAAAATTGACATACATTTTCCTATTGTGTATATATGTATTTAATTTCCTAAAAATACAGCTTTGCTCTCTTGGCCTTTTATGTACTTTTAATAATTCCTTATCAAGACCATGAGTACATTCCATCATTTAAACATGTACTGTAATGATAAATAATCCAATACCTTTACCTTAATGTCTGGATAAAATGTTAAATACTTGGTACATCGTGTATCCAATATGATTTAATATTATTCAATTTAATAATTGAATATACAGTATGGGATTTCCATATGAAAATCAAATATTCCTTATGGTAACATTGGGTGATGTTTTAGAATACTTCTCTCTGTTTGTAGCTCAGAGAAGCAAAGCATAAATGTAGGCTTGAACCAAACTGTACTATTCCAAGATGGAAGTTGGGTACACTGCAGTTTATCAAAATGGGACATTTTATACTAAAAAAACACAGTATATTAAAGGTGAGTACAGCTCTAAAACGTTATGGGTCACACTGTATAAAGAATCAATACATATTATTCTAACCCCAGGTTGCTATGCAATAAGGGAATGGCTGTTTGTGCTGTGAAACTGCCAATCCTCTTGTGCTTTGCCTTTAGTTGGGTCATAAGGAAAGGGTATTTAAGAAAATGTTCAAATTTAAATTTAATTAAATTGAAGAGAATCCAACTGTAATAGTTCAATCAACCTTTATTTACAAATGGATTGAAATTGTCAAGAGAATGTGTATTCTGACAGTGTAGTAAGTACTAGGTAAGTACTAATTAAAAAAAAATAAAAATCCAACAAATATTTGCTAGTTTACTAGTCTCTGAGGAGACCAACCTCCAATAATGACCTTGATAATAAAGCGTGTTGTTGTGGCAAACATTTCCAAACAAATGTTTTTTTGTTTTTTTTGTTATGCCCATAGGCTAACAGACTGGTGAGGCAAACGTTTGCCGGTTTAAAGCCAAGGTTGCACAATGTGGAAAGTTTGTGAAGCACGTTGTTATGGACACTAGCCCCTTTTGTGCAATCATTTTAATATGTTAATATGTGCAAAACAACTTTTTTTGTAATTAAAATTTTCACTTTTTAGGGAGTAGTTTGGTTTTAATTAAATATATGGAAGTACCCTCTCCCTTATTTACAATTAACATCTGTTTACATATTACCAAAGAATGTTTTGTTTTCAGTGGCTTCAAAATATGTTGTTATATATTAGAGCATGGTACTGTCAACACTTTTATGAGGACAAATGTATTTGCTTCCACATTTAAAAAAAATCCCTTCAAAGTGTTGGTAAAACACAGTGAAGTAAAACAAACACAAGGCTTTGATTTTGATCAATAGTATGATACGTCAGTTGAGAGTTAAAGAAAAATAGTAAATGGGAAAGAGGTTAATAAAGAAGAATGATCTAATAGTTATACATGGACAACAACAAAACACCTTGGAGGAGAGGTACATATGCATTGGATATTAGTTGCCTGTTTCCTTATACTGATGGTTGATAAGAAGGGTCTTCATTATTAAAAAGTCCAAGATTATTATAATGTATATAATAATGAGGGTCATTCAAGTAAAACATACTCAGGAGGATTCATTGTAAAAAACAAAATGGTAGAGCTTATAGAACCCTTGCTATTTCCTAATGTCCTTAGATCAATATTCACTGTAAAAGGCCTTGGATCACTGTATCCACTAGGTGTTTTGATGCACCTTGCACCCAGGCCATGGCTTAGAACATACCAGAATACTCAGCCACAACAGTGGGGTATGTGTATAAAGGTTTTTAGAAATCATTAATGCAAATTGTTATTATTAATATTTAGTGAACTTTTACTTTACCAGAAATTGAGTAAAAATGTAATTATTACTGTTGTTCACAACCCACAGCAAACTAGTTAAGAAGGCTGCAATTCTCTGATGCCACATTTTGAATTCTTGAGGAGCAAAATAGCACATGTAAATGTAATCTAAAAAGTAAGTTATTCTTACTAGTTATTCTAACTGGAATGCCAGCAGTCTTATTGTCAAAGCCAGCAGTTTAGGAGTATTGGCCTCTGCATAAGCCTCAGAGGGACACCCTTTATGGTTTCTCATTACTATCACACTTCCTTTCTGGCAGCCATCATCTTTTAAGCTAACCTACAGAAGGGACTTTTGCCTGTGGTCTTCTGTTACTAGCTTCTGCCAACCAAGCATTTGGCTGCTGTGAAGACAGCTGGAATCAAAAGAAATCTCTATACCCCTGAGGTCTGCCAAGGTCTTTGGTTAAAAAAAAGAGGAAGTTACAGAGTAAAGAAACAAGGCTCTGTTTAACTTACCAGAATACAACAGCTTATAATAAGTGCAACACAAACAGGTAGGCTGGGTTATGAATCTGTTTTTATTGAACACAAATACATACAACATTTAAACAAAAACACTGCTCACAGGGCAAAATAAAATGTTGAAACAGAACCAAATCTCGAAGACAAATTCCAAACAAATACCGTGCTGGTGCTTCCAGCATGCGTAGTAACTGTTTACTTTTACTTTTGTTTTTTATTTCTTTTTTTTCCTTGCTCTCGCACACAAGTTCCTCCTCTTTGAAAGCCCACCCTCTGCAGCCAACCTGCAAGTCTTTTATATTATGGCAGAGAGGTTAACTAGCTATTAATTATCTTATTACCCCTCAGCCAAAGTCTGCACAGCTTTAATAATTATGTGTGACTGCCAGCTAATTAAAAAATTACTAGATGAGAGTCACGCATTCCCACAAGGTATTCTAAAACAGTAACAAATAATGGCAGACAGCACCTTACTCCTGCCAAATAATAACACAAAACACAGCTTTTCCCCATCATTTTAATAATACATAAATCATAATAATAATAAACAAATACAAAAATACACATTTATATGCAGGGCTGTGCCCTGCCCCCTCTATGTGCAGGGCTTTTCCTCCACCCTGCCACAGACACCTAAAGTCTCTATAGATTAGCAGTGGGGAAAAAGCTGTCCTTAAATTGTAGCAACTGTTAGCATGATGGCGATCAGAAGCACTAATTACAATTAACTGAAGCTAGAATGCATATGTGACAGGACGGCTTGGTGGTGACGTCCCCAGATCAGGAAGTTGACGGACACAAGAACTCCGAGTTGATTAGCTGGTTTGCATATTTATTAAATATACAAAAAAAAAATCAAAAAGTCAGACAAAAAAAAAACAAAATAAAAGTTTGAACAAAAACAAATCTTGAACACAAAAACACTGACACCAAAACAAGTATTGTGCTTGTCCTTCCAGCACGAGTAGCAATTGTTTTCTTCATTTAAGTCTTTACCTCCTGTCTCTCTCACTCGTGTTCTTCACTCTGAACACCCTCCCTGTTCAGGTTTTTATACATGTGGCCATCTCCGCATTAGCAATAAATGAATCAATTCGGAGATGGACACATTCTGCGCGAGTTTAGAGGGATGGGGCTTTAATCCTATCGATGCTCTCAAACAATAACTAACAAAGCATCACATTTTAAATGAACACAAATCAATACATTCAGATCATAACAATACATTACTGTATTGTATTGTATTGTAATTATTGATTAAATCATACAACTACAACAATAATAACAATAAACCATTACTGCTCTATCTTAATACATCCCAACAATATATTTATCAACAGGGCTTTACACCCCCCTCCCCTCCAATTACACGCAGCGCTCTTCTGCCCTGCCACAGCACAATTTATTGTATATTTTTGTGATTAAAGACAGCACTGCAGACAACAGTCAATTTGAGACTATCAATGTTCATATTATTGCCCTATCAGCAGTGTACAACTACTAAAACAGTGATAATATAACTGCAAACATACAGCACTCAGAGCACAAAAAGACAAGTCTCTCTGACGGTAATTTGGATGAAGGAAGCTGAACAATGGCGGACTAAGCAGACTACTATCCAGGTGGAGTAGTGCTACATGGTTAATCAATCATCACCAATTACCCGTATAGTTTCTTAGTTTTTCAACATGTCCAGTTTTCAGGTAGTGTACACAAAGCGACTAACTTTTAACACAGACAAATAAAGGCCCACTCCATCTCTGTCAACATACCTGCATGTATCCATTAGGGACCTGCTGTTCAGCCTGTCACTCTCAGTTCCCTTTGTGGCAACATTCATACCTTGAAAGATCAATGGGAAGGATTTCTTTCCCTACTCAAAATAAACAGTGTTATGCATGTTAAATATGCAGATGGTTAGTTAATGAAATAGCTTTCTACCCTGATATCTTCCTGATATTAATATTAATGAAAAACACTTTTAAAATATTTCTAAAATGAAAATACAGTAAGAATATTGGTTTACGTTTAGTGTAGAAACTGTTTTTGGATATTAAATGGATTTATACAGGAATAAAACTGGTCTAACAGAATGGTCTAACCATAGATAAAAGGAAAGGATTACAATTGTGTTGGTACTCAAGACAAAAACTGTAGTTTGATGTTTGAACTTGTCAGTAACATAGTGAAAGCATGGTTAAGCATTATAAAGCCAAGAAAGGTATGGTAATACATATAATTGTGGAAAATCATAGGAAAACAGCAACATTGCAGTGGTAATCTTTTATAAGGGGAAAGCTGTAACATTAGTTCACCAGACATAAAATAAAGTTGCTGAATTAATGATTTCCCAAGCACAATCACAAGATAAAAAGCACAGGGTCCAGAAGAAAAAATCAGTGTATTAAAACAACCAAAATTCCTGAAAAATAAACAAATGACTACAACCCTAATCAATGCAGATTCCAACCATGCTTTATTCAAGCAGCTAAAATTTCGGAAAGCAGAAAGGACTTTTGACACATAAGTTTGTACACATATTGCATATAGGATATTAAATGGATTAAACAAATATCCTGATACTACGAATGATCTACATCAGTGGTTCTAAAACTTTTTGTATTGGTGACCCCTTTCACACAAGTCTCTGAGTGTGACCCCCTTATGAAAATTAAAAATAATTGTTTTATTTTTAACACCATTTTAAATGGTACATTTATAAACCTAGTGTTTACAATTAATTTATCTTTTCTCACCACTTTCAAAGTAAGATAAGCACATTTTTTTTTATTAAATTATTGTTACACAAAAAATTTTGAAATAGTTATTACTCACTATAAGCAGCAAGCAGTTAATGGGATGGATGATGCTGTTTCTTTGACATGAGAAGTTGTATTCTTGGAAGCTCAAAAAAGGGTGCATCTGATGTCATCCTTCACATCAAGCCAGTTTTGGGATTTTGTCTTTATTGTGAGAAGGCTGGAGAATCCACTCTTGCATTCGTACATAGCGGGAAACGGCAGGAGGACCCTCAGGGCCATTCCATCCACCAGGGGGTATTGAACACCAGAACTAGTTTAAAGGCAGCTCTGAATTTTGCTTTCACACCATCGTCATTGATCATGTCGATAAACTGTTCCTGTGTGTCAATATCCTCAGTAGGTAACTTCTTAGCCATCACACTGAAAGGGTTCTTCACCAGGGAATGAAGTGCTTCTAGTAGTGCTGGGAGGTAGTGCGAGAACTCTTTGTGAAAGGCTCTCAGATGTTCACCGAGAGCTGACTTGAGAGCTTGGTCAATATTGACTTTCTCCTCCTCGCTGAATGAGGAAAGTATTGGAAACATGCCATATCTATCTATGTCCAACTTACTGCGCCACAGATCCAACTTCATCTGGAAGGCTCTGATTTTATTGGTCAGGTCTATTAATGTTGAACGTTTTCCCTGAATCGTCAGGATGAGGTCGTTAAGGCTATCAAAGATATCCACCAGATATGCCAAGAAGAGAAGCCATTTCTTGTCACTGAACTTTTTGTTCAGCTCTTGTTTCTCTTTTTGCAGGAACAACTTCACCATCTGTTCATGAAATGCAAAAACGCACTTTAATGCCCGTCCCCTAGAAAACCATCGGATTTGAGTGTGGTAAAGCAGAACTTCATATTCACCACCCATTTCGTTGCAGAGCTCTCGAAAGAGACGATTATTCAAAGCATGCATTTTAATGAAGTTCACCGCTTGTATTACAACATCCATCACAGCATTAAGGCACATTGGCAATGTCTTTGCAGCTAGCACTTGACGATGGATTCCGCAATAAGTGACAATCACATCAGGTGACATCCATCTTACCTTCTGCTGAAAGCCAGGCTGCACATCCATCATTACTTGAGTGCCATCAGTACATACACCACAAAGATTTTTCCACTCAATGCCATTACTTTCGAGAAAGGCATTCACTTTATTGAAAATGTCCTGTGCTTTTGTGGTTGTTTCATGTTCTCACAGAATAAGAATTCATCCTTAACATCCCCAGCATTAACATACCATACGAAAGCTATCAACTGCACGCAGCTAATAACATCGGTAGTTTCGTCACAACGTGTACAACGTGTACAACTTGGTCTTTGATATCTTCAGACATCTCGCATATCCTGCTTTTCACGGTATTATTTGACAAAGCATATTAAGATTTTTGGCAGTGTCATTGCAGAGCATAAGTGACACAATGTCTTTGCATGCTGACAGAACAAGCTCCTCACCTATCGGCTTCTTGGCATGGGGGATTCGTAGCGACACAGCATAAGAGGCCTCCACAGCTGAGGACGTTTGATGTCGGAAACTTCCATCTGCATCAAGCCTGGCTTTCATTGTTACTTCTCGGTGTTTAAAAAAATCCACATTTAGATTTTTATGCTCAGGGTGTCTAGTTTTAAGATGTCACTGCAGTTTGCATGGTTTCATCGACTCAGCAGACAAAACTTCATAGCAAATGACGCATTGCGGTTTTTCAATACCAAAGGTAACGATGCTAGTAAAACCATGTTTAATATAAGACTCAAGGTTCTTTCACTTAACGGTTTTAGCAGTAGATGTGGCCATTGTTTTTGATAGAAAGTATGTGTGCCTCTGTGTCTGACTTGGTATTATATTATATATATATATATATATATATATATATATATATATATATATATATATATATATATATATATATATATATATATATATATATATATATATATATATATATATATATATATATATATATATATATATATATATATATATATATATATATATATATATATATATATATATATATATATACACACACATACATATATATATAGCCAATATCAGTGTTCTGATTGGTCTGCGGTTTAACACTTTTGCCATTTCAGAGCTCTGATTGGTCTGCAGTTTAATACAGCTCTTCAGCTTCTGAACAATCAAGTCCTCTAATGTTGTATCAGTCCTGCCTTCTGTCTCAAGACAACAAACCAGCACAGTGCATTTTTTAAGTAAATACACTGCATTGTGTCGAAAGGAGTCTGTTGCAATTTGTTCAAACGCTAGAATTATATATATTTTTATAGCAGCTGTGCGATGTTTCATGCATGTACTGGCGACCCCCATGTAATAACCTTGCGGCCCCCTGAAGGATCGCGACCCCCAGTTTGAGAACCACTGATTTAGATGTTACAATTCAGTGAGTTGAACTCACCCCCACCAGTTGTGAAAGCACAGCAACAGGAAGCCAGAAGATTGCAGTACTGAGGCACAGAGTTCACAGTGCCTGAAGAAGTTGCCTGGTCATCGTGGCAACTTACCACCCCTCGCAGTCACTCCATTGAGGGTGTTTCCGTGGTAACCAGGGTCTGAGGCACCGGTGAAAAAGTTGCAATACAGCAGTGTCGTTGGAGCATGTTGTCAATACAGCAGTGTCGTTGGAGCATGAGTTTGTAATGGGCTGGATAGGTCTTTTAAAACACTGAACGTTCCTTGATGGAGATCCAGGACAGGATCTTCAGATGGAACAATAAATTGTGCTGGCTCTGTGGGAGCGAGTGCTGAGTGGAGAGTGGGGGAGAGGCGCCTGGTTGCAGGTGAGGAGTAAAGACAGATTCAACAGACACGGCTTCATGGTAGATTTAAATAGAGCTAAAGCAGCGCAATCATTAATGAGGGAATATCGATGTCTTGTCGGCAGAGCTTTGAAAGTTTAGAAAGAGCCAAAGAAGATGTGGAGAAAGTTGAGTAATGGAGCTGCGCTATGAACTGCGTTGTTTCTGGGATGGATGGAGCAGGAAAGACTAACGTTGATGCTCCTGCAGCTGAATAGAAAGCTGAATGATGAGAAGAATCACTGGAGCAGGTAGGAAAATAATTAATAATATCTTGGCTGCGTTGTGCAGAGAAGTGACCTGCAGTGAAAGGAGCAAGGCAACGAAGTTTATATATTAGCAAAGATGTTTAAACCAAAGCACGAATGTCGGTGTCTGAAAACACTAGGCAGACTGTCATCCAGTCCTTGTAATACAAGTGCACTGCTATCAGCAGGCAGGGATCAGCTCTCTTTCCACAGCGGGGCTGGGCTGCTGGCATCAGGGGGCTGTGTTCCAAATCACATGGAAGATCGGCGATTCCATTTCCAGACAAACAACAAAAAGGGGGTAGTCCAAAAGAATGGCCATGAGTCCATTATCAAGGGAGATCCTAAGAGAGAGAGAGAGACATCAGCCAGAAACAGGTATCCGAGAAGGGTAGTTGATAAGCAAAACAGTCAAACCAGGTATGAAAATAGTAGATAATGCAGCAATTACAAACAAACTCAAAAGATAAAATGGTAGCGTTTTAAAGCAGGCATTAGATTGTGTGAAAGGTCAATGAGATTACAGATTTCAGGTTACAGAAGTCTTGTTACAATGCTGCAAGGGAACGTGTCATGTGCTGATCAGATTACAGTGAAACTCACAAATGCACCCTGAAATTCAGCCAACGTTAGCACTAATAATGTAACAGACAAACTAACGTTAATAAAACTAACAATTAAATGAAGAATTAAACATAAAAAAGGTTTATTTTCTAACCACACATAACACTACTTCAAAAAATGAAAAAAAAAAAAACTGTAATAAAATAAACATTTCAAAAGCAACTAGTGTGTAAACAGGTATATGTACATACAAAACAGTAAAAACAAAAGTAACATATTTTCCCCCTTGTGTGTCACTTGTTGCAGCACTGACTCCAGGTTGAGCTGCAGCAGCCTGCTGCTTTGTAGTTTTCTGATCGAATGGCTAGCTTCAAGATGAAATCTCTCCTTCTGATATTTTCCCCGCTGCAGTCCTTTTACAAAATGAAGGAATTGATGGCTGCCAGGTCCAGTAGAGATAACAACAAGTGTGCATATAAAAATAATATAATATTGTAGGTTATATTCAAAGTAAAAAACATTGTAAAAAGCAGTCAAAATTACTGCTTTAGTGGCTCTAGGTGGCGGGATTAAAATGTCCTTATTTTCTTTCAAACTCCGTCAGGGTATGTAATACATGTATCACCATTGGTTTTATGCCATCTTTGAACTTTTAAAGTTAATTGGTCTGTTTTGACAACAGCATATTCCACCATGGCTTACAATTGACTCATTGGCCCCGAGCTGGTATATTGCATAGAAATTAGCTATTCATTTGGCTAATCATTAAGTGCCTTGTCTTGGTATTATTTTTTAAATATGTTATATACTGTAGAATAGGTTCAATATTTAAAGTCTAATTCAGTGATCTTAATTCCCAATTAAAATCTGACTGTATATTTCTAATTCGCTTTCTATTCAGTCTTTGACAGTTTAATGCCTCTGGCAATATGAAAAATATTGAAACCAAGCATGTGTATTCAAATGATATATTACTTGGCAGAGGTAGATGTCTTTTTTCACATGCCCTACCTTTGTAGTTTTTTTTTTTTTTTTTTTTTTTTTTTTTTTTTTTGTGGGTGCTTAGACGTCTTGGGCAGGGTGAGAAGATAGTGAAGATTCACATAAATCTCAAACACTCTTGAGAAACTAAGAAAAAGCTGAGCCGACCATTGTTTCCTCTAAACATGTGTCATAATTATAATGATTATTATTTTAATATGCGCTAAGGGAACAATAATTTAATGAGGTAAAACAATAATTACCAAGATCACAGAGAACCCACCTTTGACATGTTCATATTGTTTAACTTGTTTACAGTATATGGAATGGGAATGCATTTAATTAGTGTTATCATAAAACTATGTTTAAAAAATTATCTAATCTAGTGTCCAGGCAGCCTTGTACTTGGTGGATCATATACAAGAATAACTGACATAATCAGATTTTTGTATATATTTTAGACTGGGTTCTCAAATGGTTCAACACTATAGCTTGCCATGAATATAGTAACTGTGTCACAAACTGAAATGAGGAAGTTCAAGAGAAATTAAAAGTTGTGTCAACTTTTGACAAGGAGCTGGCACACATTTCCCGTTCCTATGAAACAAAGTAATACAAATAGATGTTTGACCAACTGTGATTTAAAAAAAAAAAAAAAAAAAAAGACTCTGCAAAGGCAGGGAGCGTTGCTATGATGCTGAAATATTGTATCAAATGTACAATGGTACCACCAACAAACTTTGCCTTGAAAATCCCTTCAAGTTCATTGACTCTATGAGTTCTTCAGATTATTGCTAACAAAGATTGTGAAGCTCAACTGCATGACAGTAGCTGACGCAGACTTCCTTGATATTAATTTATTTATTCAGGTAACTTAAACTGTCATTTACCACTTGTTGCAGTAGATCTTAATGCAGAATTCAACATGTCATTAGCAAAACAAGCATCAGGTCTTGAACATGAAAAGCATGTGAAAAGATTTCCTCTTGGAGGTCGCCAAATAGGTTTAAACGAGACTACATGATAACATTGTACTCTGGAAGTCAATGTCAGCATTCAACCCCTCTGTGGTTCTTTTTCAAATAAAGCCCCCATTGTGATCCATTTTGTTGTTGAAATTATTCAAAAGTGATGTGGAAAATCTGGATAATCAGCACTGTGCAATTAACTTCACTGGCAAAATAAAGGAAACAAAAATTCACTAGAGTTCTGGATTGCAGTCTACAATAACACAGATGCAAGCAGGGAGTACTGTTTTAGGGAACTTGCAGAATTTGTTGGCACTCTTTTGGCGATGGCACTATGCAGTGCGGATTTGGAAAGGATTTTCTCACAAATTAACATTGTTAATTCAAAGGGATATTGATTTGGTTAGAAAACACAGACTAGAGTGGTACATATTCATTATGGCTTGAGGAGGTACGTTGTCTTGTAACAAAACAAAAGATCTTGTTAAACACTGCAATAAAAAAAAAAAAAAAAACTTTAGAAAACTTAAAGTTTTTGAAATACTTACCATTCTGCACAGAGCTCTTTGTTGGATTGTGTGTCCTGGAAAGTAGCCATCTTATAAAGCCCTGCATAGTCTCATGCTATACGTTTCCAGTGTACAGCAAGCGTATCTGCTTTGTGTGGGTGTGGGTGTGGGGTGGGGGGATTTGTTAGCATTTATTGTAAAATTACATATATTTACTGTATGAAGAAATTTCAAGACTTTAAATACATTTTAATTTTTTTGGGAGGAATTTTTTTTTGTTTATTTCCACACATTTCTATTGTATTATAACATATCATGATAATAATACATTAAAATTAAAAGGGCCACCCTCACCTAGCATTTACTGCCCTGTTGGCAAGTTTTTTCTATAAAGAAAACGTTAGGTTATTACAATAACCCTGGTTCCCTGAAAGAGAATGACAACCATTACTGAATGGGAAAAGAGCCTCTCTGACCGTCAATCACTGAGCATATGTAAAAAAATCTGCCCTATCAGGGCCCTGCTGTGCAGGGAAAGTCACTCCCACCTCCTGTTGAAGAGGCACTTCCTCAGAGTAGCACGTCACCATTTTCTTTCGAAAACAGAGGTCAGCTGGGGACATGCTCAAAGGGTAACGGTTGTCATTCTCTTTCAGGGAACCAGGGTTATGGTAATAACCTAACATTCCCTTTCAGTTGAATGACAACCATTACTGAATGGGAAAGTTGTACCAAAGATGTTGTGGCTCCAGATTACCGACGGTACAGCCCCACGGCGATAGCCAGAGAGCCCACATGACGTCTAAGGGCATGCCGCCTGCAACACCCTAGAGCCCAGAGAGGGTCTTGCTCGGTTTGCAATATCAAGGCGTTAAATCGCACAAATGTCTGACTACCTGTCCATGTAGCAGCATTATATAACTCATCTAAGGAGGCGCCATGAAGGAAAGCCCACGAAGTTGCCTGGCCCCTGATAGAATGGGCCCTAATGTCCCCCAAAACGGGGAGTCTGTCTGTTCATACGCCAAGCGTATCACATCTGCCACCCAGTGCGCTAGATGTTGCTTCAATAGGGCCTGACCTCTAGAGCAGTACCCATAGCAGACAAACAGTTGGTTGGACTGTCTCCAGGATGCTGTCCTATCCAGATAACAGCGCAGAGCCTGAACTGGGCATAGCGTGTGCTGACTACGGTCCTCCTCTGACTCGTGGGGAGGTCTGAAAGTTTCCAAAAACAGTTCTGCTGACGCCATGGGCTTGAATGGGGGACCCATAAAGGCCCGCAGTACCAGTTCTAGATCCCACTTGTAGACCATACTTTTCATGGAAGGATGAAGCCTCCGAGCCCATTTAAGAAATTGCACTGCCAGGAAATGTGCCCCATGGGACACAGAGTCAATCTTGTCATGGCACACTGATATTGCTGCCAGGTATACCTTCAAAGTGGATGATCTTCGGCAAGGCACAGGTCTTGGAAAACTTTTCATTTGTATGAGTACTGGGCTCTAGTGCTCGGCGCCCTAGCAGACTGTAGTGTTTCTACTACCGCATTGGACAAACCTCGTTTGAGTAGACAGCTCCGTTCAACGGCCAGACCCAGAGTTGGAGCTGGGCTTGGTTCGGGTGCCACAATAACACTTCCGCTTGGCTCAGGAGGTCCTTGTGCGGCGGGAGCTGCTACGGCTGACCCGACAACATGTCGGAGAGGAGAGCAAACCAGGAGCGTCTCGGCCATCTGGGTGCAACCAGCAAAACCTCTGCTCACTCCACCCTGATCCTCTCTAGTGTCAGGGGTAATAATGGTAGCGGAGGGAACGCATACAAGAGCCCCTGTGGCTAGGGGTGAGCTAGCGCATCTACTCCCAGAGGGCCAGGTTCACTGCTTGCAGATCTTGGGAATTTATGTGCGCTCACTGCCAACGTCCCTTCCATTGACCTCTTATTCCTGTCCTATTCCAGACCACTCCCCAGCCCAGGCTGGAGGCGTCTGTAGTGATAAATTCCCTTCAATGGCCGCCCCAAATGTCTGCCCTGGCATAATTGGGGCATCAAGTAGTGCCACCTTCTCGGTCTCCACAACCTTGGCTTGCGTCAGCCACAAATGCCGATGGGCGGCCACCATCGCCACCTGGCCTAACTCCCACATTAGGTCAGGCATCGCCTTTGCTACCACCTGGAGCTCCCCTGTCCCATCCCATGTCTGCTTCTGTAGCCCTTTCCTGCAGCCTCTCTGCTAACTGGTTCTGGTAGACAACGCTGCCAATGCGTACGCCTTCTTAAGCATTGCAAGGCTTGGACGGACAGGTTGGGTACTTATCCCCCTTGGTGAAGGTTGAACCTTGCACAAATAACGTGACCATGTCCCCGATAGTGGGGAATGTGCCTAGGCCCGCTTCTTGGGCTTCTGCAGTGTGCAGCACTCTGCTGTTCTGGAGGCTGAGGGTGCAGACGCTGGGTTGCTCCGGGAGGAACGCACCAATTCCAGGAAGTCCTGGCATAAAGGGAGAGTATGCTGTGGGTGTCCTTTCTGCTAGAGGAAGTGGATCCCCTTTCCATCCTGCTCTGCAGGCCAGGTAACATCAATGAGTGCAGGTACACACTGCATTAGTGCCCGGAACTCTTCCCTCAGCGACACATGCGGCAAGGAGCCCCCCACCGTGGCCTGCCCGATGGAAGTGGCTGCGTCCGAGACGTCCGATCTGGACGCTGTGAAGGACAGCTCGTCTGGGCTAGGAGGTCTAGGTAGAGGGGATGGGGAACGAGATTGTGGGAGCTGGGGCTGCCCGGTGGCAGGGGGCAGTCTGCCCTGTGTCTTTAGTAGGGTCTCTAGCATGGTCTGCTGAGCCCTTACAGTCTCCGCTAGCTCGCCTGAGCTTGGGCGCCTCCGAGGCAACTCAGACGGGGATCGTCTGTGCCTGCGTGGGGAAGGGGACCGGTGCCTGCATGACGGTCGCCTGTCGCCTGGTGAGCTTGACCCCTCAAGTGCTACCACCTCGGCGGTGACCATCACACCTCCCCTGAGAGGTGCCTGCACTTCTGAACCAGTAGTGGGGAAGGGGAGGGTGACCCAGGTGTGCGGGACAGCTCGCTGGACCTCTGCGGAGGCCCTTGGACCATGGACCTCATTCTCCCATGGTTCTGGGAGATAGACTCTACTGGGGATAGGGCTGCTCTCCGGCGCTTAGTTCTTCTCGAGAACTTCCTACACGGTAGATAGTCCAGCAGTCCAGCTCACCTGCCAGTGATTTGGTTGCATGTTCTGGCCCTAAGCATCTGGCGCAGGACCGGTGCTCGTTCTGCCTGGGCAGCTTCACCGCATACTGGTCGCACTGGTGGAACCCAGCGGAAGATCCAGTCGATTGTACCGACATGGCGTCGTAGGTGGGGCTGCTGCGCTCGGTGCCGATAGTAGCGCGGTCGGTGCTGGGCTGTAGATCTTAAATGATTCACTGGTGCCGAATCAGTCGGTGCCAGGATCGTTGCCGATTAGAGCACTGTCGGTGCCGAGTGCTCGGTGCCAAGGTCAGTGTCGGGCTGTAGCTGTCCCTGAAGCTATTCACCGGCACCGAATCAGTCGGTGCCGGGATCAGCGTCGAGGAGAGCGCCGTTGGTCGGGGTAGAGTCGACCTGTTCCAAGGTCGGTGCCGATTGTAGGCATGGTCCTGGGCTGTAGGTGGCGCCGAAGATGGTTACACTGGTGCCGAGTCAATTGGGACTGGGTAGGCACTGTTTTTCTCTGCCTCGAGTTCGGCAGGAAAACCACGGTTGATGCCAGGGTATGCCGTCGATTTAGTCGGCGTGGTCACCGAGGGCAAATGCAGCCGCGTTAGGTAGCCCGAGGCTTGAGAGGGACGCTAGGCCAGAGCTTTGTGGTTTTTTTTTGTAGTTGCTGTGGCCGATTAAATCGGCATAGAAGACGACGTCGCTAGCTCGCAGGATCTCCTTACAGCACCAGAACAGCTCCCCACATGGCATATCAAATTACACAAGGCCTTGTGTAGTGAAAAAGAGTAATGCACACTTGCCAATCTCACAAGAAGGGTCAAAACCAGTTCTAGTAAGTAAACTGGCAGGAGAATCAGGCAAGAACACTCTTATTAATGCTCGAAAGCGTGATTTTACCTTGGATGTAAATAAATTTATAGGGAAAAACCAACAAATCAGCCAAATTCGGACAAGAAAGCAAGAAGCAATCTGTGACCTGTCTGAGACAATATATAGTCAAAAAAATAAAGTTCTTTATTAAATAAAATAATCAAATAAACAGGCACAAGGGCCAACAGAAAGAGGTTCAAACAAAAATAGTAAGTGAACAGGAAACTCCTTTCTTCCAAACAGAAAAAAAAATCTCCAACACAAAACAAACTCCCAAACAGAAAAACACCTTCTTCCAGCCAGGGCCTCTCCCCTGGCTTTTATTCGCTGTGGCTGGAGCCCAATTAATCAATAATTACTATTTATTCAATTAGAGCTCCAGCCACATTCTCACATGTTTTCCTGGCAGGGAGGAATTTAACCCCCTCCCTGCCAGTTCCAAAAACATTCATATAGACGGGGCAGTTCCCCGTCACACTGTCTCAGTGAAGTGAAAGAGAAAATAGCGATGTGCTACTGTGAGGACATCCCTCTTCAACTCTTTTTTGTTTGTTTGTTTTTTTTTGGCATATTTCTATTTGAGACATTGTGACAAAGTAATTAATAGTGTGCAGGTGATCAATAAAGACAGGCAATTGTAATCCAGGTGCAAAGGTTTGTTTTTTTTGTTTATGTCCAGTGCCTAATGACAAAACAAACAGTAAATAACAATTTTGGTAAGTAATACAGCAGCCTGTATTACGTACGTTTGTAATTCCTGGGCTGGTCCCGAAATAACAGTCCCGTTATTGTATCCCCACATTAAACACAAAACACATACAAAAGTTCCTTTAGTGCATGAATTAGTGATTGTTGTACAAATACAGTTTATTGTAATATGAGTGAAGTGCTGTTCTGGGTTTGTGGCGACAGCACCGGAACATGTTAGCTATCTAGTGATAACAAATAACAAATAGACAGTACAAAACAAACACTCACAATTATTTCACACAAACACAGTTCCTTCTGGGTCACTTTATATAAACTAAAACGAAGGAACAGATTACTTTGCTTCGACCCCTATTTATACCGTCACTCATGACCTCTTGGTAAACGATTGCATCCGCTCCTCCAATCCGCAGCTGTCACATAATTTCCCTTACAGAAAATCAGTTAGTGTACCGAAGCTCCGTCCCTTTTCTAAATGACCGAGAAGTCCAGGGTACTCTGTTCTCGTTACTTAGCACCCTCACAGGTCTGGAGGGATATTTACCACCAAGAATCATTGTCTTTCTGTCACAGACATGTAATAAAGCTTCCGTGTATGGAATTTTTTTAAAAATTGTGCTGGGATTTGAGGTCTGTCCTCTAAATAACTGACAGTACAAGTGATTTAAAAACAATTTAAAAAGTGCTCTGTTTTTTTCTGTTCTGTACCACCTCATAGATTGTTATTGCTGTGTTACCTGTTTGACAATGCGGGCAATAATCCTTACACTATCAGTGTACTAGAGCGGCCATTTTGAAAAGAGCTTTGAAACAGACTTTAAAGTTATAAGTGTAAAACATTGTCAGGATGTTACCAATGAAAAGAAACATTACAGGTGTGTGTCATTTAAACAGTGTTGGCAACACATGGGGACATGTTACGTTATATTTTTCAGAACCCCAATTTCAACTTCCCAGATCAGTCATGAACAAATGCTTTTGGCTGAGTGCCCTGAATGTTTTCCAAGCTATCTGTTTTTCAGTCTTTCTACATGAATAAACAAATTGAAATGAATGGAAATGAAATGTGATAAGAAAATATTGCTTCACCTGAAATTCCTTATCTCTCATGATGGCAAACTGTCAGGTGTCATGTGGCTGAGAAAGAAGCCAAGAAGGTAAGTTGCAATAAACCTTGACATATTGAAACAGGTTGTCAAAAAAGGGAGATTCCAGAAAACAGTCCTGAAACAGAAAAGAACACAGCACTGTCAAGATGCATTTATGTTCCATTTAACAACTTAATTAATACACAATTTAGTTATATAATGAAAGTGATACTTTGCCAATTTATCTGTCGAACAAACAAGCAAAAATAACACCATTGAAGACAGTTGGGTTTTCATCTAAGAAGCTTGAGCACAAGGTGTTATGATTCATTCATAATTATAGGATTGTAGTTTAGTCCTCAAGGAGTTGCTAGAAGGCGAATGCAAATATTGTGACTGGTGTTTGAAGTAATGTGAGACCTTAAAAGTGGCCCCAGTTACACACATGGGGGCTGTGTCTCTCAAAGTACTCACAAAATGGTTTGTGGTTTTCATCACCCAGGCCGTCATGTTCTGGCTTGTCAGCATGGGAGTGAATCAGTAGATCTCTTTTATAGCGAGACACTCTGCTGGGACATGCCCACCTGCTGGCCTAGGATCCGCAGCTGGACAGTTGCCAGCTGATTTATCAGTGTTTGACATGATGATACAACTTGTTGGAACATTTGTATCCTAGACTCCATCTGTATCTTAGACCTTGGTCGTTAAGTGTTGGGAGCATGATAGTTGTTTGTATCATAGACTGCAACTGCAATCAAGAAAACAAGGATGACTGTGTCTTGTGTCGTAAAGAAATGGAACACCTGTAGAGGTTTGAAACAGTTGAAAGGCCATGATTAATATTGTCATGACTCGATTATTTTTTTTAATATTTCAATGTATTACTTGTTCATATTTTATTGTGTTGTATTTTGAAAGGTATTGTTGCCCCCTCCTGCCATTGCCTCTGTCCCTGCACGCTAGCATTCATCTGGGCTAGTTTCACCAGTAACTGGGCAACTAACCCCAACTTGGCTCTAAGAAATGCAGAGGGTCGTTCTGGGGGGTCTATAATAAGCGCCGCCTGATAAACTGTTAACAGGGTAGCAATGTTGGATAATCTGACTGCCTCTGTTGCTGCCAAATATCCCTTCTTGAGGTGCACCTTCGTAGTTGTGCATTGCCTGTTAGGGCATGAAGGATCCTTTTTCAACCCCGATAGTGTCGGGGTCTTCACCAGAGCAGTGAAAGGAACGTCTACTGGTGGAAAAGATGCCAACCCATCTGCGTCCACTCCCTGCATCACCGAAAAAGTGGAAGCTTTTCACGATATAGCAAGAGAAGAGGCCGGAGCCCCCAAAGTGGACTGCACTTCTTTAATAAAATCCAAGAATGCTGGAAGCATCCTGGTATGAGGTACCTGTGCAGATTCAAAAAGGGACCGTCAAGGTTCTTGCACAGTTGGCCACTAGACCCCCAGGTGACAAGCTGCTCGCTCAACTACCGTCCACAAGGGGTCGTCCTTCTCCAACACCTCTGACACAGGCTCCGCTCGGAGTGATGAGAGACCGACTCTGTGTCCAATTCCTTTTCTAGAGGAGGGGTTCCACATCTGATGCATCCCTAAAGATCTCATCCAAATCCCAAGTCCCTTTAGGTGGGTCTTGATGTTGCACAGGTGGAGCCGATAGAGTCTGTTGAGGAATCGCTGACTGAGCGACAAGCGCCCAAATGGTTCATCCCTGGGTCGAGGTGTGATATTTGGCACCAAAGACATAAGCAGCGACTGCTGGCCCATCATGACATCCATGAATTGAGACTTCTTGGACGTGAGCTCCGACACGCCTAACCTGTCCCTATGGCGCCTGTCCCTACGAGGGGATCGAGATCATCCCCTTCGATGAGGTGACCTGGAGTGGGATCTGGGGCGTCCCTGGGAAGTGGAGCTCCGTGACAGCTGCAGTCTGAGTGGAGGCGTCGTCGACCCCGAAGGTGGGGCGGACTCAGGGTGAGAAGCCTGAGAAGAGGGAGAATGACCCCCAAATGCCTTTTTCGTCCTTTGGCGGAGTGTGGTTGAAATTTAGTGCACAGCAGGCAGTATGTTTTATCTGCCAAGGCAGACGCAGCATGCTCTGGCCCCTGGCAAGCCACACATTTATCATGTGGGTCAGACGCTGACAACTAACTCCAGTAATGGTGCAGGTGCTGAATAGACACAACTAACAAGTTTGAAGGCTACTGTTACTGTACTTACCTGCAGTTCTCTGAAAATACAAGCAATGGCCTAAGGCTGTGTTACAGACCTGTCTATGTGTATATAATGCAATAATACACTAAAATACACACAACAACAATATATGTTATGCGGTAGTTTCATTTTTTTTTTTTTTTTTACGTGGACAGTAGTATAAGCCGCGGGTGAAATTACTGTGCTGGCTGAAAAGCAAGCTCCAATCCTGGGCTTTCTGAACTCAAGACTGAGGATGCAATTGCGTGGCCTAGTAGGCAGCACGCACAGCATACCCCTGCTAAGATCTATTCTACCTAAGGAGAGAATAGATCAAAAAACACAACAACCAATATATATACATTATTAATAATAATATAAATATATTAAAAGACAGATGCTGAAGGCCAACACGAATAGAACGCTATAACGAAGCAAGCATGAAAAAGATCAACAAAAATATTTTAATAGCTCAGCAAGTTAATACTGAATCAACTCAGGGAAAGGACAATAGCCAGCTTCCCAAGCTTAAAGGTAAACACGTACAACAGTGTTAATACAAGAATGTAAGTGATTGTCACAGAGAAAAAATACTTACGTGCTTATACCTACCTGGCTGAAAGCAAAGGAGAACATGATGCTGCATGCACTGGGTATTCTGAGCTGACAAGGGGGCAGGTTTAGACGTCAGTGCATGCACAGGCCTATTGCCAGCTTTGACATAAGCTCAGCTAAATCCTACCACCTGGGGGGCGATATCCCACACTTGATGGTTATTTTCGAATTGAAAGGGAACCGAAGTTTACATAACAAAAGCATAGAAAAGTTAAATAAAGCATAGTAAAAGTATTATAATGCATAGGTAAGCATTTTTAAGACCAGTGAGGTATGGTAAAGCATATTAATAAACATGGAAAATTAGTGATCTATGGAAAATATCTAGTGTAGTAAAGTGAAAATGCAAAAATATCCCCCAAAAATATTGTGGTAACCTTTTAGAAGGGTACTGTGTCTCAACAAAATTAACTGCATTCATACCACAGTATTAACATCCATTAATGCCAATGGAAAAGTTTCCCTAAGGTTGATGAACACCATGAATTGAATATGCACAACAAAAGCTTTAGAGTTCTGTCTGTTTATCTAAACTTAATTTATTTTAGAATAACTGTAAAATAATGTGCATTAACAGAAAAAGTACCTTGAATAAAAATGCATACAACACCCGGTATCTTTGTTTTGGTTTAGGCTCCATACTGTCATAGTGCACACTGTCCTCATGGGATTATGTTATGGGAGTTGGAATTTGACGTCAGGGTCAGGACATTAGGGATAGAGTTTCCATCTCAAGGGAGATATCAAATGGCCCTTTGGTAAACATCACAAGTGTGGAGCCAGACACTCTCCTGTCTGACACCAGTGACCTGGCCAGTTAACAAGCA
This sequence comes from Polyodon spathula, assembly GCF_017654505.1. Lineage (NCBI taxonomy): Eukaryota > Metazoa > Chordata > Actinopteri > Acipenseriformes > Polyodontidae > Polyodon > Polyodon spathula. The sequence continues at coordinate 45,917,358 of NC_054538.1, forward strand.
AGCAGGGTGAAGACCTGGTAGGCTACTTAATGACAGCAAGGACGGGTAAAGAAGATGTATGAGGACACTGATCCATCTCTGACAATTTGTTAAACTGCAATGGCTTTGTGAAGAATAATTTAACTGATATGTGGTTAGGTCAAGCCTTCTGGTAACACCTACTGAATTGTCAATGGTAAGACTGGAATTTATCAAGGCCCAATTTTTTAAGATGGAAAAATGACAAGTAATCCCTACCAGTAGGTGATTATAAGTGTGGTCTTTTTTACTAGAGCCTGTTGACCATCAAAACTGAATGACAGGAAACATAATTTATTGAGAATAATGAGACACCAGGGAACAATACATTTCTAACAGGGTGAATTAAAAAAAAAACATTTTGAATATACCACCGCAAGAAAAGAGATTTAATTTGAACACCAGCATACATTGTGTCAGAAATCTTCTTGCACTGATTATTTGAGGAGCACTGTGGCATGTTATTTCTGAGATTATATGTATACTATTATGCTGTTATGATGTTCATTATATTTGCTTTATCTATTTTATTAGCTTTTATTGCATGTTGTCTTGGGAACTGCAAAGAGAACAATAAACAGGCCTGTGGCAGGGTAGCCAAAGTGAGGAGACTCAGAATCAAAAAGTGCAGCAAATAAAATACTTTTAACTAATTAATAGTTAACATACAAAACAAAAGGGCACGATGGCCAAACAAAGACACAAAACACTCTAAACAGTAACTAATACACAACTAGCAAAAACCCTGCTCCCGCTCCCGCTCCCGCTCCCGCTCCCGCTCCCTATCCCTCTCACAAACACTCATCAACTAATACTCACAACCACTCTCCTTTTATACAGCTGCCTGGACTAATTGATTAATTAACACTTCATTAGTCCAGGCACATTCCTCACACAAACTCATTTCCTCACAGATCCACCCTGCAGACTCACTCACATCCACTCTAAACAACACAAAAACACACGAAGGCTGCACCCTGTCACAAGGCCTGGCAAGGAACTTTCCCCAGTTTATATTTATATAGCAAACATTAATGTACTAATCAATGGTTTCTATGTATAGTAATGGTTTTATGTGACCATTATTTTTATTTTACACTGGCCTTCAGTAACTTATATTTTCTTCTATTTCCCTTTGCAAATAATACTTAATAATAATTATTATTTGTGAAAATTGTATTTCCTTCTAAGGAACTTATTTGGTTGTATTTCCTCAAAGCATAACTAATGAACAAATTTAGCATTATCTTCCCATGGGTAACCTGAAGAAGACAACAACTAGACACATTTCTCATTTCAACACCATTTCAAAAGGTTTAAATGCCAACCAAAGCCAATATGATAAATTATTAACTATTCACAGTCATAATACAAAAATAATAATTTGCCATGAAAAGGAAATACATTCAGGTATATAATTAACATTCTGAAATGTACATGCACTTGTAGGGTTTGGTGAAAGACCAGAAACACCTGCAATAATACTGTCAATATGGTGTAGAGCCACTTGAAGCAACCAGGGTGGCACTGATTCTAATTGTCGAATATGAAAAGTATTTTACACTTTAAATTACAAAACCAGCATTGCCCCCATTTAAAAAGTATGAAATGTATTGTTGAAATTATCTTGTAGCGTACTGAATCAAATGGCACAAAAACTGCAGGTTTCCTCATCTTAATTGTTTCAGGAAATACAGAAAACATGTACATGTATTTTGCAAGTATTTCTTAAATATAACAATACATTTCATGATAAGCTTGTGAGCTGGTTTTATCTTTTCCTAGTTAAAAAAAGTTATGGTGTTGTCCTGTTATTATATTATTATTATTATTATTATTATTATTATTAAAAAGGAATCAATGGCAGGAATATAATTTTTTTCTGTGTTAAAAAGATAGATGGAAACCCTTCCAGAAACATTTTCTCTAAACATGTGTAAACTACTCAGCTATTTTATCTGCAAATCTCAAAATAATCGAAACATCAGTTATTTAAAAATTGTCATTTCTGATTTCTTGGTCATAAGACTGTGTTGCACGATTTGGAATTTGAAGTTCAGGGCACTCATTACATCTGTGTGGTATCAGGAGTGGACCAATAATGTCAATTATGATGTATCCAGAGGTAAAAAAAGGCTGACTAGAAATCGGCAGGACATTCTTTTCTATGGGGATACTTGCACAAACAGATCACAGTGGAACCACAGCACTACAAACACATAGGGGACAGAAAAAATTAACAGCTCAGTCGGCAAAGAAAACAAACTATGGCTATGATTTTTTTCACGGTTATGATAGATTTTATGATTTCCATATACAGTGCTGTCACAAAGATGGCTGTAGTGGGTGACTTCAGACCAGAAACAGGGACCAACACACAGAACAGGCAGAGACATGGAATTTGGTGAAGCTGAGTGCTTGGTTGGGCTCAGCATTTAATAAACAAAATATAAAATTTAAACAAACAAACAGCACACCAAAACAGGACACGGCACTTGCAGACAAATTAAAAAGGTAAACAAAACTGACAACACTAAACAAGACAGTGGACGAACACTAAATACAAAAGTAGAGTGCTAGCCCTCCAGCACTCGTAGCAATTGTAAATATTAACTCCATCTCTCACCCGTTCTCCACTTCCCAAACACAACCCCGAGTGAGTGAAAACATGCTGCTTTTATGCAACTGTACCGAGACTTGATTGCTAATCAATCATTCAATTGCAGTCTCGGTACAACTGCATGTGAATTAAGCAAGTGCAATTTCCCGTGCTCACATATTATTACATTTTACCTGCACGTGAAGTGCTGTGCAAACCTTGTACCTAAATACAAATATACATTTTAAGTCATTCGTGTTACACAGACCCATTTATATCCCATGTACCAATGACTGTACACCAACATTAACAAATTACATACAACATAAAACACAAATAATAGCACAGGTGGGGGGGGCACTTCCCCACAAGTGCATACAGGAAGTTTCACCCCCTTGGATGTATTCAGTTTGTCGTGTTACAACCTGAAATCTTGATGCATTTAAATGGGAATTTTTCCTTTTGATTTACACAACCTACTCCAATACTTTCAATGTGTGAAAAATGGGGGTGGGGGTGAGGGGTTGGGGGGTGAAATAACAAATCAATTCAAAATAAAAACCTGAAAAGTCTTCATTAGATAAGTATTCACCCCTTTTGCTATGACACTCCTAAATAAGCTCAAGTGCAACCAATAAGTTAAATGGAGTCCATCTGTGTGCAATAAAAGTGGTTCACATGATTTCAGATTTCACCTGTCTCTGTAAGGTCCCACAGTTGGGCAGTGCATTCAAAGCAAAGATACTACCATGAAGACCAAGGAAATTACAAAAACAACTTCGGGATAAAGTTTTGGAAAGGCACAGATCAGAGGAGGGGTATAAAAAGATTTCAAAAGCATCGAATACTGCTTGGAGCATAGTCAAGTCGATCATTAAAAAGTGGAAGGTATACAGCACCATCCAGAAATTGTTTAGAGCAGACCGTCTTCCCAATCTGAGCAGCCGGGTAAGAATGACATTGGTCAGAGAAGCGACCAAGAGGCTAACGACAACTCTAAAGCGTTCCATGGCTGAGATGGAAGAAACTGTCCATGTGTCAACAACAGCTGAGGTTCTCCACAAATCTGACCTGTATGGAAGAGTGGCAAGAAGGAAGCCATTTCTGAAAAAAATCCCATGTAAAATCCCACTTGAAATTTGCAAAAAGGCATGTGGGAGACTGTGAAAAGACTGTGGCAAAAAATTATGTGGTCTGATGAAACAAAAACTGAACTATCTGGCGTAAATGCAAAGAGTTATGTCTGGCGCAAACTCAACACAGCACATCACCCAAGTAACACCATCTTTAAGTTGAACCATGGTGGTGGCAGCATCATTATATGGGGATGCTTTTCATCGGCATGGACTGGGAAGCTTGTCAGGGTAGAGGGCAAAATAGATGGAGCTAAATACAGGCAAATCCTTGAGCAAAACCTGCTTCAGTCTGCAAAAGACCTAAGACTCGGATGGAGATTCACCTTTCAGCAGGACAATGACCCCAAGTACACAGCCAAAGCAACACTGCAGTGGCTTAAAAACAAGAAAGTGAATGTCCTAGAGTGGCCCAGTCAAAGCCCGGACTTGAATGCGTTTGAGAATCTGTGGCAAGACTTGAAGATTACTGTCCACCAACAATCCCCATCCAACTTGACAGACCTTGAACAATGCTGGCAAGAAGAATGGGAGAATATTGCACGTTCCAGATGTGTTAACCTGGTAGAGACTTACCCCAAAAGACTCACAGCTGTAATTGCTGCCAAAGATGGTTCTACCAAGTATTGACTCAGGGGGGTGAATACTTATCTAACCAAGACATTTCAGTTTCTTTATTTTTCATTAACTGTTGTTTCATAATAAGAATTCTCTTGCCGCTTCAAAGTGTTGTGTAGGTTGTGTAAATCAAAGGAAAAAAATCGCATTTAAATGCATCAAGATTTCAGGTTGTAAAATCCTCATTTAAATGCATTGACAGCAAATGCTCTGAGGCACTGACAGCAAAATGTGAAAAAATGTCCAAGTGGGGTGAATACTTACTATAGACACTGTGTGTGTGTGTGTGTCTATATATATATATATATATATATATATATATATATATATATATATATATATTTACAGCTCTGGAAAAAATTAAGAGACCACTGCAAAATTATCAGTTTCTCTGGTTTTACTATTTATAGGTATGTGTTTGGGTAAAATGAACATTTTTGTTTTATTCTATAAACTACTGACAACATGTCTCCCAAATTCCAAATAAAAATATTGTCATTTAGAGCATTTATTTGAAGAAAATGACAACTGGTCAAACTAACTAAAAAGATGCAGTCTTCTCAGACCTCGAATAATGCAAAGAAAATAAGTTGGTCACAAGCCATCAAACAAAGCCGAGCTGCTTGAATTTTTGCGCCAGGAGTGGCATAAAGTCACCCAACATCAATGTGAAAGACTGTTGGAGAGCATGCCAAGACGCATGAAAGCTGTGCTTGAAAATCAGGGTTATTCCACCAAATATTGATTTCTGAACTCTTCCTAAGTTAAAACATTAGTATTTTGTTGTTTAAAAATGAATATGAACTTATTTTCTTTTCATTCCGTACACACATGTACACACAGTGCCTATAGGAAGTCTACACCCCCTTGTACTTTTTTTCACATTTTTTTGTCAGTGCCTCAGAGTTTCATGCATTTAAATGAGGATTTTATTCCACTTATCTACATACCATACTCCACACTTAAGGGAAAAAAAGTTTTTATTCAGAAAAAAAAAAAAAAATATATATATATATATATATATATATATATATATATATATATATATATATATATATATATATATATTAAAATACAAAACTGAAAGATCATAATTGGATAAGTCTCCACCCCCCTGAGTTAATACTTGGTAGAAGCACCTTTGGCAGCAATTACAGCTGTGAGTCGGTTTGGAATAGGTCTCTACCAATTTTAGACACCTAGATTTGGTAATATTTGACCATTCTTCTTTACAAAACTGTTCAAGCTCTGTCAATTTCCTTGGGGAGCGCTGATGGACAGCAATCTTCAAGTCATCCCATAAATTTTCAACTGGATTTAGGTCAGGGCTCTGACTGGGCCACTCAAATACATTTACTTTTTTGTTCCTTAGCCAATCCAGTGTAGCTTTGGCTGTGTGCTTTGGGTCCTTGTCATGCTGAAAGGTGAACTTCCGTCCCAGTTTCAGCTTTCTTGTAGAGGGCAGCAGGTTTTCCTCAAGGACTTCTCTGTACTTTTCTCCATTCATTTTCCATTCTATCTTGACAAGTGCCCCAGTCCCTGCCGATAAGAAACTTCCCCATATCATGATGCTGCCACCACCATGTTTCACAATAGGGATGGTGTTCTTTGGGTAATGCGCTGTATTGGGTTTACGCCAAACATAACGCTTTGCATTTAGGCCAAAAAGTTCAATTTTAGTTTCGTCAGATCACAAAACTTTTTGCCACATGGCTACAGAATCACCTGTTTTTCTGCATACTTCAGATGGGATTCAAGGTGGGCATTCTTGAGTAATGGCTTCCTTCTTACAACACTACCATACAGGTCAGATTTGTGGAGTGCTTGAGATATTGTTGTTACACACACACACTTTCACCAGTCTTGGCCATAAAAGCCTGTAGCTCTTACAAAGTTGCCATTGGCCTCTTGGTAGCCGCTCTGATCAGTCTCCTTCTTGCTCGGTCATGCAATTTGGAGTGACGGCCTGATCTGGGCAGCGTCTTGGTTGTGCCTCTGCCACCTCCCCCTCCAGGAGCTGAGCAGCAGGAGCTGCTTCTACCTTCGCTACCTCCATGGGAAGACTGCTTGCAGCTCCCACCTCCACCAGAAAAGGGGAATTCTTGCTGGTTCTGCCTCCACAGCAATGGGAGGACTGCTTGCAGTTCACACCACCATCAGAGGGTGAATTCCTGCTGGTTCCGCCTCCACCGCAGTGGGAGGACTGCTTGCAGTTCGCACCTCCAGCATCAGAGGGTGAATTCCTACTGGTTCCGCCCAAGGATGCCTGCCTCGCTTCCCCCAAGGATGTCTGCCTCGCACTGCCCAAGGATGCCTGCCTCGCATTGCCCAAGGATGCCACATCTGCATCGCCTGGGGCTGCCTGTTGCTCCGCATCGCCTGGGGTTGCCTGCTGCTCCACATCACCTGGGGAGCTACCGGTTACAGGGTACAAGGGAGAGTTGGAGCTCCTGCCACCGCCTCTATAGTCAGGGGCTCCCCACCCGAGTTCGCCTCCCGAGGCTCTGCTACTGCTGCCGTCTCCTCCCGAGGGTCCGCTGCTGCTGCCGTCGCCTGTGGTCACCGGAACTGCTTTGCCGGGGGTTAGTGTCAGCCCTGCGTTTCCGCAGGAAATACTGTGGCCAGAGCCCAACAAGGGGAGCTGCCGGCTATGAAGAAGGGGGAGAAGGTCAAGAGACCACCCCCACAGACAGCCGGTGGCGGCCAGGATTGCCTTGGCTGGAGGAGCCGGCCTGGGTACAGTGGGCCTGACCTCCCACCATGGCCGCCACCTTTGTCCCATTGCTGCCCCTGTTCCTGGGCCTGGACTATAAACCAGGACTTTGGGACTGAGGCGGTAGGTGGCCATTGAGGCCAGGTGTTCTGCGCACAAGGGGGGGCCTGACATATGTGGCGGAGTGTCCCTCCACTTTATGTTTATTAAGTGTTTTATGTTATCTGTAGTGTTAATGTTGGTGTTTATGTATAAAATACACAGGATATAAATATAGGTTACAAGCACAAGTGTTTAAAATGTATATTTGTATTTAGGCACAAGGATTGCACAGCACTTCATGTGCAGGTAAAATAATATGTGAGCACAGGGAATTGCACTTTTATTAATTCACGTGCAGTTGTACCGAGACTCCAATTGAATGATTGATTAGCAATCGAGTCTCGGTATAGCTGCATAAAAACTGCATGTTTTCACGCACACAGGGTTGTGTGTTTGTTAGTGGAGAACAGGCGAGAGAAGGAGAGAGTCTAACGATTGCTATTTCGTGGAAACTCCAGCACGGTACTTGTTTTCTGTCCGTCCACTTTGTTTGTTTGTTTGTCTGTCGATTTACTTTGGCCAATGCGCCCTTTATTTTCAGTTGTGTGTTTTGTTTAAATCCTTTGTTTCTTTTTTTATTTACAATAAAACTCTGGACGCCGTAGCGTCACAGATTCACCTACCATTCCACATTGTTTGAAGTCTACATTTCTTGTCTGACGTCACCCCTGCGAAGCCATCATGTTCCCACAGCCCTATTGAATTTGGTATTTTTGGTAGCTCCTTTTGAAGACACTAAAACAACAAAAACCATGGCTGCCCTCAAACTTCTGACATATCTTGAGGAGGGGTGTGCAATTATAGACATCACATGACGTGACATGTAGCCGCCATTCTAGGATTCTACATTTTAGCTTTAAAATGCAACTCCTCCAGAACCGCTGGACCGATTGAGCTGAAACTTTCCAGGAATCTTATTAAACATGAGCACATCAAAAGTTATTAAAATGGTCAATCCAAGATGGCCGACATGGACCACTGTTGCTTAAAACTCCTTAGAGAGTGCACATAGGGTCATGGTTACTATTTAAGACATATAGTAAGCCATACATGCTCGATGAAAATATGTCCATGCCAGTGATCTCTGACCTCTCCTCAAGTTCAAGTGCAGATAGGGCCATAGTTACTATGGAACACTTATAACAACCCATGTTTGCTCTATAAAATGTTAGCCTGTGACCTGTGACCTCTGACCTTTCCTAATGGTCAAAGTGCTTGTTACTCATTAGAAAGGGCCATATTTACTATGGAACACATATTCTAATGCTTCGCTAGTGCCTTGGAAGACTTATAGTTGCTGGCAACTCTAATTATTATTATTATATGATTATTATTATTATTATTATTATTATTATTATTATTATTATTATTATTTAATTTTGAAAATATGAAATCTTTTTTTGGATTTAGTGTATTTCATTTGTAGTGTACAATACCATTGTATATGTTTTACAATTAATATACAAATTTAGTGCAAAGTTTGATTCTTTTATTTGGCTTTCATTGTTTAATTTACAATTAAAACTATTTTTTAAAGCAGTGTATGATGTTTTTGATGGGTATGTGGTGTTAAATAGGTTTTTGGTCATTACATTTATCCAAGCTTTTTCCATTGTCACATTGTATGTATAAAATGGTTTTGACAGTTTTAAAAAAAAGGATTTAACAATTAAATACTTAAATTCGCAGTATAATACTGTTTTGTTTATTTTTGTTTTAATGGTACAGTTTAATTTTAACTGGTAAAACTATTTAAATATACATATTTAAACATTACTTTTTTTATAGTGGAACACTTTTAAATTACTGTTAAATTACATTGTTTTAATTGTCATTGACCATAAAATGTATATATTTTAACATTTAAATTTATGTTATTTAATTTATAGTAGCTGTTTATTTTTACAGAATTTTACGGTAAAATTTAAATTTAAATAACGGAATATCATATACTGTCAAACCGATATTTTACAGAAAAAAGAACCCAGCTGCCAGTCTTTTTACTGTAAAATGTACATTTCTTTTTTTCATTGTAATATCCTGTGAAAAATCATATTTTTTACCACTAAATATAAATGTAGCAAACTTTTGCTTTATTGACGCAGTGTGATTCAACTCATCAAAATAAATTGCTTTAAGTACTGTACATGTGGGCACCATCTACATTTTTACTTAACATGTTTTCTTACACTTTTCCTTAAAATCGAAGTCATTTATGTAAATTAATTTTAGCAAGTTTGCTAAAATAAGTATAACATGTTATACATTTTAAAGTACCTGCAAATAAAATATTTTACACATGTGCCGAATAGCATATTGGCAGTTTGCTTAGAACAGCCTAAATGAATACAAACACACAATTTATAATAAGGTGATAAACAGATACATTAGTAATTCACTGTGTTGGTTTTTCATAAAGAGGACATTATTGTACCTTTAAACTGCAGGAGTTGTAGTTAAATTTATTTTATGTGAAATGTACTTTTATTCCAAAAGTGTAGTTTACAGATAAGTTAAGTCGACATTAAAAATAAGATTTTATCAAAACATATATGTAAATTCACTTTTTGATGTGATCTCTGTCAAAAAGCGTTGCTGAAGGTCATCAGAAAATGGTTCAAAATTTGATTTTTGGTCCAAGTACAGTATGCCTTATCTAAACACAAGGCTTTTTTATATATGGGCTTGTTACTATTAGATTTTTATTTTTTTGCCAAATTGACGATTACTATCGGCATTTATTTTTCAAAGAATTTACCATTTTTATTCTATCTTTTTTTTTCAATTCAAGCAGAGCATGGGTGGAATCGATGTTTATGTTACAAATAAACTGTAGAAAACGTAGCATATAAAGTGTATTGCACAGACTTTTATAGCATACATTTACAAGCACAAATAATATGCACAGAACAAAGCATTCAATAGTTGAACAGAATTACCTTATTATTCTGAGCTCCGCCCCTCTCCTGCTTCAGCACTGCTGGACTCACTGGAGGCAAGGCAGACAGGCTTGCTTCATCCTGCCTCGGAGACTTCAGCCGTCAGTCATGGTATTGTGTACAATACTCATTAAGTGTTTTTTTTCTCTTGCGCCCCATTTTCAAATCAAACTAGTAACTGTCACCATATATATCTATAATGGCAAAAGCTTACCTACACCTTTACTCGCTAATTTCAAAGTAGGCGAAATGAAAGTTCACAGTCAGTCTTGATGATTGACAGTCATTTAAATGAATGAGAGCATTCTAGCGATGCTTTAGCCAACGAGATCTGTCAGAACAGGATGACTGACGGTGAAACTACACTAGCTTATTAAAGAACCATTGAGTTTACTGACAGCGACCCCTAGCCATTTGAAGCGGAACAGAGATAGGGCAGACAGCAAGTATTAAAACTACACAGACAAGAGATGATTTCTTAATTTATTATTTCTGGTAAGAAAAAAAAATAGCGAGTGGTTTTACCGACGTTTACCTTTATAAATTTATTTCAGTTTTTCTGGAATTCAACATTTATCAAGCTTTACCGATTACAACTGAAAAGTAGCAAGTCTATATATGAGTTACATTTTTTTTTCTTTTTATAAATTTAGTCATTGCCAATTATTATTATTTTATTATTATTATTTTTTCCATAATTTAGTTGCATCCAATTATTTTTAGGCTCAGCTCACCGCTACCACCCCTGCGCTGACTCTGGAGGAGCGAAGGCACACACATTCTGTCCTCTGAAGCGTGTGCCGTCAGCCGCCGCATCTTTACACACTGCAGACTCACCATGCAGCCACCCAGAGCTACAGTGTTGGAGGACAACGCAGATCTGGGCAGCTTACAGGCAAGCCCGCAGGCGCCTGGCCAGACCACAGGGCTCGCTGGTGCATGGTGAGCTGAGGACACCCTGGCTGACCTAGCCCTCCCTCCGGGTGGCACTGAGCCAATTGTGTGCCAACCCCTAGGAACTCCTGGTCATGGTCGACAGTGACATAGCCTGGATTTGAACCTGCGATCTCTAGGTTACAAGGCACATCCGCTCGAAGTGACGTCCCAAACTATACTCCAGATTTTGCCCTTTGAATGCAGCAACTTATTAAAGAGAGAAAAAGAGATACCGGTAGCTTTAAAAAGAATGGCACCCTGGGATTTTTAGGTGTTGGTGGGGTTTTGGGGTGCAATCAGCGGACAAGAAAACTACAAATTCTATAATGCACCACTGTAACATAGACTCGGTGCGTGGCTGATGTAGGGACCAAGCAGAGTCTGTGTTGTTTTATTGAAGTGCGAAAGTGCACAAGGACACGGGAGTGAAAGGTAATTCCTCAGGTTTAAAATAAAATAATTCTAGTCATTCTTAAATGGTGTAAATTGCCACAATTTTCACACTTACTTAAAAATAAGAATAAAAATGTAACTAACTTACTCCTTGCTTGATATTTTTTGTAACGAACAGATTGAATGGACAGTGCGACTATCCAGGAGGCTAAATAAACACACTATATTATATAGGCAGTAATAAAACTATATATATTAAAAAGGGAGGGGGGGGGGGGGGCAGATATAAAAATAAATTTCAGTGGGGCGTGAGTAAAAAAAAGGTTGAGAACCGCTGGCTTAGGCTGGACTCTGGAAAGACACTCATCTGTTTGTTTGAGGCACATTGTGATATGATAGTAGGCTAATGCTGTATAGTAATACTCAGCAAATAAAGTTAGCATAGCCTTATATTTCTCTTTATATGGCATGCATCAATTTATTGTTTTATCAGGTGAATGAAGCAATGCAACTAGGTACGAGCAGCAGCATAGACACAGGAGAGGCAGGCAGAGCAACAGGGTTGCATGCTAGGAAGGATGTAGACAGCAACAGCAACAGTAACAGTGAGAGTGGCAGTGATGGTTCCATTGAAGATCAGTGTAGCAGCGAAGATGTCAATGTTATGGACATTGTTGAAGACAAGCCAAACCAACCTGACCCTAAGTATATAGAAGTACAGATAAGGTCCTGTGTTTTCAAGACTGCTGGTACAAGCAATATCCATGGCTTCATTATAGCCCTTCCATGAAAAGAATTCTATGTTTCCAGTGTGTCAAAGCATACATCATCAAGAAGTGCATATTGGAAAAAAAAGCAGACACTATTTTTACATGATGTCACATTTAACACCCAAGAGGCAAGGCAAATAGATGCGCTGTCAAGTGCTTGGGCAAAAAAACAGAAAGAGGCAAGGCATTGTCTTGATAAGATTGTGGGTTCAGTGAAGTACCTTGCTAGGCAGGGTGGAACCTTTTGAGGCCATGAGGTAAATGATGGGAATGTATTCCACCTTTTAAAATTCCCATTGTCATATCATTGTTTGTCATTGTTAGATGGCTAACACTAGCTGGGAGCTGTCGCTGTTGCTTCAAAATCGATTCCGGGACGAATCTGGGTCACCCATGCCATTAATATGGGTAAGTCTAGTTTCATCCAAAACATCAACATTGATGCTGGGCCAATCTAGTTTTACCTATGCCAATTATTTGGACGGGTCTAGTTTTACATGTCTACACTCTGTGGCGGTGCACAAAAGGCAGGACACCAAGAATGGTTTTAATAGAGGTCAAAAGCGCTCTTTTTATTAGCTCTCTCTCCCAAAAAGTTAAAAATCAAAAAGTCTCACTCCTCCATAGGCACAGGCAAACTCACCACACACACGAGAGAGAGAGAGAGAAAAAAAGTAAAGTACAGGCAAACTCGCCACACACACAGCAGAGTTAAAGAAATAATATGTCACTTGTTTGTGTTCAAATCTTCTTTTGTTTCATCTTCATTAAAAGATAGTTAAGATTGTAACAAGGTCAATAATGCCCGTTATATTTCACATTTATTCATCACTTTTTGTAATTGTACACTTTGATTTGATTAGTGCATGTTTTTTTATATATTGTCGACTAGCAGTTTGAAATTGATTTATCACTTTCTAGTAGCTTCTCCAGTCAGTCTCCTTGTAATGCCTTATTGGACACCGAGTAACTGAGTTATTGATAGTTTTACCCACCTGTGTCTTGCGAATTTGCCTGCGCATATGGAGGAGCGAGACTTTGATTTTTAACTTTTTGGGTTGAGAGCTAATAAAAAAAAGCCATTTTAATCATTATTAAAACCAGCCCTGATGTTTTGCCTTTTCTGCACTGCCACTGGAAACCCAGCACACAGACCCAATTCAAAATTCAGTGAAAACTGTTGAAAAAACAGGTTTCATCCAGTCATCTTTCTCAACTTCTAGGCAAATTTAGATTTGCCTGATTGGACGTGGGCGAGTGCCGAAAAAAAAAAAAAGTGGTAACTTCGGGATTCGCCCAGAAGCCCTTAGTGAAACTAGATTGGTTCAGGTAAAACTAGACTTGCCAGATCATCAGTTTTCGCCCTTAACGTATGTATATATAAAAATCTCCTCCAGTGGACGGCTAGCATTGATGCTGTTATATTTTATTTAAATTCTAGACAAGTTGATGCTAATCTACTCAGAATTAATTATAGACTTATTAGGATTGTGTCTAAATTCAAAGTATTTTATCTTTGAGGGTCAATATTTTTTACAAATGAAAGGTACAGCAATGGGGTCGTCATTTGCTCTCAACTATGTAAACCTGTATATGGGATTTTGGGAAGATAAGCACATTTACAGTGAGATGAATACCTTTTCACCATGTATTTACTTATGGCAACATATTATATTAATTAATATTATATTAATGACATACTATTGATTTGGTTGGGATCAAAATTACAACTTGATCAATTTGTTAATCTGAAACAAAAAAAACATTGGAAATGAGAAAAAATGCTAAGTTATCAAAAATGCCCAGCCATTTAAAGTGCAGATATCAAAAACACAAGCCAAGTTTCAAGAAACCATTGAGGTAACCTTGGCCAGCACAAAGCAAATAGGCACAACTGTAAAAAACTTATTAAAATTTGCATAGACTGAGTCCGCTAAACTGCAGTTTACAAGCTGCTTCCACTAACGGTTTAGAATTGGAATATTAGTAAGCTGGGTTCACTAAACTGCCAAGGGAATTTATTATTCATTATTATAATATTAGGCTGATATGTACTTCTTTCTGTATACACACAAAGAGGGATGAAGCAAAGCAGCATGTAAGGGAGTCTAAATAAAAAATTATTTGTATAATTTTAAGGCCCGTGACTCGGGTGACTCATAGATGGCTACGGCCTTGATGTTAGTGATACAAAACAAAAAGTGAACGACTTACAAATAAAAATGTATTGACTTGCAAACAAAAAGTGAACAGTATGTTCTTAAGCTTTGTTGTTTCTGTGGATTAGAAGGTTTTAAAGCCCTAAATTTTAAATGTTAGCAGTTGGACAACCAACTTGTCCAATCACTGATGACTGAATGTCTTTGTTCTCCCTATGTTTCACATTGGTTAGGAGAAAAAAAACAGCTTCAATTTTCTTATCCCAATTGGCACCCCTCTTTAAATATATAAATCTGTTACAGGTTAGAGATGGGGAGAGTGGAAGTTATTAAATGGTTTGTAGAAAGTGTCCAATTAAACACACAGCTGTTTCTCTGAGAAGGAGTGAATAGCTGTAAAGGGAAGTTTTGATATGTTGTACTTGCCAGCATCATCAGTTTTTTAAAATGAAAATAAGCTGGAACATGATTTGATCTGAGACATAAATTTAAAACACTTTCTCCCCCAACAAATTGACAGCAGGACTGATGTAGCATTTTTCATTAACACAACAAGACCAATTCCAGTCTTGTTAGCTTATTTAGCCTGTCATTCAAAGTGAAAAGGGGCCCATAGTTACACAGTTTCGGTTTTCAGGAAAGTCCTCACAGGACTGTTGCTTTTTTTTTTACTCCTACATTCTGAAGGGTGTCATGCATTTTGTATAATAAAACCATGTGTACACTTCATGTGTCTTAATTAGCGAAAAGCCTTTAGCCCTTTCAAATGTGTGGGATGAAAATACAGCGAATTGGAATAGAAAACCGAAACAGTAAATAGCTTAAAATGTCATCCTTTGCCGTCAGTAAGAGTTTTTTTTACAGTCATCAAGTTTGTAGTCTTAAGAGTTCTTCTTATGGGAATCTGTAACAGGGTGCTGTATTATGTGTGTGGGTAGTCACTGAAAAATAGTGAGACAGACACAGCATTTAGTGTCGATACGCTGCACAGGTGTGCAGATTTACTTTCAAAATAGCGCTGACACTGGTTACAAGCAATGGTAACCCTAGTGTCACATTTAATAAAGAAAACAAAACACAGAATGGCAAGCGCTAGTCCGATTACAAGGAAAGTCCGGCTTCAGGAAACTACTACTCTGCGGTAACCCTCTCTATACTATGTTGGGATCATCTCCCCTAAACTGACCTAACATTGTTCTGTTACTCCCGAAGGCCCGGCCTCCCAGCGACTCTGGGCCGACGATCCTGGCAGGGATCCATAGTAGTTCCTGCAGAGCAAATGCTCCAGGCCTGGATGTAAACAAAGAGTCTCTTCCGCTCAGCGCCTGTTTGTGTGACCATGGTATTGCAGTCACCCTGAGCTGTGGTGCAGCCGCTTTTTGAGCTACGCGCAACTTCCCCAGGAACGCCCCCACCCCCCCCAGCCAATCCAGACCTCCCAATCCCCTCAGGACTGGACGAGCCTACTGGTCACTTAACAACGTGTCTCCTGTTGTGCATCCCAGCTGCTTTCCCCAAGACACACACACACTCCACATAATCAAATACTTTTCAGGAGCTGCTCTTCAGTTCTAGTTGCCTGCCATTGATGTATGTCACTAGATCAGTCAAAGTCTGTAGATGTCAGAAGCAGCACCATTTTGTGACTTTGGATTAAGTGTCCTTTTGTTTTGCTGCAAATACACTGCACTGTGCTTGATAATACAGGCAGTGGTGGCTCAAATTTTGAAATAAGCTTATTTATTTATTAATTAATTTATTTATAATGTAACAGTAAATACATAGCTTTAACACGCAATATTAATCTTCATCACTCTCACTTCCACTATCTGACACGATTTTTTCAGTTTGGGTGAATTAGTACTGTTTCTGCTACCACACAGGTTTCTTCATGGAAGATTTGTTCTCCTACGTGAACACCTGCTCTTGCTATCACACGATTATTTCCTGCATCCACAGTGGACTATTTCTAAAATATCCTCATAAGCTGGTATTCCTTCCATCCAGTGGATAACTAGTCATTGACAGACTCTGGTGTTTTGGGGGTACTATTTAACTTTAGAGGCAATAGCAAGAATGCCCTATGCCATGGAAAGCAGTTTTTTTATTGTGTATCAGTCACCTGAACATGCCCATCTATCACTGGCTCATTTTTAAACAACACAATACTAATGTTTTAACTTAGGAAGAGTTCAGAAATCAATATTTGGTGGAATAACCCTGATTTTCAAGCACAGCTTTCATGCGTCTTGGCATGCTCTCCACCAGTCTTTCACATTGATGTTGGGTGACTTTATGCCACTCCTGGCGCAAAAATTCAAGCAGCTCGGCTTTGTTTGATGTCTTGTGACCATCCATCTTCCTCTTGATCACATTCCAGAGGTTTTCAATGGGGTGCAGGTCTGAAGATTGGGCTGGCCATGACAGGGTCTTGATCTGGTGGGCCTCCATCCACCTTGATTGACCTGGCTGTGTGGCATGGAGCATTGTCCTGCTGGAAAAACCAATTCTCAGAGTTGGGGAACATTGTCAGAACAGAAGGAAGCAAGTTTTCTTCCAGGACAACCTTGTACTTGGTTTGATTCATGCGCCCTTCACAAAGACAAATCTGCCCAGTTCCAGCCTTGCTGAAGTACCCCCAGATGAGTCCAATTTTTAGCTATTTTAGACATTTTCATATCCACTTTGATATCTAACACATTATTTTTTTTGTCCAACGCTTCTGTTCTAATCTGTTCTGTGTACCAGTCCGCTGCATTAGGTGTTGTAGGTGTTGTTTGCTTACTGACTTTCCCATTGATTGCAAATATTGATATACGATCAGGAAATATTATAGTACTGTAATCTTTTCTGTGTCTACTTGTCCATATCCTTCTCTGTAATTCATAGACACTCCCATTGGCATGTACAGTAAGTACAGGTGCATGATAAAATCAGAAGCAATGTGAGGAGGGCCCTAGTACAGTAGATACACTTGCATCAGGTAGCCTAGGTAAAAGAAAAATGGTAATGAAAGCAATCCTCCTATGCCTAACCCTTTTATACTATCTAATAATGCTCACCTACAATCCAGCATTTTCTAGACTTTTCTAGAATGAGGTTTTGCATAGTCATATTGAACTTTCTAAGCATCTTGTAGACAATACTATCATTCATCAAAATGAACACTTTTGAGTTAACATTTTTGGAATTTTGCAAAAAAAAAAAAAAGCTAGAATAGATAATTGCAGACATCTATTTCTTGTAACTGTTTTCCTCATCCACAAAAGCAAAACTTTTACTACAAAAGATTTTTCCAAAAATGAAGTTTCTAGAAATTATATATTTCCATATATATTGTAGCAGGGCGGTAGGAAAGCCCTGCTGTTTGAATGGATTGTGTTTATTTTTAGAACGGGGTCTCCCCTTCTGCCCCTGTGTCATGTTATTTTGTGTTTTGTATTATGGTTTATTTATTTATACTATATATATATATATATATATATATATATATATATATATATATATATATATATATATACTATATATATCTATATATATATATATGTGTGTGTGTGTGTGTGTGTGTGTGTTTACTCTGTCCGAGACTGCTCTCAAGTTTAATTAAAACTGACAGTCTTCTAATTGTTCAAATTAATTTTGACTGTCAGAAGATTAACATTTTCCAATCTCAGGGTACAACCAGGGATATATGGGGTCAGCAGATCTTGAAGATAAGAAGGGCCAAGATCATGTACAGTCTTATAGGTAATAATAATAATAATAATAATAATAATAATAATAATAATAATAATAATAATAATAATGTCAGTAATAAAACAAACAAATAAGATGGATGCAGTAATTGTATCAATTAAATATACGATTAAAACCAAGATGAACTAAGATTTATTTTTTTGAACGCAAGATTAATTGTGATTATTGTTTTTAAATCGCTTGACAGCCCTAAAAATAATTCATTGTAACAGAAGTCATTAAGAAGCAACTGTTGTATACTGATTTATTGTAATGTTTAATGTTTCCCTTTAAGAAGAAAATTAATTAGATACAAATTAGTTTGAACACAAAGGAGGAAGGCATCTAGCCACAACGCATCTATGTTTACGTGTCTGCTGTTTTGTGTTTGCAATTTCGCTTTGTATCGTATGCAATTTCAGTATGTAGTAATCCACAGGGCGGGAGCCAGACTACCTGTAGTGATGTTGTCTGACTTTTCGGAGAGATGCCCATAGTTAGGACCAAGCCCTTGGCAAGACGAGGTCCACATTGTGCTGAAGTCACCACCACAGTTAGGTGAGACCACGTTGTGATGAAGCAACCTCCAAGGCTAGGCACATGGCAACCTCAGGGACATAGAGTTAGTAAAGATAGGAATACATATAGAAAATGGGTCCCCATCTCTTGGGGGACCTGACATACGAAACAGTGGTCCCCATCTCTTGGGGGGCCCCCGTACATAAATACTGGCTTGTGAACTTGAAAGGAAGGAAAGGGGAACTGTGGCTCGGAGAGCTGCCCTCAATGAGGTGAATTAGAGACTTCCAAAAGCTGGGACAGAGACGCAACTCCCAGAGAACCTGAAACAAAAAGAAAGCTTCATGTCACGAAGGGAGAGCTCCTACAGTGAGGTTTAGCAAGAATAAGCTTAGCCCCTCAGATTGCAAGGGTAATGATAGGTCATGAGATGCTAAAAGGTTGGGCTTGGCCTGTAGTCCCCGTTTGCTGAGGTAAAGGAAGCGGAGCTTAACCAAGGGTTGGAGAAAGTGAGATCACTAACCCCCAAAAGAATGCACCCCCGGCTCCCTGCTAAAGATTCCTATATGTGCAGACAAACAAAAGAACAGCCAGTGCACAAAGAAAGAAAGTAAACATTCAACACAACAAAGAAGGTTAGTAACTCTTTCGCTACTGACTGTGAATACCCTCCGCTCAGTGGAAAGGAAAACCCCCTTTCTTTTTAGGGGGAACCCTTTTGTGGCCCAGACGGAAGGATTGTTCCCACTCCAGACATGCAAGCAATAGAATGATGTGCAGAAAATATCTCAGATGGGGAAGAATGTATGTATGATTCAATTGCTAATGAGGTCCAACGCCCCATAGTTTTAATTAGATGCTGGTTAATCTTTGCTGTTGTTGCTCAAGTGGCTACCCCGATTCTGAATAAATGAGGAGTATAGAATTGAGGGGAAAGTCCTGCACTGGAAACCAATGTAGACAGATGAGATGTGAACCAATGTCTGGGTATAAAAGGCTGGCTTGAATTGATGAACAGGGGGTCAGAATTTGACATAGGTTTGCGTTCTGCGATATATTTCTGCATGGAAGCATATGGATAAGCATAGAGGAGAGTACATTTTTGATAGCTGAATAAATTGACCTTGCCGAAGCTGATCTGTTTTGAAAATGTGCAGGAATAGGATAAAGTGTGAATCTAAGATGAGTGTGAACTTACTGCAGTGAATACCTAGCATAGGAAAGCTGGCAATAGAAGGAACTGCATATTCTGAGCATCTTAAAAAAAAAAAATACTGTTAGACATCTAGTTTACATTGTTAGGTCATTAAGTGTAGATACACAGTCTTGAAAGAGAATTGAAATCAAATTGCTCAGAATATCTATAGAGATAGGCAGACAAGAAGGAAAAGTGGTCGGAGAGCTCTTAGAGATTCAATGTAGGAGTAGATGGATAGCTGGTATTGACAGGAGAGTTGGGGAGGTAATGGACATCAGCGAAATTGGTATTGTTTTCCTGACAGATACAATTTTATTGTAGCTCGTGCAAGGTGTAAAGAATCCTTTGCGTGCACTAGAAAAGCCATAATCCAGTCCTGGTTGAATGGGGTCGGACTAATCCTGCTTTGAGAGCATAAAGTCAGATAGGTGGTCCAGCCAGTGGAATAAGATGATCTGGTGGAAGGAGCAAGGGCTGCAGCCATGTATGCTTGTGCTGTATTGAAAACCACTGGTTGTTTGAACCCTTTAAATTAAGTGCCCATAAATAAAGCCAGGTCGTGAGGTGCTGAAATTAAATCATCATAGAACATGGACAGGACGTTCCAGTGCTGTATGAGAGCAGACCACATTTTAATGTCTTTCCTGGCTTCTGATGAAATATTGATGTAGGAGTCCCAAGTTTTTTGCTGTGATGAAAGCGCAAGTAATGAAGATATAAATCTCCACCCCTTTGGGATAATGTGAATTGCAAAATTAAAATGACCCAGCAACAAGAGCAGTGTGTGTTTTCTGATTGTTTTGTTGATCTGATAGTTCTGGATAAGGGAATGAATATTATCGAGTTTAGATACAGGGAGGCTGGCTTCAAAATTTTCTGTGTCCAGTATGATTCCTAGATATTCCAGAGAATGAAGGGGACCGATTGTTTTTTCTTCTGAAAGCGGGACACCAACCTCTGAAAATAAACTTTTAAGATTGGTGATCATTTCTGTTGGTGGAAGTGAGGGAAGAGATATCAAGTGAAAATCATAGAGTAAGTGGAGCAGAAATGGAACATGATATGAATTAAGAAGTATCCAGCATAAAGCCTCTGAGAGAGTATCAAATATTTTGGGGCTGCTGCAACAGCTGAAAGTTAACTGTGTAGAAAAATAGAATTTTTCTTCCCAGCATATTCCGAACAGGTGGCAAAGAGAAGGATGGATTGGCATTACTTTAAATGCATCAGATATATATGCTTTTGCTAACCAGAAGCTGCGACCTGCCAATTTAATTGAATGAATTGCATCTGATATGGTAATGTACTATAGAGAAAATTGATTGTGAGGAATGAGCGAGTAAATGCTACTGATTCTTGATCCCTGTGGTGCTGATAAGTCATGATGAGGCACTTTTTTCCAGACATTTTTTGAGTGACAATGCCGATGGGGTTAATCCTGAACATTGGAAATGGGGGAGCTCCAAACTGACCAACCATAAATCCATTTTTAATCTCTTTTTGAGTAAGAGATTGTACTATCTTGGGCTTTTGAGTAGCAGAATGGAGGTTATTGCTTTCAAAGGAGGAAGGAGAGATTTGACTGAGTCCTACTGAAAACCTGTTTTTTAGTCTGTCAAGTAAATAGTTGATGAATACTTTATCTGGATAATCCAGAAGTTTCTGTTTCAATTTAGGAATATTAATAGGAGCGGAGATGATGATTATTGAAGAAAGTCACTTTGGAGCTACTGAGCAGATAGCTTTTGAATGAGCATCCCAACAGAAACTGCACATATGAATATGTTTGCATTGGCTCCTCGAGCAGATACCCAAAATTGAAATTATTGTGTATTTGCTTTCCTCCTGCGTCTCTGATTCTTGTAGATTGCTCAAGTGGGGCAGAAGAATGGATAGAGTTGTGGACTGAGATTCTGTTCGAGAAACAGGGAGAAATGATGCAGACTGCTGATCTGGAAGTGGCAGCTTTCCTGCAGAGAGAGGTTGAGTGGCCAGTGGAAGTGCAGAACCCGCATGCATTGGCTGAGACTGCTGAAAATGCTGTTGAATAGGTCTAAATAAGGTTGTGCCCAGTTGATAATATGGTTATCTGTGCCAAAATAGCTGCTGCTTTTGCTTTTGCTACATTGAAATATATTGAAATATCTGTGAATTAGTGAAGGTTTTGGTCAGTAAAATGGCAAGAAGGCAGCTTACTTAAGAGGCTGTTGCTGACCACCTAATGGAGTCTGACACAGAGGAGCATTTTGTGCCTGGACTCTGGTAGTGAATTTGTGCCAAGTGAGTCTTCCTCCAGTGAGGAATTCAGCAGTGATAAGGAAGAGGAGCTGATGGGCATTAAACCTGAACCACTACCAGAACAGGGCACAGTAGCTGGGCCTGGATCAAGAGCAGGTAGATTTCAGCCACTATCACTGGACCCCCCCCCCCCCAACAATATCCAGCCTCAAAATCCACCCTTTTTTGGCAGACCAGGTACCAGGGTAAACACAACTGGATTTATTCCAATTAACTTTTTCCAGTTGTTCATAACTAATGACTTTTTTGAGTATTTGGTTACCCAAACCAATTTGTATGCGCAACAATTCATGGCACAACATGGGGACAACCTGGGCCTTCTACACATCCCAAACATTAGCTTGTGGCACCATAAGAACAAACAGAAAGGGATTTCCTTGACAATTGGTAGCCAAGAAACAGAAGCATGGTGAAACCAGCACTCTGCGCTACAATGAACTGCTGGCAATGAAATACACTGATAAAAAAAGGCGTGTACCTCATCACCACCATCCATGACAAGGCAACTATAGGGTCGGGACATGCACACAATGAAGCCTAAGTGTGTTTTGGACTATAATAAAAATATGGGAGGCGTGGATAATACAATGCTGCTAGGAAAACTATAGCATGGTACCAAAAACTTGCCACGTACATAGTCCAGATTTTTCTGTACAACAGCCATGTAGTGTACAGTACAGCTCCAGAGAATCAGCCCATTTATCTGGACTTTCAGACCTCTGTCATCTCCAGCCTCCTGTTTGATGAACAACCAATACCAGAGTCCGAAAGATTGGAAACAGTGGCAAGATTGACTGAACGGCATTTTATACGGATGCTGCCACCGTCCGAGAAAAAAGACAAACCACAAAAAAAGTGCCATGTGTGTTTCAGCAAGGACATGCAGAGGGTACATGGTACTACTGTCCCTATCAGCCAAACCTCTGTTTGGAGGAGTGATGTGAAAAATCCCACAAGGTACATGAGTATTAGAAATAAACTAAATAAACAACCATAAAGACTAACAAATGTAACCAAAGGTTGTAAAAGTTACTTGTTTTTATGTCAAGCAATAAATTAATATTTGATGTCAATGCCTAACAAACTATGTAAAGGTGCACATATTTGGTATCTCTGAATTCAGGATACTTGGGGCAATTCATAAACGCTGTTTTTTTAACAGTGGATCAAAAGCTGTTAAATGTACAGGTCCAAATATAAGGAAAAACAAGTGACTTTTACGGTTTAAA
Organism: Polyodon spathula; assembly: GCF_017654505.1. Taxonomy (NCBI): domain Eukaryota; kingdom Metazoa; phylum Chordata; class Actinopteri; order Acipenseriformes; family Polyodontidae; genus Polyodon; species Polyodon spathula. The sequence goes on from NC_054538.1 coordinate 45,940,717, forward strand.
ATTGCATTACCTCAAATTGCAGAAGGATTGTGGGTAACACCCCATTAACATACAAGGTCATGTTACCCATTTCTACAATCCTTATTTTGTGCAGTTTAAAAAATATAAGTATAATGTGTAATGTATACTTACCTCATTCTTTGGTGGTGTAGTGGCCAGTTGAAATTAAGGTGGTACAATGGACTAGGAGCTGCATTTTTCAAAGGTCAAAGTTCAAAGTGCCCTGGTGTCTGTCTTGAGCATGTAAACCCCTCAAAACCAATGCAAATATTTCCACATAGGCAAAGACACATACAGCAGCTTAAAAGTTTCTACATTTTCCACAAACATTCACAATATAGTGACTAAATGTGATACATTGTAATACATTTTATGAAAAAGCAACAGCTTTTTTTACAATAATAGATGTATTTTGAGGTCACGTGACCAAATTACCCCCAGAAATAAACATGAGTCTGACAAAAAAAAATAAAAAAATGTTTGGTTTGCCAGGGATATCTGAAAAGGAAAATAGAGTAATTTTGAGTAATTACCAGGGCCTTAGCAGAGAAGTGGTTAAAGTACAGACACGCAGAAGAGTCATCCTGAGTACTGAGCTGAGTGGATCGGCGAGGATTAACTCCTTGAACGGTGGGTAATGGAATGGTATCCTGCTCGGAAGGCACTTGTTTGAATGTTGCGGATACACATGATAGAGGGAAGAGTGGTGAGGTGATCAGCTCTTGGATTGACGCTGTCGGAGAGTGCTCTGATACGGACATGAAGTTATCCTTGAAACCCTCCAAATCCGAGGAAGAGATGTGCGTTAAGTACTTCATACTTGATTTTGCTTTTATCTTTTCGCTGAAATGAATTAGCTAGGAGTCTTGCAATCAGCTTAGATTCAGAACCAAAAATGAAAAACTCAAGACAACTGCATAGGGTGTGACTAATGGTTTAAACAGGAAGTAGATTTGTCATATGATTTGTCACATGATTTGAATGAAACAAGGAAAGCATTCCCGGCACATAGGTAAAAAGCCATGTAAAAACAGACCTGAGAAAAAAATAATAGCTCAATATTGGAGCAATAGCAACCACAACCACTGGGAATGATTGCAAACACTGTAAAAGGGAAGTAATAGTAAGGGAAATGTAAAAACAGAAATTAAAATTGCATTTGAAGTTACTCATTTTCACCTTGGTTTATGTGGTGAGTCATATTATATGTTTACAGGTTACAAGCCATAACTTCAACAAATGTTAAGGAAAAACTATAAAAACCAGTGAAGCAGACATATGCTTTAGATAATGCCTTGAAATTGCCATATTTCCCACACTCATGGAAAAATTCAAAAGGACACATTTGTTACAAAAAAAAAGAAAAATGACTTGATTAAGGTCAATAGAGGGCGAGCTAAGAACTGTTTAACTGCTCTCTAGCACGTTCCTTGCAGCTGGTTGAGATGGGAGGGTGACACCAACTACAACATTAACTTGATTTATACTGCAGTTATCTTTTCATTTTTTTTTTTTGCTGCTTATATTAGTTCTACTCTTCCTCCTCCTAAGATTTCATTAGTCTTACTGTAAATTAAGAAGTTTTACAATTGACAGAAACATTTGGGATTGTCTCTAAGTGCCTTAAATGAGCCATGATGAAAATATGCCCTTGGGTTAAGAAGACTTTTTTACATTTTAATTTTGGGCTCATGCTTTCTTAATGCTGATCAGTACATTGCATTACTCTGTAAAACATTACACTTATTTTGGGACATTTTAAATAAAAGAAATAATAATCATTACTTGATTTAGAGAAAAGAAAACTGGTAAGAGTATATTTTTGAAAACAGTTTAGTCAGGGACAGCAGGGATACATTTGACATGTCAAGCAAGTAAAAAAAACAAAAAAACATTTGGACCTGTTCCAGGCACACGCTCCCCACACCAGCAGCTGAGGTAATAAATGAAAAACATGCCACCTGCCCTATCTGAGGCTTGTCAGTTCTAACTCCAGTACCCAACAGTTAACTAAAGTGCAGAGATGATTATGGAAGAATACAGAATTGTTTTTTGCAAGGGCACATAATCTTGAGGCCTTTTTTTGAATCCAGCTCAACTTTAAAGCCACTTTTTAATCATTTAAAAATGTTTATATATTGTCCCAGAGTGGCTCATCTGGTAAAGGTGCACTTGGGTGGTGTGCATGATTAGTCACACAGCCAGGGGAACGCACAGATGCATCCTGGCTGTGCAAAGTTGCCAGTCTTTGCTCTGGATTCCATAGTAAGCATGACATTGGCTCTGGCTGTCCTGATGGTCAGACAAATTGATGGATATATTGTAATATTTTAATATGTGTGCTAAATAAACATCTATTTAAACATCTATTTATTGTATTTAATCTATTTATTTGTATTTTTTCTATACAGTATTGTGACAGAAAGACAATGATTCTTGATGGTAAATCACCCTCCCAACCTGTAAGGGCACTAAGTAATGGGAACAGAGTACCCTGGACTGTTTGGCCTGACTCTTCATTCCTAGGATTAAAAGGAAGTTGGTTATTTAGAAAGGGGGCGGAACTTCAGTGCATTAACTCATCGACCTGGAAGGGAAATAATGTAGCAGACGTGGATTGGAGGAGCGGCTGCAATCGATTACCATAGGGGAGGAAATAGGGTATAAATAGGGGACAAAGCAACGTAATCTGTTCCTTTGTTTTGGTTAGAGAACAACCTGGAAGGACCTGTTATTTTTGTAACAAAACGTATCATGAGTGTTTGTCTGTTAGTTTCCAGTTGTGTCTTGTTATTAGTAGACAGCTAACATGTTCCAGAGCTGTTGCCAAGGGCCAGCACAAACCCGGAACAGCACTGCACTTGTATCATGAATAAATGTATTTGCACCATGAGCACTAATTAAGTCAATAACAGACTTGTGTATGTGTTTTGTGTGGGTGTATAAAGAACAGGACTACTATTAGGGGACAAACCTGGTGTGACAGGCTGGCGCGTGGATAGAGGCCCAGAGACAGACTGCAGTTCAAAAAAATAATACTTTTATTCACAACTAAACACAAAATAAAAGGGCACAAGGGCCAAAACAAAGATATTCAAACACATATAACAAAGCAAAACTTACAAAATAAAGGTTTCCAGGCTGGGTGATGCCTTCACTGGACCAGAAGATTCACAAAACACAAAACAGCAAACCAAAAAAAGTAGCAAGCACAACCATCTGCTTGCTTCCTCAGCTCCCTCCTCACCCTAATGGGAAGCTGAGGCCTCCTTTTATGTCAGGTGGCTGGGTGCTGATTGATCGTTAATCACTCCAATCAACCCCAGCCACCTGAACACAATAAACCCAGGCAGGTAGGGGAATTTAACCCCATCCCTGCTAATCTATATAGGGCAGAGCTCTGCTCTGCCACACCTGGGAATTACAATTTAAGTAGTACATGTTGCTGTGTTACTTAGCATCATTTATTGTTTACTGTAGTGTTTTGCCATCAAGCACTGGATATACAAATTCATTAAACAACTTTGCACCTGGATTATAATTGTCTGCTGTTCATTGATCACCTACACGTGCACACTGTTAACCACTTTGCCACAAGTACCTTTTCAAGCAACCATAACAGGAATATGCTTACCTTTTTATTTTAACATGCATTCCTTGTCCGATGAAAAAAAATGAAATAGAGTTTTTTAAATAAATTGGTTGTAAATTGAGGATTTTACAACAATATCCTTTTTGTTAATGTCTATTTAAATTCAGCCCAATACACACAGTGCCAGGTCTGTACTCACTGACATCTTTTTTCATTACTAGTAAGATTTAGAGGAGGCGGAGAGAGACGTAGCAGTCCTGAAGTTCTCTGCTAGCTGATTCCACCACAGAGGGGCTAGGGAAGAGAAGAACTGGGCATGGGAGGAAGAAGAGTGGAAAAAAGGCATGCACAGACAGCCTGTAGAGGAGGAACAGAGAGGGCGAGAGGGGGTGTTGGGAGACTGGGGGTTTTGAGAGCAATTAGCAAGTTAGGCCTTTGGGGTGGTGGATGTTGTCGTGGGGGGATTTGGCATGAGGGAATGCCCCTGGAACATTGGAGGTAGGAGGGAGCAGTGTGGTGAAGAGAGGTGTAGGCAAGAACAAGTGTCTTCATTTGAATTCGGGCAGTGCTAGGTAGCCAGTGGAGAGTGCAAAGCAGTGGAGTAGCATGGGGGTAGTGAGGTTGGGAGAAAACAGGACGATAGCCGAAACAGGGAGACTAGTAAGGAGAGAGTTATAGTAGTCCAGCCTGGAGAGTACAAGAACTTGGACCATGAGTTGGGTGAAGTAATTAGTGAGAAAAAGATGGATTCAGTAGATGTGTGTGTCAAGGAAGAGATGTGTTGAGAGAAAGGGAGGGAGGGTTCAAGAGTAATACTTAGGTTTTAGCAGATGGGGAAAGTATAATAGAGTCAAGGGAGACTGAGGTGGAAAACTCAGATGAGGGAGAGGAAGCAGAAGGAAAATAGAAGTGGTCAGATTTAGAGAGGTTGAGTTTGACGTGGTTGGGAGACATTCTGAGATGTGGGAGGAGATGTGGGAGTCAAAGGATGGAAAGGAGAGAAAGATCTGGGCATCATTTGCATAAAGGTGGTAGGAAAAGCAAGAAGGATAAGTGCCTAGTGAGCAGCTGTATAGTGAGTCACTGGGCAGAATGTTGAGTACACCTGTAGAGTGGGGATGAGGAGAGCCCGCTAGGAAAATTGGAAGGAGTGGTTAGAAAGATAGCAGAAAAGGAAAGATAGGCAAAAGCAGTGCCTGAGATCATCAGGTCAGATAGGGAGGAGAAGAGAATAGAATGATAAACAGTGTCAAAGGCAGAGGAGAGGCCAAAGAAAATTGGAATGGAGGAGTGCAGGGAGGAACCCGGACTGGAGAGGGTCAAGGGTTCTCGGTGAGGAATGATGCCAGTTGGCTGTGGACAGCTAGCTTGAGAGTTTTAGAGATGAACGGGAGGAGAGAGATGGTGGAGGAAGGGTCAGGAATGGGGGTGTGTGGCAAAGTGATTGATAGTCTGCAGATGCAGGTGATTAAAGAATAGACAGACAATTGTAATCCAGGTGAAAAGGTTTGTTTTATTTATTTTTATGTCCAGTGCAAAACAAACAGTAAATAATAATCCTGGTAAGTAATACAGCGGCGTGTATTACTTACATTTATAATCCCTGGGCTGGTTCCAAAATAATATATATTGTATCCCCACATTAAACACAAAACACATACACAAGACTGTTTAGTGCGTGAAGTAGTGATTGTGGTACAATACAGTTTTAGAGTCTTACTCCGGACCGTGTTAGCCGTCTAGGGATTTGCAAACACAGACGATTACTAACTGACACAAACAAACAAAACACTCTCAAATATTCTTAAAACACAGGTTTATTTCAGCAGTGGTTACTGCGTCTCTCACGGTCCTTCAGGTTCAAGTTCACAAACCAAGCGAAGGAACAGATTACGATTCTCCTCTCCCTTATGTGCTGACACACATGACCCCTTGGTAAACTAATGCAGCTGCCTTTACAATCTGCGGCTGCTACTTTGTTTCCCTTCCAGGTTGATACGTTCTTGCAACAGAGTCTCGCCTTTTTCCAGACTGACCAACTTCCCGCCCGGAGAAAGAACTCTGCCCTTGCTTAGTGCCCTGACAGGTTAGGAGGGAGATTTATAACCAAGCAGTTTTGAAGGCTGAAAGAAAGCAGCTAGAGAGGTGTTAATGAGGGAGGAGATAAAAGGAAGAATAGCAGGGACAATGGATTAGAAAAAGTCAGTAGGAAGGGGATCCAGGTAGCAAGGATAGGTTTGGGTCAGATAGTAGTGTGAAATGAAAAAATTTAAAAAAGTAATACAAAATAATAAAAAAAGTAATACAAAAATGACTACAAAAGATTTAGAAGTGAGTAGTTTTTCGAAATTTACGATTATACTGTAAATTTAGAGTATAATCGTAAATCTCGAAAAACTACTCACTTCTAAATCTTTTGTAGTCATTTTTGTATTACTTTAGTATAAATACATGTTAATTTGGATTCATACGTTGTTTTTTTCTGACTTTATGTGAACGAAAAGACACACATTTGCCCTTTTTCCCATTGGAAATAGTGATATTTTGAAATATCACTGTCCTGGTCACAAAAGCAAAGTTTGTGGGGAATAATATCCATTTTCTATACTTTTGAGGCATAAGCAATTAGGAAATAACACTTACTACCCAGTAACAAAAATTATGTTACATAGTGTAATACTTCCCAACCTGTGGCATTTGTGTAAAACACAAACAGAAATGCTGATTTTACATATTTGTAAACTTCACATCTACTACAGAGCAAATATTGCTAAAAACAATAAACCGCCTATGACATATGATGCTTCAGGGGCATTCCCTCATGCCAAATCCCCCCACGACAACAACTCCCACCCCAAAGGCCTAACTCGCTAATTGTTCCCTCAAAACCCTTGTCCTTGTCACAATACTGTTCCCGTATAAGGACTGGTTCCTCATTGGACTGTTTCAATCTGCAACAAAAAGTTATCAAAAGTGCCCAGTCATTTAAAATGGAGATATCAAAAACACAAGCCAAGTTAACAGAAATAATTGGTGCAAACTTCCCCACCGCTTTTACAGTTATGACTATTTGCTTGGTTATGATGTGAATCTATGTAGCATAGAGGTTATGTAGTTAGAGTTCAAATCCTGCCATATTTATATATATATATATATATATATATATATATATATATATATATATATATATAATTATGTGTGTGCAAAAATATATATGTATTCAATGAAAGTGTCATTCATATTAATATTTTTTTTTTTTTTTTAATTAAGAATGTGTTTGTTACACATAAAAATACATTTAATTTTTAAGTTTCCAATATAAACCCTGTGTGGGAATCAAACCTAAGACATGCTTTCACTGAAGCTTGCAATCCAGAAGTCTTAGCTTTCATGCCACAAAGTTTGTCCTTTCATTTTACAACATTTGCAAGTAAGTAATGAGACAAACAAGATTTTGTAAATAATGATTATGTATTATCCATATTGTACTGAAAGCTTTCATCTGATTTTTGCAAACTATCATTTAGTATATTGTAACGTTTTCATGTTTAGGAAGTAGTCCTCAGGGAGACGGTGTTGAATTCTCAAAATGTTTGTTTTATTTGAAACTACAGAGAATTCCTGTCAAGGGCTGGAATTCACAGCATCAAAATAATAACCCTACATTTCAGTCTTGGCACATTTCACTGCATATTTTCTCCGGTCACAGCTCACACGCTTGCTCAGTCGCACCCACAGTTTCTCATTCAAGTTCAGCGTTGGACTGTCTCCAGTCCCCAGGCTCATGCACCCCCTTATATAACCTCCCATTGTTTCCCGCCACTGTCCGGCTTATCAACCAGTAACATCCATGCTCTGCAACCCCCGAAAACAGAAACATACATTCTCCTCATTCATTCACTCACTCCCCCTTCCCATGCTAAGTAACGGTGTGACCCATTCCCCTTACAATATATGTAACATAAAAGACAGACAAGACCATCTGAACAGAAACACGTCCTGCAACAAAGCAATTATCTGGGTTGAAAGTAAAAATATATGAAAGCATGATGACCTTTATTTATACAAATCTTCACTAATATACAATTGAACAAGATCTGTTGAGTATTTATTTTCATTTCATACAGTATTAAATGGCAATGTTTATATTTGATAGTGAAAAATAAATAAATATCAAGATAGATAAAGAAATAAATACATGTCTATGTATTGATTTATGTATTAATTTATTTCAATATTAATGTACAGGTAGTGGATAAAAAAATGGAAACACCAATATAAAGTCAATTAACAGAGTGTTGGGCCACCATGTACAGCCTGTATGCGCCGTGGCATAGAGTCTGCCAGCCTCTGGAATTCTGCAGGAGGGATGCTGCACCATTCTTCCACAACAAAGTCAATCAACTCACGCCTGGTTGATGGGGGTGGAAAACGCTGTCTCCTGCATTGTTCCAGAATATTCCTTAAATGCTCGATTTGGTTCAGATCTGGTGACTGAGAAGGCCATGACATATGGATAACATCAGTGTCATGCTCATCAAACCACTGGGCGACCACACATGCTCTGTGGATGGGAGCATCGTCATCCTGGAAGACACCCCCTGGCAGGAAAGAAATGCTGCAACATGGGGTGAAGATGATCACTCAGTTCCATTAAGTAGCGATTAGCACTGACTTTTCTTCTAAGAGAATGAGTGCACCCAAACCATGCCAGAAAAATGTGCCCCACAACATTACGGAACCACCAAAACCCTTCACTGTTGGAACCAAGCACTGAGGGCGGCAGCGTTCTTTAGATTGGTGCCACACGTGCACTCATCCATTTGTCGAGAACATTGTGAAGGATGATTCATCTGACCATGTCACATTTCTCCACTGCTCGGTAGTCCATTGCCTGTGCTCTTTGCACCACTGGACTCACAAACGTGCATTGCTAGGTGTGATGAGCGGTTTGTGCACTGCAACCCGACTATGGTATCCTGCTCTGTGGAGTTCTTGGTGGACTGTTTTTAATGAAACTGGCTGTTCGCGCACCAGGTTGAAATCTGCAGTCAATTGATCTGCAGTTGCTCATCTGTTTTGCCTTGCACTTCTAATTAATGCACGGATATCACGATCCTGGAGTATGATGTAATGGGAAAACCCGGTGGGTAGCGCGAAGGATGAAATAGAAATGGTGGAAATGACAAATGACTGCTTCCTAACACAATTTGTGAAGGCACCCACTAGAGGGGAGGCATGCCTTGATTTAGTCTTTTCAAATAACGAAGATAGAATAACTAAAACAGAGGTCAGAGAACCACTGGCAAACTCAGACCACAACATGGTCTCATTTGAAGTGTTTTTTAAATCCCCAAAAGAAATGACTAAAGCTAAGGTTTACAATTTTAGAAAAGCAAACTATGAAGGTATGAAACAGAGACTAACAGAAGTAGATTGGAGTAAAATAGAGAAAACACCCACAGAAGAAGGATGGTTGTTCTTCAAAAATGTAGTACTAGAGGCACAAAACAATTATATCCCTAAAGTAGACAAATCTAAATGTAAAACTAAATTGCCAAAATGGTTTAATAGATCAATTAAAAAAAATATTCAGCGAAAAAAGGCACTTTACAGAGCATTAAAAAAGGACCAAAAAGAAAGTACGCAGAAAGAGTACACAGAACTGCAAACGCAAGTCAAAAAGGAAGTTAGAAAGGCCAAGAGAGAAATAGAAATAAACATTGCTAAGGGAGCTAAAACCAATTCCAAAATGTTTTTCCAATATTGCAACAGCAAGAGAACATTCAAAGAGGAGATTAAATGTTTAAGAGATACAAATGGCAAAATCGTAGATGAAGAAAAAAAAAATAGCAAATATATTAAATGATTACTTTTCACAAGTTTTTACAAAGGAAGATACTGACAACATGTCCCACATGTCATCCAGTTCCTATCCAGTTTTAAATAAATTTAGCATAACTGAGGCAGTAGTGTTAAAGGGACTAGGAGCTCTTAAAATAAACAAATCCCCTGGGCCGGATGAGATCCTCCCAGTAGTACTCAAAGAAATGAAAGAAGTAATTTACAAACCGCTAACCAAGATCATGCAGCAGTCTCTTGACACAGGGGTGGTACCGACAGACTGGAAAATTGCAAACGTAATACCGATCCACAAAAAGGGAAACAAAACTGAACCAGGTAACTACAGACCAGTAAGCCTGACTTCTATTATATGCAAACTTATGGAAAATATAATAAGATCCAAAATGGAAAATTACCTATATGGTAACAGTGTCCTGGGTGACAGTCAACATGGTTTTAGAAAAGGGAGATCGTGTCTAACTAATTTGCTTGATTTTTTTGAGGATGCAACATCGATAATGGATAATTGCAAAGCATATGACATGGTTTATTTAGATTTCCAGAAAGCTTTTGACAAAGTCCCGCACAAAAGATTAATTCTCAAACTGAACGCAGTTGGGATTCAAGGAAACGCATGTACCTGGATTAGGGAGTGATTAACAGGTAAAAAACAGAAAGTACTGATTAGAGGAAAAACCTCAGAATGGAGTGTGGTAATCAGTGGTGTACCACAGGGATCAGTGTTAGGTCATCTGCTATTCCTAATCTACATTAATGATTTAGATTCTGGTATAGTAAGCAAACTTGTTAAATTTGCAGACGACACAAAAGTAGGAGGAGTGGCAAACACTGTTGCAGCAGCAAAGGTCATTCAAAATGATCTAGACAAGATTCAGAACTGGGCAGACACATGGCAAATGACATTTAATAGAGAAAAGTGTAAGGTACTGCACGCAGGAAATAAAAATGTACATTATAAATATCATATGGGAGATATTGAAATTGGAGAAGGAATCTATGAAAAAGACCTAGGAGTTTTTGTTGACTCAGAAATGTCTTCATCTAGACAATGTGGGGAAGCTATAAAAAAGGCTAACAAGATGCTCAGATACATTATGAAAAGTGTTGAATTTAAATCAAGGGAAGTAATGTTAAAACTGTACAATGCACTAGTAAGACCTCATCTTGAATATTGTGTTCAGTTCTGGTCACCTCGCTATAAAAAAGATATTGCTGCTCTAGAAAGAGTGCAAAGAAGAGCGACCAGAATTATTCCGGGCTTAAAAGGCATGTCATATGCAGACAGGCTAAAAGAATTGAATCTGTTCAGTCTTGAACAAAGAAGACTACGTGGCGACCTAATTCAAGCATTCAAAATTCTAAAAGGTATTGACAGTGTCGACGCAAGGGACTTTTTCAGCCTGAAAAAAGAAACAAGGACCAGGGGTCACAAATGGAGTTTAGAAAAAGGGGCATTCAGAACAGAAAATAGGAGACACTTTTTTACACAGAGAATTGTGAGGGTCTGGAATCAACTCCCCAGTAATGTTGTTGAAGCTGACACCCTGGGATCCTTCAAGAAGCTGCTTGATGAGATTTTGGGATCAATAAGCTACTAACAACCAAACGAGCAAGATGGGCCGAATGGCCTCCTCTCGTTTGTAAACTTTCTTATGTTCTTATGTTCTTATGATGTCTTTCCCTCAGAGTTCCATGCCGACATCACCTTAGACACCGTTGCTTGTGAAACATCAACAAGTTGAGCTCTCTTGGTCTCTGATGCTCCTGCCATGCCAGCCATAATTATAGGCAACCAGGCCTGTCCAGCATTTTTATACATGACCCTAAGCATGCTGGGTAGTTATTTGCTTAATTAAATGCATGAGCAACCCTGTGTGGAAACCCTTGCTTTCAATATACTTGGTGTCCCTCATTTACCCAGGTGTTTCAATTTTTTTCTCCACTACCTGTATTTATTTATTTATGTTTTACTTTTATCAAATATGTAGGCTATCCTTCAGCACAGCTAATTCTCAGACATTAACATTCCTTTTTGTCCAGTGGGGACCACAAATACCTTTACTCTCATCAACCAGTATAGAGAGGAACCATACTTCCTTGTGACAATAGGGACCACAATGAACATTACACTGACAGGAAACCAACATTTTTCAGAGATCAAGATCAGAATCTTAGAATGATGATGACTCGAAAAATATCTAAAATCTCCAATCTGACATTCCCGAGAATCTCATCTGGCTGACTCAAAATACTGCTTTTTTTCTCAACTAATCATGCAGCACTGAACAGTATAACACAACATGCTTGCAAACTGAAGGTTACTGTTTCCTTTTTATATATTTATAGTATATAAAAAATATATATTTTTTGCAGGCAAATGTTCAATTTTAAAACTAAATCAATAATTTAATATAAATGATGTAGACGTCACAATAAATGCGTTCCCTAGTATATTTCCATGTTGACAAAAAAGTTAATTGTCATTAAAATCTGGTGTCCTGTAATATACATATGCATGGATAAAAGTGCCTGGGGTCTGCAAAAATCAGCAAAAAAACCACAAAAAGGCGGCGCACATTTTTACCTTACTTTGGCGACTTATTTCTCTTACTGTATGACAAGTATTGTAGGTATCTACATTTCACCTAAGAGTGTTGGGAACTACAAATTAAAAGTGAAATGGTGCTGTTGGCTGATTTATTTTTGCTGTGCCAATACCATGAAAACACGAAAACTATCCTTGCCCTTTAGTCAGGCTGTTCTCGCTGATAACTTGGCGCAAGGATCTACTGTGCCTCTCAATTAAGAAAATATTTTCTCACTCAACAAAATAAAAAAATTTTGAACAGTAGATACATTTTTCCTCATCTGTGGTAGTGTAGCTGTCATCAGTATTTGAGAAATGTTTTCCCAGCCCAAGGAAAGCGGCACAGTCTGTGAAATTTGTCCAGAAGAATTGGCGGAGAGTAGGGCTTGAGTTGTTGAGTTGCAGACAAGTCCAGAACATGTGCAATTAGAAAAGCCAAGACTACAATTGTGCCAATAAAGCTTTAAATATGTATAGCAAATAATCAAGCTTATATATCCTATCTGTTTAAAGTACAAGTTACAGACTCTGTCTGGTGAACAACATGTTATGATTTCTTAATTGAAAGAACTAGATTTGTAAGACAAATAGGAAAAAATAGTGGTCTTTGAAATACTGTAAATTGAATACTGGTAATAAGTTTGTAGTATTATTTGTTTGTAGAACAAACTGAAATAGACTAATTTAAGCTGTTATTATAGAATCAATCAAATAGATCACCATGTGCTTAAATACATGCTGTAAGTAAATAAATGTACATACCGTACTTTCCTTTCCCTCACATTCTCCTTTAATTTCACAACAAGCAACAGGGAGGAATCATCTTAAAATCACCTATGATTTGTTACCTGTGTCAGCAGGTTTTATCATCTTCACATTTCTGTAATGTAAGACAATAATCTTTTTGGTTTATATCTGTACCTGGGTTTGCAATTTCAAGAAATTAATAAACCACTTATTTAATTGACAGTATGCTTTTGCATTCTCTTTGCTTTCATAATTTGAACTTGCTGTGTGTGAAATCTGTTAATTCTACATTTTTTAAAATAAATAATTTAACATTGGAGTCTACAGTGCAGCAATTTGAATGAGATCCAGGCCCACTGCCAGCGCGGGAGGCCAGGGGAATTTCTCCCGGGCCCGATGCCCTGAAGGGGGCCCTGGAGAAGGCATAAAAAAAAAAATAATTCTGGTCAATCAATACCAAACATTAAAAAAATAAAATAATAATAATAATTAACAACGCCGGCTCTTCGCTCTGCACAGGACAATTTGCATTTGCACCCACCAGAAAAAAAAAAAAAAATATATATATATATATTTTTTTTTCAGGGTAAGGTTATGCTAGACTATAGACTCTATAGTACTGTACATTGAACCAATGTGCTTCTGTGGTAGTCAAATGTACGTGGCAGTGCAGGCGCTGTCAGAATACAATTAATTTATTTTAAATTCAATATTTGAAATTGGTGGTGCAATTGGCAATCTAATTTCTTATTCGGTTATCATGTAGGCATTTATCAACGATAATCTATATACTGACATTTTATTTTTCAAAATAAAGAACAAACATTAGTGTTTTAATAGAAGAACTAAAAATAAATAAAAGCACTTTTGTGCATAATATAGTACACTCTCGCTATAACACCCTTCATTATAACGTACCTTTGGCTAAAAAAGATCATATAAACACACACTGTCAGCATCCTGCATACGCAGTGGAAGCCACCTCCGCAGTGCAGTCAACTCTTTTGTCTTAATAAAAAACATGCGCTGTGTAACTATCCCAAAAAAGAAAATAATTTTATGTTGCAACAAATCTAGAAACATTAGGTTATTACCACAACCCTGGTTCCCTGAAAGAGAATGACAACCATTACCGAATGGGAAGAGCCTCTCTGACCGTCACTGAGCATATATAAAAAAGCTGCCATATCAGGGTCCTGCTGTGAGGGGGAAGTCCCTCCCACCTCCTGTTGAAGAGGGACATCCTCACAGTAGCACATCGCCATTTTCTTTCGAAAACAGAGGTCAGCTGGGGACACGACCTCATGGGGTAATGGTTGTCATTATCTTTCAGGGAACCAGGGTTATGGTAATAACCTAACACTCCCTTTCAATTCGAATGACAACCATTACCAAATGGGAAAGCTGTACCAAAGCTGTCGTGGCTCCAGATTACCGACAGTACAGCCACACGGCGATAGCAACAGAGCCCATATGACCCCTAAGGGCATGCCGCCTGCAAAACTCTAGAGCCCAGAAAGGGTCTCGTTCAATTTGTAACATCAAGATGGTAAAAACACACAAATGTCTGACTACCTGTCCATGAAGCAGCATTGCATAACTCATCTAAGGAGGTGCCATGAAGGAAAGCCCACGAAGTTGCCTGGCCCCTGGTAAAATGGACCGTAATGTCCCCCGGTAGCGGGGAGTCCGTCTGTTCATTGATTGGTTAATATGGAATGAGGATACCACCTTTGGCAAAAAGGATGGATTTGTTCTTAATGTTACCTGCAAGTGACTTCCAGTGAAAGCCACACATGTGTCATCAATGGACAGACAGGAAGCTCACTTACTCGTCTGGCAGAAATAATGACTATTAAAAATGTCACTTTCAGTGAAACAGGGTGCAGTTCTGCTGATGCCATGGGCTCAAATGGGTGACCCATAAGGGCCTGCAGTACCAGTTCTAGATTCCAATTGGAGACCATACTTTTCATTGGAGGACGAAGCCTCCGAGCCGCTTTAAGAAAGTGCACTGCCAGGAAATGTGCACCATGGGACACTGAGTCAATTTTGTCATGGCACACTGATATTGCTGTCAGGTATACCTTCAAAGTAGACGTTGATTTTCCTGCGCCAAACAAGTGTTGCAAGAAGGTTAATCTTCTCTCAATAGGGCAGGTCACAGGATCGTGTCCTTCGGCAAGGCACCAGTCTTGGAAAACTTTCCATTTATATGAGTACTGGGCTCTAGTGCTTGTCTAAATAGAAGGCTCCGTTCAACAGCCAGACCCAGAGTTGGAGCTGGGCTGGGTTCGGGTGCCATAATAGCCCCTCCGTTTGGCTCAGGAGGTTCTTGTGCAGCGGGACCTGCCACAGCAAACCAGGGGCGTCTCGGCTATCTGTGTGCAACCAGCAAAACCTGTGCTCTCTCCACCCTGATCCTCTCTAGTGTCAGGGGTATTAATGGTAGTAACGCATACAATAGCCACTGTGGCCAGAGGTGAGCAAGCGCGTCTACTCTAGGGGGTCCCTGTCTCTCTCCATGGAGAGCCATAGGGGGTAAAGAGGTCAACTCATGTCGGTCGAAACCTCTCCCAAATCTGTTTCATCACTCGCACCAGCCGGTATAGATCTCGGACCGGGTGCACCTTGAACGTATTTACCCAGGCTTGAAGCGGGTGCACTCTCAGCAACCCTAGTGGAAGGATTCTCAAGGTGGCTGTCATCATCCCCAACAACCTTTGATATACCTTGACCTGTAGGAGAGCATCCTCTCTGAATAGGGAGTGTGGCCTCCAACAACCGAATCCTGTCTTCCGACAGTGAGGCAAGCCTGCTCACAGAGTTCAGTTTGATCCCTAGGAACACTATGGACTGAGACGGTACGAAATTGCACTTCTGCTCATGTATTGAGAGCCTTAACTTCATCACATGATCTATGACCTGTTTTGTGTGCGCCTCTGCGCGTGCTTTTGAATGTGTGCAAACTAGCCAATCGTCCAGATAGTTCAGGGTCTGAATACCCCACACCCTGAGTGGAGCATGTGCTGCATCCATGCACTTTGAAAAAGTGCAAAAGGCTGCACGCAGAATTCGTGAAGGCGAAGCGTAGATATTTTCTGTGTGCGGGACGGATTGGGACGTGAAAGTAGGCATCTTGCAAGTCGGACAGACTGGAGGATACACTGTGTGGTCAACATGTTGAACTTCCTCTGTCTGAGGAATAAGTTGAGGACCCTAAGGTCCATAATTGGTCTCAAACCACCATCCCTTTTGGGCACCAGGAAGTACCTGGAGAAAAAGCCGCTGAGGGCATCGCTTGGGCTTACCAAGCGTACAGCGTTCTTCCTTTGAAGATTGGTGATCTCCTGTTGAAGGAGTATCACCCTCGCTGGTTTGATGGTGGTGAGGACACACCATTGAGCGGAACTATGCAGAATTGTAGAGCATATCCGTGTCTTGTTGTCGATAGCACCCAAGAGTCCTGGGTGCAGCCTTGCCATGGGTTGTTGCTGTTGGTAAGTCCATTTGTGGGAGAGTTTGGTGGTAGCTGGGGCCCCTCAGGGGCGGTCTCCCTTGGGCTTGGGAGGAGGTGGGTCTTTCTTAGGCCCCGGCCTCAGTCTCCAGCTGGAAAACCAGTTACCCCTGGCCTGCGGTGGTCCCCTGCCGCTGGCTCTGCCTCTGTCTGCTTGTCTACTCTGGGGTGGAGGGCGATGTTCAGAGCCTTTCACCCCAGCAGGCTGAGAATGCCACCTTGGGTGCTGACGGTAAGCCAGAGGCGCCAAAACTTGGAGGCGACCTCTGTGGCCTTGTGGGACCTCTTAAGGCTCACATATATGGTCACTCCAAAAGTCTGCTATGGTGTAATAGGGGCATCCAGTAGTTCCACCTTCTCAGTCTCCACGACCTTGGCTTGAGTCAGCCACAAATGCTGGCGAGCGGACACCAGCGCTGCCAGCGACCTCCCTAATGCCTGACCTAACCCCTCTATTAGGTCGGTCATCGCCTTAGCCACCGCCTGGAGCTCCCCCGTGTCTGCTTGTGTAGTTCTCTCCTGCAGCCTCTCTGCCAACTGGTTCTGGCAGAGCACCAGTATGGCCATGGCATTTGCTGCTCGGACCGACAGTGCTGCCGATGTGTAAGCTTTTTTCAGCATCGCATCCATTGTCCTGCAAGGCTTGGATGGACAGGTTGGGTCTTTATCCCCCCTGGTGAAGGTGGAACGTTGCACCAAAACCATGACCGTGTCCCCGATAGTGGGAAATGTGCCTAGGCCCGCTTCTTGGGCTCCTGCAGTATGAAGACTTTGCTGTTCTGGATGCTGAGGGTGCAGATGCTGGGTTGCTCCAGGAGGAGCACACCAATTCCAAGAAGTCCTGGCATAAAGGGAAGGCATGATCTGGGTGCCCTTTCTGTTGAAGGAAGCGGTTCCCCTTTCTCTCTTGTTCTGCTGGCCAGGGAACATCCGTGGCTGCAGCTGAACGCTGCATTAGGGCCTAGAACTCTTCCCTCTGCAACACGTGTGACAAGGGCGGTAAGGAGCCCCCCACCGTGGCCTGCCAGATGGAGGTGGCTGGGTCTGAGACGTCCGATCTGGACGCTGTGAAGGACAGCTCACCTGGGTTAGGGGGTCTAGGGAGAGGGGATGGGGAACTAGACTGTGGGGGCTGGGGCTGCCCGGTGGTAGGGGGCAGCTTGTCCTGTGACTTTAATAGGGTCTCCAGCATGGTCTGCTGAGCCCTTACAGTCTCTGCTAGTTCCATGAAGCGCTGCTCAGCCGAGCTTGGGCACCTTCAAGGCAACTGTGACGGGGTTCGTCTGCGCCTGCGTGGAGAAGGGGAGCGGTGTCTGCGCGTCAACCGTCTGTCCCCTGGTGAGAGTCCCCTTGATGGTACTACCTCGGCAGTGACCATCTCGCCTCCCCTGAGAGGTGTCTGCACCTTTGTACTGGTGGTGGGGAAGGGGAGGGTGACTCAGATGAGTGTGAGAGCTCCCTGGTCACTGTAGCAAGGGGGGTCCTGGATGACCTCTGCGGAGGCTCTTGGACTATTGATCTCATTCTTCCATGGCTGGAGGAGAGAGACTCTGCTGGAGATAGGGCTGCTCTCCGTTGCTTAGTTCTCCTCGAGAACTTCCGACAGGGAGAGCAGTCCAGCTCACCTGCGAGTGCTTTGGTCGCGTGCTCTGGCCCTAGGCATCTGGCGCAGGACCAGTGCTCATCCTGCCTGGGCAGCTTCACCGTGCACTGGTCACACTGGTGGAACTCAGCGAAGGACCCAGTCGACTGGACCGACATGGCTTTGCAGGTGAAGCTGCTGCGCTCGGTACCAATAGTACCGCGGTCAGTGACAGGCTGTAGACGATTTAGAGAGATTCACCAGTGCCGAATTAGTCAGTGCCGGGATCGGCGTCGAGGCGAGCGCTGTTGGTGCCAAGTTGTTGACGATGTATAGTCGTTCGGTTGTTGACGATTTATAGTCATTCGGTTGTTGACGATGTGTAGTGCGTTCGGTGCCGGGCTTTAGACGGCCACAAAGCTATTCACCAGTGCCGAATCAGTCGGTGCCGGGGACAGCGCCGAGGAAAGCGGGGTTGATGCAGAACAGTCAGTGCAGAGTGGACCTGTTCCAAGGTCGGTGTCGATGGTAGGCGTGGTCGGTACCGGGCTGAAGATGTTTACACTGGTACCAAGTCAATCGGGATCCGGTAGGCGCTGTTTTTCTCAACCTCGCAGTCGGCTGGAAAAACCACGTAGATGCCAGGGCATGCAGACGATTCAGTTGGCGTGGTGGTTGCCGAGGGCAAGCACAGCCATGCTAGGAAAGCCAGAGGCTTGAGAGGGGAGCTAGGCCCGACCTTCTTTTTTTTTTTTTGGTCACTGCGACCGAATAAATCGGCGTAGAGGACGACACCGCGAGCCCGCGGAGTCTCCTTACATCACCACAACAGCTCCTTTTGCGGTGAAAAAAGTAAAGTAATGGCCACTGCCAATCTCAGAAGAGGGGTAAACTAACGTGAGACTCAGGCAAGAGCACTCTTTAGCGGCTTTTTTATATATGCTCAGTGATTTATGGTCAGAGAGGCTCTTCCCATTCAGTAATGGTAGTCTTTCAAATTGAAAGGGAAGTATAATGATCATTTGAGTAATGCAGGCATGTCTCTGTCATGAATATAGGTTGTCAACACCGACTTTTATGGCTTGCTAAGCAAGCATGCGGCAATGCAAAATGATTAAAGAAAAAAAGAAAAAAAAAACTTAAGGATCTAATTAACTTTTCATATAAAACTTTTCATGTCAGTTTGGGATTCTTGGGATTAAGACTTGGTGCATTTTGAAACGAGTCGTTGATTGATTTTGAATAAAAGTTCAGCTTCAATTCAGGATTTTTCGTTTCTGTACTGTGTTTTAATTCTTTAACAAACAGGACAAAGTAAAGACAGAATACTGTAAATATGAGAAAAACAGGTACATTTAATTTTACTTTTATCTATAATCTCATCTCATTACCTTACTCCAACAATTTATTGTACATTTAGATTGTCCATAAAGGCCACAATACACTATGCAATTTCAGTGATATCCGATTGCATGCAATCGATCACATGCAGTCGCGGCTAATCGCTTTGGGTATTTAGAAGTGGGAACAAGAGTATTTGTATACATCTATTTCATATTTTGATGTTGCTATGTGCATAGAACACACAGCATGTGTATTTTTGTGTTTATTTTACAGAATGTATTAAGAATTTATTTTTAGTTTTTAATAAATACATTTTATTTAATCATATTCAATCATTGTTATTTCTGCATAAATTTCATCATCCAGAGCACTCGTACTTTTAGTTTAGGACTGTTTCAGTATATCCCTTACAAAAAAGTAATATAGGTTACTGCAGGTCCTATTGGTACTATTTTATTTTGGCATCCTTGCAGTACTACTTTTGAAATTGTGTGTGTGTGTGTGTGTGTGTGTGTGTGTGTGTGTGTGTGTGTATATGTCTGGTATATATATATATGAATATATATAATATATATATATATATATATATATATCACGCAAAACTATTTAGACCCCTGACCATTTCTCTCATATTTCCGAAAGTATAAATGGTACATTGTAATTTCGCTTATTCAATATTTAATTTTAAAACATTTAAAGTTCAAAATAAATTTTTGTAAGATGACATTAATTAATGACATTCTAACTGTACCATGGTGACCACATATATATTATATATATAGATATAATAAATATATATTATAATATATACTATATAGATATATATATAATTATATATATGGGCCGTCCCTCCCCTAAACGGGAGGGGGTTAAAATCTTCCCTGCTAAAACCATGTGAGATGTATTTGTTTTAATTGTTTAATTATTAGTTATCCCCTGCACCTGATGTGTATTGTAAATTAAAGCCAGGTGCAGGGTATTTAAAGAGAGCAGCTAGTCTGTTCAGGGCTGCTGCAGTTTAAAGAGCCCGTCTGAGTAACTGTGTGAGCCCGGACGTAGAAAAACTAAGTACAGTCTGGTGTTAGTGTTTTATGACAGGTAAACAGCTTAGCCATCCTGCTTGTTAATCAGGGACCTGTTTGTGTGTCTTCAACGTGTGGGCGCCCATATAACCCAGTAAAAAGGAAAGTTTAAAGGATTTGATTGCCAGAATCAACCGGAACACCGCTGCTAAGTTAGAGTAAAATAAGAAGTGGAGATTGGAGCTAGGGCTACCGGAGCGGGAGCCGACTGAGCTGGAGCTGCTTCTCCAAAAATGGGAGCAGGCATGAGAAGCCCCGCTGTCTCTAGCGCCTGAGGGAGAAGCCCCACTGTTTCCAGGGCCTGAGGGAGAAGCCCCACTGTTTCCAGGGCCTGAGGGAGAAGCCCCGCTGTCTCTAGCGCCTGAGTGAGAAGCCCCGCTGTCTCCAGCGCCTGAGGGAGAAGCCCCGCTGTCTCCAGGGCCTGAGAGAGAAGCCCCGCTGTTTCCAGGGCCTGAGGGAGAAGCCCCACTGTTTTAGCGCCTGAGGGAGAAGCCCCGCTGTCTCGAGCGCCTGAGGGAGAAGCCCCGCTGTCTCCAGGGCCTGAGGGAGAAGCCCCGCTGTCTCCAGCGCCTGAGGGAGAAGCCCCGCTGTCTCCAGCGCCTGAGGGAGAAGCCCCGCTGTCTCCAGCGCCTGAGGGAGAAGCCCCGCTGTCTCCAGCGCCTGAGGGAGAAGCCCCGCTGTCTCCAGGGCCTGAGGGAGAAGCCCCACTGTTTCCAGGGCCTGAGGGAGAAGCCCCGCTGTCTCCCGCCTGAGGGAGAAGCCCCCTGAGGGGAGAAGCCCCACTGTTTCCAGTGCCTGAGGGAGAAGCCCCACTGTCTCCAGCGCCTGAGGGAGAAGCCCCGCTGTTTCCAGGGCCTGAGGGAGAAGCCCCGCTGTCTCCAGCGCCTGAGGGAGAAGCCCCGCTGTCTCTAGCGCCTGAGGGAGAAGCCCCGCTGTCTCTAGCGCCTGAGGGAGAAGCCCCGCTGTTTCTAGCGCCTGAGGGAGAAGCCCCGCTGTTTCTAGCGCCTGAGGTAGAAGCCCCGCTGTTTCTAACGCCTGAGGTAGAAGCCCCACTGTTTCCAGGGCCTGAGGGAGAAGCCCCACTGTTTCTAGCGCCTGAGGGAGAAGCCCCACTGTTTCCAGGGCCTGAGGGAGAAGCCCCACTGTCTCCAGGGCCTGAGGGAGAAGCCCCGCTGTCTCCAGGGCCTGAGGGAGAAGCCCCGCTGTTTCCAGGGCCTGAGGGAGAAGCCCCGCTGTTTCTAGCACGTGAGGGAGAAGCCCCGCTGTCTCTAGCGCCTGAGGGAGAAGCCCCGCTGTCTCTAGCGCCTGAGGGAGAAGCCCCGCTGTTTCTAGCGCCTGAGGTAGAAGCCCCGCTGTTTCTAACGCCTGAGGTAGAAGCCACATTTTTTCCAGGGCCTGAGGGAGAAGCCCCACTGTTTCTAGTGCCTGAGGGAGAAGCCCAAATGTTTCCAGGGCCTGAGGGAGAAGCCCTGCTGTCTCTAGCGCCTGAGGGAGAAGCCCCGCTGTCTCTAGCGCCTGAGGGAGAAGCCCCGCTGTCTTTAGTGCCTGAGGGAGAAGCCCCGCTGTCTCTAGTGCCTGAGGGAGAAGCCCCGCTGTCTCTAGTGCCGGAGAGAGAAACAACATGCAACGGGGAGGAGCTGAGAAGCCCACCGCCACCACAGCCCCGACCACCACCCCAGCAATGCAGTCCAGCACTGCCAGGATGGTCCCATGTCCCTTGCTCCAGGACACTCTGCCGGTATTGAAGTTTGCAGCACCTGTCCCCAGTGGCAGACCTCTGCCCGCTGCTGCAGCCACCTGTGCCAAGGTCGTAGCTGCAGTCACCCCAGTCATCCGGGTGGGGTCCCGTGTCGCCGGTTCGCGGTCTCTCCCTGGAAGCACCGGAGGGACCAGCCCACCCTCAAGCCCATCCGTGGAAAAGGGCGAAATTTGACATTTGTGGACTTGAGAGTGGGTGGTCTTTTAAGGGTGGAGGGAGACGGTCGTTAAATGGCTGGTGTCTTGAAAAGACAAGGGGGAGGATGTGGCAAGGAGGGGGTTAAAATATTCCCTGCCTAAAACATGTGAGAATGCACATTTGGTGTATTAGTGTTAATTATTTTATTATTAGCTATCCCCTGCACCTGTTGTTACTTGTAAATTGGAGCCAGGGGCAGGGTATTTAAATGCAGCAGCCAGTCTGTTCAGGGCTGTAGTGTGAAGAGCCCAGTTGTGAGTGTGTACAACCGTCAAAATGTATTGTGTATAAGTCTGTAACGATCACTCTGCACAACTGAGAAGCAGTTGTACTGTCCTCCCTACTGGCCCAATATCTATAACTAACTAAGTCAGCAAGAGTGACAGATAGCAAAAGCAGGGATGTCAGAGGTGTCAATTTCACGAACAAACGGTTTATTGTTGTAAACTATAATGTAATAAATTAAATATAAGGCCAACAACTTATTGCAGAGAACATTTAGTGGAAGGTACAGGTAAGTAAGAAAGTAAAGTGAACTAAACAAACATCCAAACAAAATAACACTAAAGTGAAATGAATGCAGTGTCCGGTGGGCCTCCAATAATCCCCCCCACACACAAGCACCACACCAATACAAAACCAACACACTGACAGGCAAAAAAGACAAAGGTGAATGAATAAGTATACGGGGAAAATAATTACAAAGCAAGTCTTGATGGCAATGGATGATAAATGAAATTTAGGCCTAACAAGTCAAGTGAAGCAATGCACATGTAATCCAAAGTAACAAAAAAACAAAACCAAAATTACAGGAACCAAAGTATCAAAGTAAAGTAGAAAAAAACAGCAAACAAAAAAGGAATAATTTCACCAACAAATAATGAAATCCCAAATAGAGTCCTGTACTGATGATGATGGATGAAGGTTGATGAAAAAATAGCGATCATAGAAAATGATGAGTCTGTCAAGTAATACCAGGTTGAATGGTGAACAGCCATTTGGAAAATAACAGGAGAATCGGGAACAAAATGGAGACTGAACACGCTAACAAAAACAAACCCTAAACTTAAACAAGTAACAGTGTAAACAAAAAAGAAAGGATTAGACAAAGTACAAGATTTTAACAAAAGAGTAAATGGATGCACCTGTATTTATCTAAGATAAAGTTAGTTACACTGTAATTAAGTAATGTGCTGTCTGTGAAATGGATTCCTCAAGAGAAAGGGGAGTTTTTTCTTGGCCTAGCCAGCCAGCTTTAAACAGGGTTTGGCTTCCAAGGAGCTCTGAGATTGGAGGAGTGTATATCTGAATGAGCCAATGTGTGGAGAGGATGAACAGAGGGTGATAGCAAGGAACTAGGGAATTTGAGTTTTAACCTGGCCAGACTACTGACCCTAATAAAAGGGACAGGTGGGTGAAACTTACACCTACTTTATGGAGCAAGTGAATTGCTACAAATCTTTCAGTGTTTTGTGACAGGTAAACGGCTTAGCCGTCCTGCGTGTTAGTCAGGGGCCTGTTACTGTATAGTCAGAGCTCCAAAACGGAGTTAGGTGTTTATATATATATATAGTGTGTGTAGGCTATTATTCTTACTAAACATTAATTGATGGGCATATTATTTATAATATATTTTAATCTTTATTTTATACATTACCGAAGTATGACAGATAAAATATTTGTGGGGGTTTAAGTTTTATGTTTAAAAAGTTAAACACTCAACACATATACACTTTATTAAACCCCACAAATAACTCACCTTTTGTTCTTCAGTTGGATTCATTTGCTAACATTTTCTTGGTTAGCTACTTAAATTAATTGATTACTTTGTAGTTTTATTTCCCCTTCCATTATTTTTATTAAAATGTTTAAATTGACCAGGTGCTTGTAAACTTGAGCTATCCATTTAAGTTTGCAGATGGAGTGCTCAGTACTCCATTATGTGTGGCAGGGGCCAAAAACTCTTGAGTGAGAATAGGCACATCCACAGACTTGTATTGGGGTGCTACCTGACCGGAAGAGATGAAGGTGCTAATTCTGGTACAGGGGGCAAGAATGTAAAAACTGCAGCCATGCTTCAAGATAAGTCATGTTTGTCAGAAGCTGTTCATAATCTCGCAAAAAAAAAAAAAAAACTGAATGCTATTTCAAGTTATCCAGCATTATAGGAAACCACAAAGCAAAGTTCTATAAATCTTCCATGTATTGTTATAACTTAGATTGACATGGATGTATAAAATTGTTTAGTTCACATTTAAATATCCATTGTAAAAAACAGGGTTTTATTAACCACTAAAAGGGCACTTAGTGATAATTTAATATGTTTAATAATATGAACTAAATTCAGGCAGATACTGTTGAAAGTGATATTTCATTAGCATTAATTCTGAATCAACTGTCAGTGAAAAATTCCCACACTGATATCAGAATCCTGGCCTAAAGACGAGATATCTAAAAACAAAGTCTAGTTTGTATTTGTTATGTCTAAATGTCCTTTTTACCCAGATATTGTTTGTTGTATATCTAAGGCACAGTAAATCTACTGAAGTGCTTCACCCATACATTTTCCATCACGTAAAAAACAATATAGCTGTTGTTAATAAGTAAAATTATTTAATAATATGAGTCCATGATCCAACATTTTGTTGAAGTTGGGGGCCCTTTTGAAATATCTTAGTCCAATGTGACCCCCTTATAATACTTGCCTCCCTAACTTGTTGGAGCACCAGAGCGAATGCAATGCTCCTTTTGAAATCCCAAAGACCGGCGACTGCACACAGCCAGGTGAGCCACTTAGGCTACATACACACACGCTGTAGTTGGGTCGACAACCATATTTACAAACGGCACTCACTGTGGTTGTTTGTTGTACACATACACATCTTTGTTTACTGAAGTGAGTGCACTCCCTGTTTAAACAAACCACTGAACTATCACTACACGTCGATCATGAGGTTTTGTGTGATAACATAGAGGCTGTATTTTTGTGTATGCTCTTGGAAGAAAGTAGTGTAATTAATCGATTGGGAGCTCATCAAGCACAGCTATGCTCTTTACTGCAAAACCAGCTGAGATGCCGTTTTGCTTTTTCTGCACTGCTAAATACAGTGGTGATGATCTGCAGTAACATGATGGTAGAGCAAAACATTTGGGCGATCAACCAACCCGATGGATGGTGGGAACAACTTGATTGGTTTCCAAATGACTGGATTAAAAAGGTACGCTTTGTCCAAGGAGTCGTATATGTGTGTTTGTCATTTACTGAGACATTTCCTGGAGTGCCAAAACACACAGATGAGATGGTTGTTATCGGTGGAAAAACATATTTTTTTTCCTTACAACAAAATATTATACAACTGTAATTTGATTAAATAAAAAAGTATATTATATGTATGCACTATTTACTGGTTCCATTGTTACGAATTTACTATTCATCAATATTACAAAATCAACTTGGTTCACCAGGCACCTATATATTTTTTAGCCATGTTTATCACACATCGGTAGTTACGGAGAAATCCACTAAGCACTAATTGCGGTTGTGTTAGTGTGGTTGTAATACACACACTCAGTTAGTGCACATTAACTAACCCAACTAAATTAATAAAAAGAATCGATACTTGCTCTGAAAAGGATTATCTAGTGCGGTTGTCGCTGCCCTTTGTAACCGAACTGTGTGTGTATACAAACCATATTAAGAGCAAAAGGTGAATTCACAACCGCATTTGGCCTGTGTGTGTACGTAGCCTTAGGGACCCTATAACTACTGGTTAGGGAGGCAACAAAAACAAATAAAAACTCAAAACAAAGAATCTGGCTTATTTTCAAATTAACAGAAGTACCATACATATAACTCAGTTTGAAATGTCTCATAGTTTACAGATCATATAACTACATCATATGTGAATAATACAATATTGTGGTTAATCCATAGTGTGCATTATACTTCTATAATGCTCTTAGCTGCAATTTCCAGTGTATAATGGTAAAACCAGTGATTATTTTACCCAGTTCACCCAATACATGAGAACTAAATGATGCAAATAATCAAATTCCAGCATATGAAAAGCAATTTAATTATATATAACTCCTTGTGACAGAAATACAATGATTCTTGGGTGTAAATCTCCCTGCTGACCTGTGAAGGCGCTAAGTAGCGAGAACAGAGTTCCCTGGACGGGCTGGCCTAACAGTTCTTTCCCAGGGTTCAAGGAAAGTCCGCCAGCTAGAAAGGGGGTGGGACTCCATTGCAATAACGCATTGACCTGGGAAGGAAACAAGGTGGCGGTTGCACTCCTTTACCAAGAGGTCATGTGTGACAGTATAAAAGGAAACAGAGAATCGCAATCTGTTCCTTCGAATTGGTTTGTGTTTATGAACCGAGAAAAACTGAGAGACCCCATAAATACAGAAACAGTATCATGAGTGTTTTGTTTGTTTGTCTGTAATTGTCTTGTTTTATAAATTACTAGACAGCTAACACGATTCTGGAGGTGTCGCCAAAGGCCAGCACTAAGCCGGAACAGCACTGCACTACTGTCACAAAATAAACTGTATCACCCACCATGAGCACTACTGCACACACCCAGGACTGGTGACCATGTTGGTATTATTGTGGGGCGGATACTTATTGTTTATTATTTGGGTCTGCAAGCCCGTTATTGTTTACCTTGTTTATATATATATATATATACACACACACACACACAGTGGCTCTAAAAAGTATTCACCCTCTTAGACTTTTCCACATATTATTGTGTTACAATATGGAATCAAAATGGATTTAATTAGGAAGTTTTGCCACTGATCAACACAACAATAAAAGTGTCAAAGTGAAAAAGAAAATCTACAAATTGTTCAAAATTAATTACAAATACAAAACAGAAAATAATTGATTGCATGAGTATTCACCCCCTTGAGTCAATATTTTGTAGAGGCACCTTTGGCAGCAATTACAGCCATGAGTCTATTTGAATAAGTCTCTACCAGCTTTGCACATCTGGACAATGCAATTTTTACCCATTCTTCTTTGCAAAATTGCTCAAGCTCCATCAAGTTGGATGGGGACCTTTTGTGAACAGCAATTATTTCCACATATTCTCAATTGGATTGAGGTCCGGGCTTTGACTGGGCCACTCAAGGACATTGACTTTTTTGTTTTAAGCCACTCCAGTGTGGCTTTGGCTGTATGTTTGGGGTCATTGTCCTGCTGGAAGATGACTCTTCTCCCATGTCCCAGGTCTATTGCAGACTTCAGCAGGTCTTCCTCCAGCTTTCTTCACAAGCTTTCCAGGCCCTGATGCAGAGAAGCATCACCATAGCATGATGCTGCCACCACCATGCTTTACGGTAGGGATGGTGTTCTCAGGATTATGTGCAGTGTTAGGCTTGCGCCAAACATAGTGCTTAGCATTGAGGCAAAAAAGCTCTATTTTGGTCTCATCATACCATAGAATCTTCTTCCACTTGGTCTCAGAGTCTCCCACATGCCTTCTGGCAAACACTAGCTGAGATTTGATGTGAGTTTTTTCAACAATGGCTTTCTTTTTGCCACTCTCCCATAAAGGTTTTGTGAAGCACCCAGGCTATTGTTGCCATATGCACAGTGTCTCCCAGCTCAGCAGTGGAAGACTGTAACTCCTTTAGAGTTGCAATAGGCCTCTTGGTGGCCTCCCTGACTAGTGCCCTTCTCGCCATGATACTCAGTTTTTCAGGATGGCCTGTTCTAAACAGATTCACAGTTGTGCCATGTTCTCTCCCTTTCTTAATAATGGACTTTACTGTGCTCCGGGGGATATTCAATGCCTTG
The DNA here is from genome assembly GCF_017654505.1 of Polyodon spathula. Classification (NCBI taxonomy): domain Eukaryota; kingdom Metazoa; phylum Chordata; class Actinopteri; order Acipenseriformes; family Polyodontidae; genus Polyodon; species Polyodon spathula. Next base: position 45,968,799 of record NC_054538.1, read on the forward strand.
GAAATGTTCTTATATCCTACCCCTGATTGGTGCTTTTGAAGAACTTTATTCCAGATTTGCTTTGAATATTCCTTCGTCTTCATGATGTAGTTTTGCTAGGAAATGTACTAACCAACTGTGGGACCTCCCAGAGACAGGTGTATTTAACCTGAAATCATGTGAAACACTTTAATTGCACACAGGTGGACTCCATTCATCTAATTATGTGACTTCTACAGACAGTCGGTTGTACCAGAGCTTATTGAGGTGTGTCATAGCAAAGGGGGTGAATACTTACGCAATCAATTATTTTCTGTTTTATATTTGTAATTAATTTAGAACAATTTGTAGGTGTTATTTTTCACTTTGACATTATGGATTTTTTGATGTTGATCAGTGGCAAAAATGCCTAATTAAATCCATTTTGATTCCATGCTGTAACACAATTAAATGTGAAAAAGTCCAAGGTTGTGAATACTTTTGAGAGCCACTGTATATATAGACTGGTGGAGAGCATGCCAAGACACATGAAAGCTGTGATTGAAAATCAGGGTTATTCCACCAAATATTGATATCTGAACTCTTCCTAAGTTAAAACATTAGTATTGTGTTGTTTAAAAATGAATCTGAACTTATTTTCTTTGCATTATTCGAGGTCTGACAACACTGCATCTTTTTTTGTTATTTTGACCAGTTGTCAGTTTCTGCAAATAAATGCTCTAAATGACAAGATTTTTATTTGGAATTTGGGAGAAATGTTGTCAGTAGTTAATAGAATAAAACAAAAATGTTCATTTTACCCAAACACATACCTATAAATAGTAAAACCAGAGAAACTGATAATTTTGCAGTGGTCTCTTAATTTTTTCCAGAGCTATATATATATATATATATATATATATATATATGAGAGAGAGAGAGAGAGAGAGAGAGAGATACAGAGAGAGAGAGAGAGAGAGAGAGATACAGGACCTTTGACCATTGTTCCATAGTCCAATTTCTGTGTTCTTGTGAATATTTTAGTCTTTTAGTCATGTTCCCCTTTCTTAACAGAGGAATTCTTACTGCAACACATCCTTTAAGTTCTGATTTCAAGAGTACACCTTCGTACTGTTGGTTTGATGGACAGTGACACCTGTGCCTTCTGCCAGTTCTGTTATCAATTCAATGTTTGTCTTCTTTCTATTCCTTAAGGATATTATCTTCAAGTATTGCTCATCCTTGTTAGACAGCATTTTGGGTCTTCCTGTACTTGTTGATTATGCTTCGAATACCACACTTGAAAATCTAATGATGCAAGCTATTTCACTCAGTGTTTTCCTTTAAGCAAGTCATGGTTGTTATAATAGTAGAAAACCATAGTGGAGGATAGGAGTAAATTGTTGATGCTCATAGTGCATCAAAGTAGAAAAATGCAACATGTCTAAGACTTTTGCACAGCAGTGTATGCGTGTGTGTGTGTATATATATATATATATATATATATATATATATATATATATATATATATATATATATATACACACACACTGCTCACCCTTTATAACGCTATAGTGGGGAGCCATAGTTACAAGACCGTGCTATTTATGTTCCGCCTTACAACAAGTATAAAAGGGCTACTGTAATGGTATTATGCAGCAAATGGGAGCCACAATCCTACCGTGCTATAACCCATTCCGCACGATAACGAGGCACTTTATAACGGGTGAGCACCTAGAACTAAGCAACAATCTTTCGTTGACCGAGCGTTTTCCTATATAGCACCTAGGCTGTGGAATGACCTTCCGAAGATCGTAATTTCGATGTTAGTATTTTAAAATCTAAACTGAAAACCCACTTTTAGACTTTTATTGCATGACCTGTTATGTGTTGTTGTATGTAGTTAATGTTTTTCTTGTTTTATTGGACATTATGTTGGCTTTTTTTTTTTTAGTAAATGTCATTGTTTAAATTGCTTTTTTGTTCTTGTGAAGCGCCTTGAGATGTACATATGGCGCTATATAAAATAATAATTATTATTATTATTATTATTATTATTATTATTATTATTATTATTATTATTATTAGTTAATATTCTCCTCATGTGTGAAATAAACACAGCATGTGGAGTATTCTTTCTATATAACAACTACAGTGTATGTAAAAGAAACTCTTAATTAAACACCTGGATTAGAATGTACTTCTTCTTAGCAATGGGACAACATAGTGAGAATCATCTGTTGTTGGATTTGAATGAAAGCAAGATAGATGGAATTTGAAAATAAAATTCACTCTGTAGAGAAAGTTATTCAGTGCTAGAACTCTCACACTTGTTGTATAAATATTTGTATCCTCCAAGCAAACTTTATCCACAGTATTGCTATTGCACAAGAGCATTGCAAATATTTAGGGATCCACCACAACATTTCATTTTTCATCTTCAAAGAGCAACTAGGTGGCATATTTGTACAGAAATATATACAATACAATTTAGTTTGTAAACTGTCTAGAACCAAACTTGTGAGTACTGTAACAACAGGGATCATCTACTAATTTTGTAGCAAACAGTGATTTCCTACAGAGGAAGAAATGTTTTTAAATTTACTTCTGAAACAACAGTATTACATTCCTTGACTTGTTCATACATACTAGTTAGGCGGGATCTTGGCAAAACTCAAGTATAACTGGTATTTATTTAAGAGTAAAGTCTAAACATAAAGTATACGTGGCAAGCCTCTTTTTCTGTAAGGCATCGTCTGGCCTACAAGATGTCCCTTCATATTCCACAAGGTCTTTCCCAGCAACTCATTTGAAAAGACAAACAGCTGAGGTGATAGTGTGCACTTGCAGACAAAGTAAAACAATGTTTTTCAAAAACAGTGTGCTTCATGTTCTAATGATTGTTTTGGATTTGAGTGTCTTAAAAGGTGTTTGAAATGAGGCACGTTTTAAAAGCAAGCTAACTGCTGGCTAGATATAGAATGGCCTATTTCCTGATGTGTTTTTATACTGTCCCAGTCAAAAAATGCAAACATTTATTACAACCATATTTCCAATAAATTGATATGTCACTAGTACTATTTCTTTGTGACAACCAAAATGATGACAAAGTAGTTCACAGTGTTATTGTCAACAACCAGGGTTAAATTCTCAACAAAAATGTGCAAGTACTCATATGCACAGGCAAGTGAAAATACTAAAAAAAAAAAAAAAAAAAAAAAAGGCAATTTCTAAAATGTATAAATATCGGTAGACGATAACCTTTTTTAAAACAAAATAAACCTTAACAAAACTCAGAAAATATAACCAATTCACCATATACAAATAAGCTGAAAATACTAAACGCTTTGTACCCTCTTTGTGTATCACTCAGTCATGTACTGTAATATAAAACTTAACATTACACTATGCAGTAACTGCTGCTGACAGGGGGGTTTGTTTCAAGATATCCTAAAAAAGGTGAGGTGAGATATTAAAAAAAACTAAAAAAAACCTGTACTTTAAAAAATATATATTTACAAAAAGATCATAAGTCACACAATGCACAACATATAAAGATCACGGCTACTGTTTTATTAACTATTTCAATCTCTATAGTATTCTTTGAAATCATCCCCATACTTTCCAGACCCTGGACACTGGCCATGCTACATTGATAGGCTTGGATTAGAACATATATCCTTGTTGTTTTACTCATTACTAATCCTACAATGGCATATTATGCATGCATCTTTGCTGTGTTTCTGTCTATATTAATTACCATGAACTACTCTAGAAAGATATATAAACAAAAATATATTTTTTCAGAATGTTACATTAAGATCAACAGAAGTGATTGCTATTGTTGTTTCACAGCTGCTCATAATAAAAAAGTCAAACTCATAAAGAAAAAGTTCCATCTAGACTTTTATCCTATAATTAATTATTATAAGTGTTTTTTTTTTTGTTTTTTTGTTTTTTTTTTTCTCAGAATGGTCAATCAACTTCTGAATCCAACTGAATTCATGAAGAGTTTAATTTAACACAGCAAAACTTTTACACAAACATGACTTCAATTTTTATCTTCATGGGAGTAACAAACTTTTTCTTGTAGTGTGGTTCCCAGAATTCATATTTTACTTTAAAAAAAAAAAAAATTCCAACATGCCTTAGAAAACGCATATGTTTTACAAACTCAGTCTGGAGACTAAATTAAACATGTTAACAGTAAACTTACTTCAGATGTCATTCATTCAATGAACAACCGTCTTTTCCTTTCCATTTCTTAAATAATTAGTAGTCAGTACCAGGGAGTACAGGCAGAATTTCACCCCTCAATAAAGATATCTGTATTTCAATGTTATCTTCTGACACCATCATTTAGAGCTATTTTGTAAGTTTATCTTCTGTCTACTTGCATTGTATTTACAGTATAATCTTAAATCTCGAAAAACTACTCACTTCTAAATCTTTTGAGGTAATTTTTGTTTTACTTTAGTATAAATACATGTTAATTTGGATTCATATGTTGTTTTTTCCTGACTATGTGAATGAAAAGACACACATTTGCCCATTTTCCCATTGGAAATAGTGATATTTTGAAATATCACTGTCCTGGTCACAAAAGCAAAGTTTGTGGGGAATAATATCCATTTTCTATACTTTTGAGGCATAAGCAATTAGGAAATAACACTTACTACCCAGGAACAAAAATTGTGTTACATAGTGATTTAAAAATCACACATATATATATTAGTAGCATGCTGATAGTGGTTTCTCACACACTTGTTGTCGTATTAATCAGGCCCATAAGCAAAGCATTATCCGGTAGCCAGATAACACTTCTAAACATAATACAAGTAATTCAATCTAAAAAAAAATCAAAAGCTGATTGTAACAGGGCGAGGGGCCCTGTATAGTTATTTATTTTTAGAACGGGGTCTCCCCCTCCACCCCTGTGTTATTTTGGATTTGTTTATTATGATTTATTGTATGTATGATGGCCAAAGCCATAGTTATTGTTTTTCTATTTATTTTGTTTAAATATGACAGAGTAGACGTGCGTTTGTTTTGTTACTGTTTTATTTTTATTTAGACATGTTCTGGCAGAGGCGAGGGAGTAACTCGTCCTCTGCCAGGAGTAATTTAAAAACTTGTGCAGATTGTGGCCGAGGGGTAATAGAATAATTACTAGCTAGTTAAACCCCTCGGCCATGGCATAAAAATCCTGCAGCGCTCCATGTTGGGGGTGGGTGTATGGAGGAGTGTACGAGAGCAAAAGGGAAGAGAGAACAAATTTAAACTAAAAAGACTAAGGAAAAGTAAAAGCACCTGCCTAGCCTGACCTTAGGTTTAGTTGGTTATTTTTGTGTTCATGATTCGTTTTATTTAAAAACTTTTATTCTGCTCTGTGAACACTGTTTTTTGTTTAAATATTTATTTAATTTTTCTTTAATGAAAACAACGCCGCAAGCGTCTTTTTGCCTGCAGTACTTGTCTGTTGTTCTTCCGACATCTGGCCTGATGTCACCACTCAGCCATTAAATGTATTTATCTAAATGCTAGAAGTATCAGAAACTAAATTTTAGAACTTGAATCTACTGCACTAACAAGTAACTATGATGTGATAAGTGTTACAGAAACTTGGTTGTCTGAGAGTGATGGGGATGAATATAATATTTGTGGATATACGCTGTATAGGAAAGACAGGCAGGACAGAAGAGGTGGAGGGGTAGAGCTATACATAAGAAACAGTCTTGAAGCCCAGGTGTTAAATCTGGACGAAGAAAATAAAACCGAATCAATATGGGTCAGAATAACAGACAAAAATTCAAAGAGCATATTAATATGAGCATGTTATAGACATCCAGATTCAGACGGCGAGCAAAATAATCTGTTATACAATGACATTAGAAATACATGTAGCAAAGGAGAAGCCATTCTAATGGGGGCTTTCAACTTCCCCCCATATAAAATGGGAAAACTAGTGGGGAACACGAAGGACGAAATTGAAATAGTGGAAATGACAAAGAACTGCTTCCTAATGCAATTTGTCAAGGCACCAACTAGAGGGGAGGCATGGCTTGATTTAGTCTTTCAAATAACAAAGACAGAATAACTAAAACAGAGGTCAGAGAACCACTGGCAAACTCAGACCACAACATGGTCTCATTTGAAGTGCTTTTTAAAACCCCAAAAGTAATGACTAAGGCTAAGGTTTACAATTTTAGAAAGGCAAACTATGAAGGTATGAAACAGAGACTAACATAAGTAGATTGGAATAAAATAAAGAGAACATCCACAGAAAAAGGATGGCTGTTTTTTAAAAATGTAGTACTAGAGGCGCAAAACAATTACATCCCTGAAGTAGACAAATCTAAATGTAAAACTAAATTGCCAAAATGGTTTAATAGATCAATTAAAAAAAAAATATTCAGAGAAAAAAGGCACTTTACAGAGCGTTTAAAAGGGACCAAAAACAAAGTACACAGAAAGAGTACACGGAACTGCAAACACGTCAACAAGTCAAAAAGGAAGTTAGAAAGGCCAAGAGAGAAATAGAAATTAACATTGCTAAGGGTGCTAAAACCATTTCCAAAATGTTTTTCCAATATTACAAGAGAACATTCAAAGAAGAGGTTAAATGTCTCAGAGCTATAAATGTCAAAATCATAGACAAAGAAAAAAAAATATTAAATGATTACTTTTCACAAGATTTTACAAAGCAGGATAAGGACAACATGCCCTACCTGTCAACCTGTTCATAATCAGTTTTAAACAACTTTAGCATAACTGAGGCAGAAGTGTTAAAGGGACTAGGAGCTCTAAAATACACAAATCCCCTGGGCTGGATGAAATCCTCCCAATAGTACTCAAAGAAATAAAATAAGTTATTTACAAACCGCTGACCAAGATCATGCAACAGTCTCTTGACACAGGGGTGGTACCGACAGACTGGAAAATTGCAAACGTAATACCGATCCACAAAAAGGGAAACAAAACTGAACCAGGTAACTACAGACCAGTAAGCCTGACTTCTATTATATGCAAACTTATGGAAACTATAATACGATCCAAAATGGAAAATTACCTATATGGTAACAGGGTACTGGGAGACAGTCAACATGGTTTTAGGAAAGGGAGATCGTGCCTAACTAACTTGCTTGATTTTTTTGAGGATGCAACATCGATAATGGATAATTGCAAAGCATATGACATGGTTTATTTAGATTTCCAGAAAGCTTTTGAAAAAGTCCCGCATAAAAGATTAATTCTCAAACTGAACGCAGCTGGGATTCAAGGAAACACATGTACATAGATTAGGGAGTGGTTAACATGTAGAAAACAGAAAGTAGAAACCTCAGAATGGAATGAGGTAACCAGTGGAGTACTACAGAGATCAGTATTAGGCCCACTGCTATTCCTAATCTACATTAATGATTTATATTCTGGTATAGTAAGCAAACTTGTTAAATTTGCAGACAACACAAAAATAGGAGGCGAGGCAAACACTGTTGCAGCAGAAAAGGTCATTCAAAATGATCTAGACAAGATTCAGAACTGGGCAGACACATGGCAAATGACATTTAATAGAGAAAAGTGTAAGGTACTGCACGCAAAATAAAAATGTACATTATAAATATCATATGGGAGATACTGAAATTGGAGAAGGAATCTATGAAAAAGACCTAGGAGTTTTTGTTGACTCAGAAATGTCTTCATCTAGACAATGTGGGGAAGCTATAAAAAAGGCTAACAAGATGCTCGGATATATTGTGAAAAGTGTTGAATTTAAATCAAGGGAAGTAATGTTAAAACTGTACAATGCACTAGTAAGACCTCATCTTGAATATTGTGTTGAGTTCTGGTCACCTCGCTATAAAAAAGATATTGCTGCTGTAGAAAGAGTGCAAAGAAGAGCGACCAGAATTATTCCAGGCTTAAAAGGCATGTCATATGCAGACAGGCTAAAAGAATTGAATCTGGGATCAATAAGCTACTAACAACCAAACGAGCAAGATGGGCCGAATGGCTTCTTCTCGTTTGTAAACTTTCTTATGTTCTTATGTTCTTAAAGAAGAACAAAGAAGACTACAAAAAAGACTACGCGACCTAACTCAAACATTCCAAATTTTAAAAGGTATTGACATTGATGACCCAAGGGACTTTTTTGACCTGAAAAAAGAAACAAGGACCAGGGGTCACAAATGGAGATTAGACAAAGGGGCATTTAGAAGAGAAAATAGGAGGCATTTTTTTACACAGAGAATCGTGAGGGTTTGGAACCAACTCCCCAGTAATGTTGTTGAAGCTGACACCCTGGGATCCATCAAGAAGCTGCTTGATGAGATTCCAGGATCAATAAGCTACTAACAACCAAACGAGCAAGATGAGCCAAATGGCCTCCTCTCGTTTGTAAACTTTCTTATGTTCTTATATCCTGTCACACTGATATAAAGAATGAGAACAAAAACTCCCCTTTTCTTTTGTAAATCTGCCCCTACTGAAAAAATAAAACAAACTGAAACAGTCTATTATTCACCTAAACAGAGCTCACCATGCCATCAGTGGATAATGTGGGAGTAGCTATATTCTATTGTACTTCCTGGAACAGGAATGTCTGTGTCAAGTCACAATTGGTCTTAATGTGAGACATACCACTTGAAATTTCACATACTCTTCAGATTGTCTTTCCATTGAGGCCTTATTTGGATTATTGAACAACACCCATGCCCTTTAAATCATTCCACTATGACCCTGCCTGATGTTTTACAGTAATGGACACTTTTCTAATTCAACATTACAGAAAATTAAAAGATTCCCGTACTTTTTCTGCAGGTCAAGATTTACCTCCAGACTTCTCATCAGATGCTCAAGACTGATTTTTTGCCAAACCACATTCAAATCAGTTTGGTCTAGTGGGAGAAATAAATGTGGCATTAGAATATTTTTGGTACTAATGTGTATCCTATGATTTTTTTTAAGTTATAGAAGATTTTATGACATTTTTTATGCTAATGTAGTTTGGTGCACAATACTAAGAACTGGTTTCTAGTAATGTTGCAACTCTTTCTGAATGTAGCTAGGGCCAAGCCTCAACTCCTAATGACAAATTCAAGACATTAAGAAATACATTAATTAATAGGTTTGTAATTGAATTTACAAAGGTTTTGCTTTTGTATTTCTATAGTATTTATAGTTATGGATAAGCAATTAAACAAAACAAATGTAATACTAGTTTACTGTTAAAAGATAAGATCATCTTGGTAACTTCGTTCACACATCTTTCCCTGTACAAACCATTCTATTACAATTCTAGAAACTGTCAAAACTGGAATCTTACCATAGTTCTAGGGGCAAGGCTAAGCTGTATCTTCCATCTGGGAGGGTCGATGGTTCCCATCACCTGACCTTAATTGACCTCTGTTCAATTGAGATCCTGGGCCACATTATTCCAAGGAAACATATCACTAATCAATTCAATTATCTCTATTAGAGTTGTTGCCTCAAACTTTGAACATAACTCTTGCTTCAAATACCATTAAAGGGGGGTGTGGCAGAGCAAAGCTCTGCCCTTTAAATTGGCAGGGATGGGGTTAACTTCCCCTGCCTGCCTGGGTTTATTATGTTCAGGTGGCTGGGGTTGATTAGTTGATTAGGTTGATTAACGATCAATCAGCGCCCAGCCACCTGATATAAAAGGAGGCCTCAGCTTCTCATTTGGGGAGAGGGAGCTGAGGAAGCAGGTTGGTTTTTTGTTTGGGGTTGTTTAGAAAGTTTGAATCCAGTGAAGGCATCGCCCAGCCTGGAAACTGTTATTTTTGTAAGTTTTGCTTTTTATCTTTTTTGTGTTTAAATTGCTTTGTTTTGGCCCTTGTGCCCTTTCATTTTGTGTTTATTTATAATAAAATAGTTATTTTTTTTGAACTGCAGTCTGTCTCTGGGCCTCTATCCACTCGCCAGCCTGCCACAGGGGGTTTGCATATTTATGATCACTTATTTATGTTTTCTTCATTGAACAAGAAACCACTTTTAAATAGTGGAAATTTTATTCAATCTTGTAAGTTTTAGTGGCACTTGTGTACACAATTAATTGGGTCTAATTCTATATTAGATCATTGCTAAATTTGCCTTCTGTTTGTTGTGCTCCGTTAATTTAATAAATAAACACTGATAGTCAAAGGTCTATTCTTTAAAAATAATCAAAGTCCATCTTAGATTAAAAAAATGCTAACGTTTAAAGTGAAAATGTACCATGGTAGTTTCATAAGAAAAGTTATAATAAAGTCAACTGGTTAACTTTCAGGTTTCTTCTCATGCAAATGTCTTTCAGAAGCTGCCGAAGCAGGAATCAATTTCCCATCTTTAAATTCATTATTACATAACCAGGGGCCAGTTTCATAAAAGTGATTTGAGACGATTCCCAATCGCATGCACCTCGCACATTGGGTTTCATAAAACTTTCAAAGGGCTGTGACATCGTCGATTTTCACCAGAAACCTGTGACTGCCAGACAACAGCCGTAAGTAGCAATTTTCGTTGCAGATCCTGTTTTAGGACATGCCATCACGCTCATACTACTAGCTCGCTGTGGAACTGTACACTATATTGAACTGATTTCTCAGGTAAAACATTCTGATGACAATATGAACTTGTCTCTGTATATTATAAACCCCCCATCCACCACCCCCAACTATATTGTGCTTTTTCTTTAAATATGTTTACTGCATAGCATTGGCCTTTTTTTTACACAGCTGAAGATGGCTCTCCTTATATATGCATCTCTAGAATGGTACAGCTCCAAATCTCTGTTGACAATGAGGTATTTTGGTTTTCTTAAATCAACATTTGCCTCCTTAATCCTTCTTTTAATTTCGTTTTGCTCAGTAGATTTATCCATTTATTTCGTATTTCCGCTGCTGTTCTTTGCACCTCCCCAATTTTGTTTACTGCATCAATGATAATCTGCAACTTGTTTTTCTTCTTGACTATAACTATAACTTGACTCTAACTAGGTATTTACAGTATAATTGTAAATCTCGAAAAACTACTCACTTCTAAATCTTTTGTAGTCATTTTTGTATTACTTTAGTATAAATGCATGTTAATTTAGATTCATATGTTGTTTTTTTCTGACTTTATGTGAATGAAAAGACACACATTTGCCCATTTTCCCATTGGAAATAGTGATATTTTGAAATATCACTGTCCTGGTCACAAAAGCAAAGTTTGTGGGGAATGATAGCCATTTTCTATACTTTTGAGGCATAAGCAATTAGGAAATAACACTTACTACCCAGGAACAAAAATTGTGTTACATAGTGCTATCACTCTCTCCATCTCCTTCTGCTAAAAACCTAGGTGTTACTCTTGACCCCTCCCTCTCCTTCTCTACACATCTTTTCCCTGTCATGAACTTGTCGCTTCTTTCTTAGCAAATCTGTCCTTTTCTCACTACTTATTTCACCCAACTCCTGGTCCCTTCCTACCTAATCCCTTGTGTCTCCCTACACCCCCCTCTCACCCTCTACTGGCTGATTGGTCATGCCTTCCCTCCACTCTCCATCCTGCCGTGCACACCCCTTCTCTTACCTAGCCCCTCAGTGGTGAAAGCAGCTGCCAGAGAACTTCAGGATTACTCCGTCTCTCATTGCCTTACACCGCCTCCTCAAGACCCTCCTGTTTAGACTGCACTTGTAGGTCTCTTAATCTACCCCTCCTACTATGCACTGGACTTTACTGGATCCCCATCTTTGCACTATTGCACTACTAATACTTAATTATAGATAGAACTTTTTGTAATCCTAACTTGTTGCATCCTATTTTATACTTTATTTTAGTAGTATTATTTTCAATTATTGTAAACTTTACTGTATTTAAATCTAAATCATGCATTGTAACACACATAAGTCGTCTTGGATAAAGGTGTCTGCCAAATAAATAATAATAATAATAATAATAAATAATAATAAATAATAATAATAATAATAATAATAATAATTACCAAATTAAAAAACAAGTTTTAATTGGTGTTTTTTTTTTCCTCGTGCTTATATTTTGAAATAATAGTACTGACTATTTTGAAAAGTCAAGCTCATATTCTTGATTCCAGTGGGATAGTTTCACATGTTTGCTTAGCACAACATCAGCAGTCATTAATAGTCATCACTTTTCCTAACTAGAAAGTGGACATTGCCTCTGTTCCAACAATTAGGGCAAAGTAATTAAAACCTGTAAAGTGGCCAAGAGTAATAGGACCATTTTTATCAATGTATTACAATCAGTGCTTATTTCCTTGGAAATATGTTTTGGCTGGAACGCCACCATTCCTTTCGAGTACAATTTCTGTGAAACATAGCCATAATAAACAACATAGTGTTCAGTATAATCTTGGTGCAAGGTATTTTCTGATGTAGAATTTTAATTGAAAATGATCCCTTTTGCACAATTCAGCATTGACTGGTCGCTAAGAAAAGGTTACCATGGTAATAATACATTTGCAGAATGCTTTTGTAGTTTGCTTTTCCAATGCTTGTGCTAGGTAGTGTAGCATTATTTTTATATCATTCTTTATACACAAGAAGTGTTGAGAGATCTAATGTTGAATAACTTTTTTTGTGTGTGTTGCAATGCTGCTGAGTGATTTAAAAAAAAAAAAAAAAAAAAAAAAAAAAAAATCATTTTGGAATCTATCATGCATTCATTCATACCAATGAAAAAAATACACTGTTCAGTTATACTGCACCTGAATTCAGCTTTTTAATCTAGGTGTAAACATTATGGTACTTTCTTTTCTATATGTTGAATTTATTAAATACTGATGGACAAAAGAAGGGCAACACCCAGGTCAACTGGATTTAATCAAATATTAAACATAGATATCAAATAAAATCACAGAAAATGTGAACAAAAATACAGATCAAAGAATCATGATAAGTTTTCAGTATGAAACGTGACACACTGTCAAAATGATTACAAAGTTAGTATGGGTATGACCTCCCTGATCATAAAAACAATCCTGGCAGCGTTGATGCATAGACCTGATCAGCCTCTGAATAGACTGCAGTGGAATGTTCTACCACTCTTCCTGTGCAGCTGCAGCCAGGTGGCACTTCCACCACCCCACCGGTTGGTTTGAACAATGCAACAGTCAGAATAACGCTCACCACACTGTCTCTACACAAGCTGTCTTCCATTCGGTCTGTCAAGGGCAAAACGGCATTCATCAGTGCATTGACTGCATTGATTACAGTCAAATCGGTGAATTAACTGAAATTGTTCTTGGCGATGAAAACGAAATCTTTTGAATAGTTCTCTGCATCCAAAGGATTACTCAACACCCATTCACTCCAAATTGCCGATGGTACTGGTTTTGGAGTCTATAGAAAGGACGTGTCACTTTGTAATTTTCCGGTTGTACTTGTCTTTATGATGGAAAAATGTAGCTCTCAACTGATGTGTCCATGGAGATACACCTAACACTACTTTTTTACACCTACCCTTTATAAGGTGTAGGATTTAAGCCCAGGTGTAACTCAAAGACACACGTATGTCCTGGTGGTGTAACAGGTTGTCACAAAGATGGCTGCAGTGGGTGATGTCAGACCAAAAACAAGAAATAAAAGACAGAGGTGGAGTTTGGTGGAGCTGAGCGAATGGTCTCACTCAGCATTTAATAAATAAACAGAACAGAAAATAAACAGTGGTAACAAACAAAAACACACAGGACACGGCACATTCGCCAAAACAAAAGAGACAAACAAAACAGACTATACAAAACACGGTGAACAGATATTTAACTACGACACTACTATTATTATTATTATTATTATTATTATTATTATTATTATTATTACCGCCGTCTCCAATCCCGTTCTCCACTCACAGAACACACAACCCCGAGTATGTGAAAACATGTTGCTTTTATGCAGCTGTACCGAGACTGGACTGCTAATCAATCATTCAGTTGGAGTCGTGGTACAACTGCGCGTGAATTAATAAAGTGCAATTCCCCGTGCTCACATATTATTACTTTTTACTTTCACGTGAAGTGCTGTGCAATCCTTGTGCCTAAATACAAATACACATTTTAAACACTTGTGTTACACAGACCCATTTATATCACGTGTACCAATGACTATACACCAGCATTAACACACAACGTATAATACACACAGGGGCGGGCACTTTGCCACACAGGTGTAAATTTTATGTCTGGTATATTCCTTGTTTTAAGTCGGACGTAGCTTAAAGTCAGATGTAAATACAGCTGGTGCAACCAGCCCCAGGTGTATATGTTATAGTGCCCCCAAAGCTCTAGGTCTGTACTAGAAAATACAGTAACAGCTGTTATGATCAGCTGTTAATGTCACGATTTCACCCTTTGCCTTTTTTTTCTGAGACCATCAGCTTGCCAAAGATATTTTTAATGTGAAAAAAATGCTGAAACATAATTGACAGCAACAGAACCTTTTTAACATGAGCTTATAACCTTTTTAAAATGTCAGAGAGAGAGATACCAAGCTGGCAGATCAACTACTGGCAAAATAACCTGTAGACATTCAAAGAAAAAATAGCCATAAAAGGATTATATCGTATCGCCCACACATTTGTTGAGTATAAGGTAAGGGACTCCCAAGGTATCATCAAAAAATCCATCAAAGAAAAACAATTTGTAGTATGAAACTTGAATGCTGAAAGGAAAAAAATAAAAAAATAAAACTTTTTTTAATCTGTTCAATATTGTTATACCTTTACAATAAATTATATGATTACAGTGTGGCCTGCACTAATAAAATGCATTTCTAATTGATTTTAATTGTTGCTGTGACAGCTATAAGGGTTAACACAGACCTTTTATAATATGCAGCTCTGTGCTAAATGTTCTATAGCGTCCTTTAAAGACTGCACAAGCCACACGCTGCTGGAAATGAATGTGTGAGGTGGGTCACTGAACTAGGACAAAAACACACAGTAGCAAAATATACTTTTATGATATTGTTTTACTTATTACCTGTTAACAGCTACTCATTTTTATTGCTTTATGCATACCATTGACCATTGTTATAAAGTTTCCTTCTGGCAAAGGGCAAAACTGGCCCCAAGTAGCAGTTTTTATTGACATCACTTTGCATTGCCCGATTTGAAGTATGTTATTAAGACAAGTCAAAGCGCTATTAATTGGTCACAGGCCCTCAATAATGACCTCTTACAACCCCCAATTATAAATAAATTATGTATTTAATAACTGCAGCTGAAGAGTGGTCACCTTGATGCTTTTATTGTAAGCATTTTTAATTGCTATAGAAAGACCTCTATTAAAAAAGGACCAAACCTGTCATTTTACTTACTTTTTTACACTAGTGAGACTTACACACACTGTTGGTTTTATCAAACTTTTTAAAAAATTATTTACACAATGGTGGTATGTAGATTAATTGAAAAGACCCCAAAGTAAGCTGGTGAACCAGCTGTATAATAAAACATTGAAATGAGCAGAACCTGTATATTGACATTGGGTAGGTTTACATGCAAAACTAAAAATAAGTCTCACCTTTGTGTCGTTCTATTTTGGAAGTACCTTTTGGGCAATTTGGGTTTACATGTAGTTTTCTATTAGGGAGAGAAATTTGGATTAAAAATTAAAATGACTTAAATAGTATTAAAATAAGGGAGAGTATATTAAATGTATAATAAAAAGGCAAGGGAGACAAAACAAAAACCCAGACATGGGTTACACAAATACCAAAAATCTCATCAAGCAGCTTCTTGAAGGATCTCAGGGTGTCAGGTTCAACAACATTACAGGGGAGTTGGTTCCAGACTATGTAAAAAAGTGCCTCCTATTTTTGTTCTGAATACCTCGTTATCTAATCTCCATTTGTGACCCCTGATCCTTGTTTCTTTTTTCAGGTTTTTGCTCTTCTTTGCACTCTTTCTAGATCAGCAATATCCTTTTTGTAGCAAGGTGACCAGAACGGAACACAGTATTCTAGATGAGGTCTTAATAATGTATTGTAAAGTTGTAACATTACTTCCCTTGATTTTAATTCAACACTTTTAACTACATAGCATTTATATGATCATTTTGTTGGCCTTTTTTATAGCTTCTCCACATTGCCTAGATGAAGACATTTACTTTTTTTTTTTTTTTTTTTTTTTTTTAATTTGGAATCGCCAATAATTTTTTCTCATTTTCTCCCCAATTTGGAAAGCCTTTTTTTTTTTATTTCAACCTGGCTCATCGCTGCCACCCCCACGCTGACTCGGGAGAGACGAAGACAGACACATGCATCCTCTGAAACATGTGCCATCAGCTGTCCGCTTTGTTTCACTCTGCAGGCCCGCCATGTTGCCACATCAGAGCTACAGTGTTGGAGGATCATGCAGCTCTGGGCAGCTTACAGGTAGGTCTGCAGGCGCCCAGCCAGTCTACAGCTCCCCTAGATGAAGACATTTCTTTTTTTTTCTTCTAAAATTTAGCCATCGCCAACTATTTTTTATTATTTTCTCCCCAATTTAGTCCAATTATTTTTAGGCTCAGATCACAGCTACGACCACAGCTATATGTAATGTATGATCCCTATGTTACTCCACTGGTTACCTCACTCCATTTTGAGGTTTCTCCTCTGATCAGTACTTTCTGTTTTCTACGTGTTAGCCACTCCCTAATCCATGTGCATGCATTTCCTTGAATCCCTTCTGCATTCAGTTTGAGAATTAATCTTATATGCAGGACTTTATGAAAAATGTTCTGGAAATCTAAATAAACTATGTCATATGATTTGCAATTATCCATTGTTGATGTTGCATCGTCAAAACAATGAAGCAAGTTACTTAGACACAATCTCCCTTTCCTAAAACCATGCTTCCAGGATACTTTTACCATATAGGTAATTTTCCATTAATTTTTGCAATTCTCCAGTCTGTCAGTACAACCCATTTGAAGAGATTGTTGCATTAACTTAGTTACACCTGTTGCCATGGTTATCTATGAATCAGCCTTCCAATTAGCCTACCAAGGTCTTTGTTTTCACTGATAGAATAACACATTCACACTGGAGAAAGATCA
Organism: Polyodon spathula; assembly: GCF_017654505.1. Lineage (NCBI taxonomy): Eukaryota > Metazoa > Chordata > Actinopteri > Acipenseriformes > Polyodontidae > Polyodon > Polyodon spathula. The sequence continues at coordinate 45,985,807 of NC_054538.1, forward strand.
GTGTCAATCACTATCGAGATTGTTTTATCCGGGTAGATTTGGTAAAAGTGATCATTCTAATAGGGTTTATTTCCATTGAAAAAAAACAGTTCTTGCTGCTTGGATCATTAAAAAAGGTTCCATATAAGAAGAGTTTGTTAAAGTGAAATTAGACTGTATATTTATTATATACATATACACATACACATATAATATATTCAAAGTCAAAAATCATCAGTGACATCGACAATGACATCACTAAGTACATGACAAATTCTCTCTGAAGACTGGCCATACGAACATAGCACTGGGAAATCATAGTCCTTGTGATTGGTAAAATCTGAAAATACTTAGAATATGCTATCATACAACAAATAATACAATTATTAATATACACATAATATATACAACTATAATAAATAAACACAAATAACACATGCACACAATGTCTAGAAGTGCAATATAATATCATTTTAATAAACTATATGGGGGATAATTAATTCTGTGTTTGAATTTGAAAATGCCGCTAAATAAATCTGGTGATACGGAGCAGTATGTTTATTTTGTTTTTTTCTTCTAACTCAGCACATGTAACATTCAAAATATTTAATTTTTATTAGGAAGAAACTTATAAAATGCATGTCTTTACAAAATAATTTGTTAATAATTAACACAACCATCGAAACTCTTGATTTTTTTGCAAAAATATTAGTACTCTCTCATTGTTTTCACACAAACTGCAAAACCAAACACACATTTTTGCAAAACACTTCAAGTAAAACTCTACTTTCATATGCAGATTGCCTAGATGTCACATTTACAATAAAAAGTTCTCAATCTCAAGTATAATTATGTCAGGTGGATACATTCACACAACACTTAAGCAAATACAATTTGCTTAATTGTTTAATTATCAATCAGCCCCCCATTATGAATAAAAGGAGTCACATGTGACCTAAACTTTGTTGGAGCAAATACAGCAAGAGAGAGCTGGAGGAGGAGGAGGAGGAGGAGGAGGTGGTGGTGGTAGTAGAGGTAGAGGTAGAGGTAGAGGTAGAGGTAGAGGGTAAGTGAGAAGAAGAAACTCGAATGACTTGAGGGTGACTATAATTGATCATGTCATCAATCGTGATCTAACCTTGAGAGTGACTGGGCAGAGGGTCCAGTCAAATGTGACCAGATCTACAGTAGTTTCAATCATGAGTACATTAACTAATGAAAATAGGTAAGTGGCCATTGCAAGGTGTGAACCACTACTGTGAATTGTGCATTGCTATATATTGCAGTACGAAATGGTTTTGAATCTTACATATACTTTACAGTACTGTAGGAAAAATTATACAGTAATTTGTTCATTAACGATTTACATTAACTCTACCTCCATAACACATTCATAACACATTCATAACACATTCATAACACATTCATAACACATTCATAATGCATTCATAAGCACTCAAAAAGCATTACATTACAGTTACATAGAGTGTTATGAATGCTTTATGGTAATGATTTATATTAACTCTACCATATAACTTGTTACATGGCTATTATGTAATACACACAATAACATATTCATGTATGTATCATGAACCATTCAGGATGGATTCCTAAGCTTATGAATGCATTATGAAGGTAGAGTTAATGTAAATTGTTACCATTTGTTCTTTCTTTTTTCCCAAATGTACTGTAATTTTCTCAATTGATGCTTTATTCCCATTCATTTTTAGAATGGATAGAAGACGCAGACGACACAAAAGTAGGAGGAGTGGCAAACACTGTTGCAGCAGCAAAGGTCATTCAAAATGATCTAGACAAGATTCAGAACTGGGCAGATACATGGCAAATGACATTTAATAGAGAAAAGTGTAAGGTACTGCACGCAGGAAATAAAAATGTACATTATAAATATCATATGGGAGATATTGAAATTGGAGAAGGAATCTATGAAAAAGACCTAGGAGTTTTTGTTGACTCAGAAATGTCTTCATCTAGGCAATGTGGGGAAGCTATAAAAAAGGCTAACAAGATACTCGGATACATTGTGAAAAGTGTTGAATTTAAATCAAGGGAAGTAATGTTAAAACTGTACAATGCACTTGTAAGACCTCATCTTGAATATTGTGTGCAGTTCTGGTCACCTCGCTATAAAAAAGATATTGCTGCTCTAGAAAAAGTGCAAAGAAGAGCGACCAGAATTTTTCCGGGCTTAAAAGGCATGTCATATGCAGACAGGCTAAAAGAATTGAATCTGTTCAGTCTTGAACAAAGAAGACTACGTGGCGACCTAATTCAAGCATTCAAAATTCTAAAAGGTATTGACAGTGTCGACCCAAGGGACTTTTTCAGCCTGAAAAAAGAAACAAGGACCAGGGGTCACAAATGGAGATTAGAAAAAGGGGCATTCAGAACAGAAATTAGGAGACACTTTTTTACACAGAGAATTGTGAGGGTCTGGAATCAACTCCCCAGTAATGTTGTTGAAGCTGACACCCTGGGATCCTTCAAGAAGCTGCTTGATGAGATTTTGGGATCAATAAGCTACTAACAACCAAACGAGCAAGATGGGCCGAATGGCCTCCTCTCGTTTGTAAACTTTCTTATGTTCTTATGTTCTAAGACCACCTTCACGGGGAAGAGGACAGCGCTTCACTGAGCAACAAGAAACAGCAATAGTAGATATGGTCATCCAAAACAATGCCATCAGTTTGAAAAGTATACAGCAAAAAATCATCCAGGACAATGAAGTTTTCACCTACATTCATCATTGTAGTTTAGCCACAATTGATCGTGTCCTGAAAAGGAATGCCATCCGAATGAAGCAGAAGTATGAAAGAAACACTGCCAGAGTGAAGGAGGCAAGGTTTCAATATGTTCAAGTAAGTCATTTTCTGTATTCCTCTCTGTTTAACTGCATACATGATACCATAAAATACGTAACTACCTTACTTTTTATTTACTGTGAAATTACTGTATTCTGGGAGGTGTAATGTTACTACCATAATTACTAACTGTACCGTATGTTCTCCTAGAGGATAATGGAGCTTGATGCTAGCCTCACTCATCACAAGTACGTTTATGTAGACAAGGCTGGATTCAACCTTAAGAAGAAAAGACGAAAAGGGAGAAATGTCATTGGTCAGCTCGCCCCAGTGAAGTTCCCTGGTCAGCTCAGTGGAAATGTGACTATATGTGCAGCCATTTTAAGAAACAAGTTAGTGGCTCGTAATGCCGTTTTGGGCCCCTACAACACTGCACGGATGCTGCTCTTTCTGGATTCCCTCAATGGGAACCTCATTCCCCCAGAAGAGTGAGAGCTAGAGGGGTTGGAATTGACGATGTTTGTTATAGTGTGGGGCAATGTCTGTTTCCATCATGCAGCACTGGTGAGAGAGGTTTCAAGCCCATCTACGCAGGTTAACGCTGCACAGCATGTTATTAATGTGTTTTTCCCATATGCATAATAAATCATTTTTATTTTGGTAAATGAAGTGGTATTAAGTTATTCTGCCTATTTTTTTTTTTTTATTTGCTATCAATCAGTCCTTCTGTCATATCAGTCTGATATATCTGCCTGTTTGACAGTAGGCAACTTTAGTGCTTAGTTTTTCACTGAATTTGTCAGGTAAATTCATTGACGTTGCTTGTAAACAGTGATGGCGTGTGCTGAGAAGGAGTGGTGATTAGAAGCAAAGCACAGAATATTTAATAACACAGCAACTTCATTCATTCAATTTTTTCATTCATTTTTCTTTTCAGCAAACTCAAAATTATTAAGGTGACAATGTTCTATTGTTTTTAATGCAAACAAATACACTATATTCCAGAGATTTGGGGAGCTGATTTTTCAAGAGTAAAGTTTTAGAAATGCATTTCTACAGTGATTAAAAGACATAGAACACTGTTTAAAATAGTAAAGAGAAAGTCTTGTTAAAAGCCAAATAATTACTTACTTGTTTACCATGCAAATATTATTATTCCTCATTAAACTTAACACAAAAAGAGAAAAAAAATGTAGTCTGGGCTGTTGCAGCTGGATTTATGTGGGGGCGTGTTTACAACCTAATTCGCTTCCATTTTCTTAATCTTACTGCTGTAGAAAGAGTGCAAAGAAGAGCGACCACAATTATTCCGGGTTTAAAAGGCATGTCATATGCAGACAGGCTAAAATAATTTAATCTATTCAGTCTTGAACAAAGAAGATCTGATTCAAGCATTCAAAATTCTAAAAGGTATTGACAATGTCGACCCAAGGGACTTTTTCAACCTGAGAAAAGCAACAAGGACCAGCGGTCATAAATGGAGATTAGACAAAGGGGAAGTCAAAACAGAAAATAGGAGGCACTTTTTTACACAGAGAATTGTGAGGGTCTGGAACCAACTCTCTAGTAATGTTATTGAAGCTGACATCCTGGGATCCTTCAAGAAATTCTGGAATCAATAATCTACTAACAAGCAAACGAGCAAGATGGCCTGCTCTCGTTTGTACACTTTCTTATGATTGACTGAAAAGACAATAAGGATAACCAGTGATTGAATAAAGTTTTGTTGGGTGGGTTTTTATTGTGCAGTTTCCTAGTAACTGTAATATTACTTGGGTAATAGAAAATAAAAAAAAAGACTTTGTCAATATCACTGAGTCACGGAGCCCAAATGTTCAAGTCCGAGTCTTTTGTGGCCGTGACTCTAGTCTGAGTCACGAAAAATACGCCCCAGGCCCTAAATGCGGGTCCGGGATATATATATATATATATATATATATATATATATATATATATATATATATATATACACACATACATACATATATATATATATATATATATATATATATATATATATATATATATATATATATATATATATACACACAGTACTGTGCAAAAGTTTTAGGCAGGTGTGAAAAAATGCTGTGAAGTAAGAATGCTTTCAAAAATAGACATGTTAATAGTTTATATTTATCAATTAACAAAATGCAAAGTGAGTGAACAGAAGATAAATCTACATCAAATCAATATTTGGTGTGACCACCCTTTGCCTTCAAAACAGCATCAATTCTTCTAGGTATACTGAGAACTAACCACTGTTCTTCTGTGGATTTAGGCAGCCTCAGTTGCTTCTCTCTCTTCATGTAATCCTAGACAGACTCGATGATGTTGAGATCAGGGCTCTGTGGGGGCCATACCATCACTTCCAGGACTCCTTGTTCTTGTTTACGCTGAAGATAGTTCTTAATGACTTTCGCTGTATGTTTGGGGTCGTTGTCATGCTGCAGAATAAATTTGGGGCTAATCAGATGCCTCCCTGATGGTATTGCATGTTGGATAAGTATCTGCCTGTACTTCTCAGCATTGAGGAGACCATTAATTCTGACCAAATCCCCAACTCCATTTGCAGAAATGCAGCCCCAAACTTGCAAGGAACCTCCACCATGCTTCACTGTTGCCTGCAGACATTCATTTGTGTACTGCTCTCCAGCCCTTCAGCGAACAAACTGCCTTCTGCTACAGCCAAATATTTCAAATTTTGACTCATCAGTCCAGAGCACCTGCTGCTATTTTTCTGCACCCCAGTTCCTGTGTTTTCATGCATAGTTGAGTCGCTTGGTCTTGTTTCCACATTGGAGGTATGGCTTTTTGGCAGCAAGTCTTCCATGAAGGCCACTTCTGACCAGACTTCTCCGGACAGTAGATGGGTGTACCAGGGTCCCACTGTTTTCTGCCAATTCTGAGCTGATGGCATTGCTGGACATCTTCCGATTGCGAAGGGAAGTAAGCATGATGTGTCTTTCATCTGCTGCAGTAAGTTTCCTTGGCTGACCACTGCGTCTACGGTCCTCAACATGCCCGTTTCTTTGTGCTTCTTCAAAAGAGCTTGCACATCTGGAAACCCCTGTCTGCCTTGAAATTTCTGCCTGGGAGAGACGTTGCTGATCCAGCATAACTACCTTGTGTCCAGTTGCGATGCTCAGTCTTGCCATGGTGTATGACTTTTGACAGTAAACTGTCTTCAGCAACCTCACCTTGTTAGCTGAGTTTGTCTGTTCCTCACCCAGTTTTATTCCTCCTACACAGCTGTTTCTGTTTCAGTTAATGGTTGTGTTTCAATCTACATGTTGAATTGCTGATCATTAGCACCTGTTTGGTATAATTGTTTAATCATACACCTGACTATATGCCTACAAAATCCCTGACTTTGTGCAAGTGTACCTAGAAGAATTGATGCTGTTTTGAAGGCAAAAGGTGGTCACACCAAATATGGATTTGATTTAGATTTTTCTTCTGTTCACTCACTTTGCATTTAGTTAATTGATAAATATAATCTATTAACATGTCTATTTTTGAAAGCATTCTTACTTTACAGCATTTTTTCACACCTGCCTAAAACTTTTGCACAGTACAATATATATATATATATATATATATATATATATATATATATATATATATATATATATATATATACATACAGCTCTGGAAAAAATTAAGAGACCACTGCAAAATTATCAGTTTCTCTGGTTTTACTATTTATAGGTATGTGTTTGGGTAAAAAGAACATTTTTGTTTTATTCTATAAACTACTGACAACATTTCTCCCACATTCCAAATAAAAGTATTGTCATTTAGAGCATTTATTTGCAGAAAATGACAACTGGTCAAAATAACATAAAAGATGTAGTGTTGTCAGACCTCGAATAATGCAAAGAAAATTAGTTCAGATTCATTTTTAAACAACACAATACTAATGTTTTAACTTAGGAAGAGTTCAGAAATCAATATTTGGTGGAATAACCCTGATTTTCAAACACAGCTTTCATGCGTCTTGACATGCTCTCCACCAGTCTTTCACATTGATGTTGGGTGACTTTATGCCACTCCTGCCGCAAAAATTCAAGCAGCTTGGCTTTGTTTGATGGCTAGTGACCATCCATCTTCCTCTTGATCACATTCCAGAGGTTTTCAATGGGGTTCAGGTCTGGAGATTGGGCTGGCCATGACAGGATCTTGATCTGGTGGTCCTCCATCCACACCTTGATTAACCTGACTGTGTGGCATGGAGCATTGTCCTGCTGGAAAAACCAATCCTCAGAGTTGGGGAACATTGTCAGAGCAGAAGGAAGCAAGGATCGCTGACGATCTGGGGGTGCTTCAGCAAGGCTGGAATCGGGCAGCTTTGGCATGAATCAAGCAAAGTACAAAGTTGTCCTGGAAGAAAACTTGCTTCCTTCTGCTCTGACAATGTTCCCCAACTCTGACTGGCAGGTTCAACCATGCTGGGAAAGCTTGAGTAACATACTCGGCCAAAGTTGAAAGGGCAGTCACCAACCTGCCTTGCCAGCATGGTGAGTTATAGCCAACTCCCCCATGTTGAACGCACAGACAAAAACATGGCCCTCATTCCCGAAGGCTGGATTGCCACCGACTAAGGCAATGACCGGTTAGGTATGAATGCAGAGGGTGCTAAGAATCAGCGGGTTATGATATTAGGCTGCCACAGAACACTAACCCTGGCCACATACAACTGCAGATCTCTTTCAGGTGAAGCAAGACTTCAAGAGTTGGAAGAACAATTTGGAAGAATCAAGTGGGACATTGTAGGACTAATCAAAGTACGGCGAAAAGAACCAAACGTGCAAAATCAACAGAAGAGCAAAAATGGGCTGGAGTACCTTTGAAAGATTTAGCATGGCTCTGAAAGGGAAACTACCCTTATGCCTCTAGAGAAAAGTCTTTGACCAATGGGTGCTGCCAGTGCTAACTTACTGATGCGAAACCTGGACCCTCAATGCAAAAATTACTCAAAAATTACAAACAACTCTATAGAGTATGGAAAGATGCATGCTGGGAATAACAAAAAGAGACAAGAAAAGGAAAGAATGGGTAAGAGTGCAAACAAAAGTATGCAATGTTAATATAAGAGCAAAAAAACTGAAATGGTAGTAGGCCAAGCATGTAGCAAGAAGAATAGATCATCGTCGGACCAAGTAGATACTAGACTGGATCCCAAGAGATATAAAATTACCAAGAAGAAGACCTCCAGGAAGATGACAAGATTAAATTAGGAAACAGTACAAAGGTCACTCTTGAAATCAGGACTTAAAGGATGTGTTCCAGTAAGAATACCTCTGTTAAGAAAGGGGAACACAACTAAAAGGCTCAAATATGCATAAGTACACAGAAATTGGACTATGGAACAATGCTTAAAGGTGCTTTGGACTGCTGATGGATGAACAACACCTGTGCATTCTGCCAGTTCTGTTGTCAATTTAACACTTGTCTTCTTTCTATTCCTTAAGGATATTATCTTCAAGTATTGCTCATTATTGTTAGAGTGTATTTTGGGTCTTCCATTCCTGGGTTTGTCAATTACAGATTATGCTTCAGATACAACACCTTGAAAATCAAGTGATGCAAGTGATGTTTTTCCTTCTTTATGCAAGTCGAGGTTATTATAATAGTAGAAAACATTAGTGGATGCTTTGAGTAAATTGTTGATGCTCATAATGCATCAGAGTAGAAAAATGTAACGTCTAAGACTTTTGCACAGCAGTGTGTGTGTGTGTGTGTGTGTGTGTGTGTGTGTGTGTGTGTGTGTGTGTGTGTATATATATATATATATATATATATATATATATATATATATATATATATATATACACTTCTAAGGGTAAGATAAGTTACAGTAAATGTCAGCAAAAAATAATGAGAAAAAACTGAAATATGTTGATTGCATAAGTATTCAGAACCGTCAACTCAGTATTTGGTGGAAGCACCTTTGGCAGCAATTACAGCTGCAATTGTTTTTGGGTAAGTCTCTACCAACTTTGCACATCGGTTTGGTACAATTTGTGCTCGTTTTAAGCTCTCTCAAGTTGCTCAGGGATCACTTATGGACCAGGATTTTGACTGGGCTACTCAAGGACATTCACTTCTTATTCTTATTCTTAAGCCACTCCATTGTAGCTTTGGCCTTGTGCTTTGGATCATTGTCCTGCTGAAAGATGAATTTTCATCCCAGTTTTAAGTCTTTAACAGACAGAAACAGGTTTTCCTCTAGTATTTGCCTGTAATTTTTTCTTCAATCCTAACAAGCTTTCCAGTCTCTGGTGAGGAGAAGCATCCCCAAAGCATGATGCTGCCACCACCATGCTTGACTGTAGGGATGGTGTTGACTGGAAGATGTGGTGTGATGGGTCTGTGCCAAACACAACGCTTGGCATTTAGACCAAAAAGTTTGGTCTCGTCTGACCACAACACCTTTTGCCACATTTTTGCAGGATCACTGAGGTGCTTTGTTGCAAACTCCATGCAGGCTTTGAGATGTTTTATTTTTTAGTAATGGCTTCCTTCTTGCCACCCTGCCATACAGGTTACTTTTTCTCCCATCTCAGCCATTCAACTCTGTAGCTCTTTCAAAGTTGTCGTTGGCCTCACAGTGGCATCCCTCTCCAGTTTCCTCCTTGCCTGGCTGCTCAGTTTGGCGGGACGGCCTGATCTAGGCAGTGTCTGGGTGGTACGATGCACCTTACATTTCTTGATGGTTGAGTAGACTGTGCTCACAGGGATTTTCAGAGACTTCAATATTTGTTTTGTACCCTTCTCCTGATCTGTGCTTTTCAATGACTTTATCCCTGGCTTGCTTTTAAAGCTCCTTGATCTTCATGGTTGAGTCTATGCTTGAAATTCACTACCTGACCAAGGAACCTCATAGAGACAGGTATTTTTATTCTGAAATCATGAGAACCACTAATATTGCACACAGACAGAGGCCAATCAACTAATTGTGTGGCTAGTTAAGGTCATTTTATGCACCTAAATTAATTTATGTTTGCCACAGCAAAGGGTTTGTTTTTGCTTTGGATGTGTGGAGTAGGTTGTGTACATAACACATTAATTCCTACTTCAAAGTGTCATGACTGCAAGCTTTGAAGCAACAAAATGTGAAAACCGTGAAAGGGTCTGAATACTTTTGCAAGGCTCTCTTTCGCTTTCTCTCTCTCTCTCTCTCTCTCTCTCTCTCTCTCTCTCTCTCTCTCTCTATATATATATATATATATATATATATTATATATATATATATATATATATATATATATTGGGAGTCTATATATGCTAATGATTTCTTCCTAGGAATAACATTTTTAAAAAATTACTTACAATATCTTGTTTACACTGAAGGCAGCACTACATTTTTCCCAGAATACCAATTCTACACAATTATGTGTTACTCTTTTATTATTGTTCTTATCATCATCATTATTATTATGTAATGATGTAATGCAGTACATCCTAATAAAAAAATGTGATGGACCTGTACCCTCCATCTGAGGGCAAGCTAAAGAAGATTTATTAGAAAAGCCCCTTATGGTTGAATTAATTATATATTAAGCAGGTATTACCTTACTTAAATAGGTTGTTCCTGTATTTAAGTTTCATTGTTTTAAAATATTTGACTGCTTAATTGGTAACAGAATATATTCAGTAAGCCTCTTGGCAAAGCCCTACACAGAGAAAGTAGTTAAATGCCAAATTTTCTTCTGAACACAGGATGCAGAGATTCTGTAAGGGTGTCCACTAGGCTTTATGCTGCACTGCATGTCCTATCCTATAATTTAGAGGTTTTTGCTTCTACGAGAGAGAAATTGTCAAAGGCGTCAAACTACCCCACCTCCTTTTTTTTAGTTCCACTTCAAAGCATTCCTGTTTCTTGTTCAACTGAAAATGTTCAGCAGACTTGAGCATGCTCCACTGTTCACTTTGACCACATTAAGTTAAAAGCTGACAAGCCTGTCCCCAAATTGTTCACATAGCTGTTTAGAAAAATATGTTAACTGAGAACACTGATGGACTATAAAATTATTTTGGCAGAGCCAAAGAGAATAATTTTCTCTCTTTGTTACTTATATATTAATATATAAAACATTATATTAACAATGAAATACATCTATCATATAAAAAGTTTTCAACTAATAAAATAGATTATAAAGAAAGTATTTTACATTGCATATATAAACTGAGCAGTGAATTCAACATAAAATGTGAAGAGATCATTAAATAAAGTACATCTTCCTTTAAAAAAAAAAAGAAAAACAATAAATAAAAAATAAAGTGACTGGAAAATATTAGAACCACATCTGTCATTTAGCTAATGCAAACTTTTGTATAAATTATTGTTGGGATATATAAAAGCTGCATTCCCATGTTGTTACAGTGATGTTAGGCAAGTCAACAGATCTGACAGACATTGGTAAGGATCGTAGTAGACATACTTTTGGCAAGTGCTTCTGTTTAACATGAAACAATTGGCCTTTCTGGAGAAGAGATTTTGCTACAGATTTCCATCCCAGACTTCCCTGAAGGAATTAGAGGAGGTACTCCTTGAGGAATCTGTGCCTTCCTGGCTGCTCATTGTGGTTCTACATCCTATTCACTGTGTATGTATTTGTTTTGTCCATTCTATGTTAAAATTGCTACAAAATGACACCCAGCCAAGTGCTTTTAACCAGTTGGCACTGACAAAGGATCACTCTGCTCAATTTAAATTATTTGTCGCATCAGAAAGGTCTGTCACAAAAGTGCATATTGATAACTGATAAGCATACAGAAATAAGAATGTACTATAAACAAATAGCTATTTAACAAATATTTCCGTTTATTAGGAGGAGTCCGGCAATCTGTTACTGCTAATTCAGACAGCTTCTTTAACCAAAGCCTTAGCAGTGAAGAATTAGTTACACTTGAAGAAAAACGAAGAAAGCAGACAAAAATGGATAGAAACCATGGCAACTGTAGGAGTCAGTCTACTTTTGGACAGCATACATTAAACCATCTTTCTTTTCTTTAATGCAGACTGCGTGTGATCCAATTGGGAACAAGCTCCCCAGAACAGTGCAAAATGGAGATGAGGACAATGTCTTAAATCTCTGAAGACACCCGAAACAAGACAGATCATCTGTGTCCTCCTTTCCACGACAACAGTCTCCTTAAAATGATCTCATTAAACTGTGCAACTCTGCCCCTGAGAGGATTCACACAAGTTTTAAATCAGCAGGGACAAGTAAGAAGAGAGCTTTTTATTTCTTTTTTAGTTGATGAAGCTACCATTTGAGATAAACCAAGTGTATTTATTTCTAATTTAGGTTTTCAGTATCAAAAAAGGGGTGGGACTAAAGATGTGCTACAGTAATGAAGGCAGCTAACATTTTTGCTAGAGTTTGAGTATCATCTTGGGAAGACTGAATGAGATAATGGGGAAGTAAAGCCAAGCTAAACAATCAAAGACAACTTTCTTTCTACCACAACTGAAGTAATTGCTTATTAATATATCATAAAAAATTAATAATATATTTAAATATCCCCTGATACACAGGTAAGTAGCCTTAACTCTTCTGGGCCACCTTAATAATTGCATTGATCTTCAGTAGGGCTAGTTAATTAATTAAGGGATTTATAAGAACAAAAGTTAATGGACTGCAATGGAATGCACTGGGCACAGCAAAGTTGCCTACCCCTGTTCTAGTGCCAGGGCCCTAGTGAAAACAGCAGGAATTTGACCAGTATCTGAGAACTACTTAAAATAACTATGCTGTAACACTTCATTTATTTCTCCTGCCCTTGTAGATTACTTAATTTGATCAAACCCAGTACTGAATTCACTGGATGTCATTATCACTGGTATCCTTTTCCAAACCTTAAAAATACATTAATTGTGCCAGAGCATCAATTTACTTGCACCACGCTAACGATCACATGACTAGGTCCACACCAGAATACGTGCAATTCACTATGGCAGCAAAAACAACTTTTTCAAGGATTTCAGGGATTCAACCACAGGGGTCAATTCAGTTGATCTTAAAGAGTAAGTAGCAGGGTTCTGAAAAATATAGCGATGCACTTCCCCATGTGTAGCTACCGCTGTTTAAACAAAGCACCTGTAATTTTGCTTTTCATTGTTAACATCCTGACAACTATTTTAAAGCTCTTTTCAAAATGTCTGCTCTAGTGCACTGATAGTGTAAGGATTATCAATCAATCAATAAATCAATATAGCGCCTTTCATAGTGGACCTCCATCACAAAGCACTTTACAAGATAGTGAGGAGCAATCCATAATACACTAATTACAGAGCATAGTACATTAAATATAACAGGAAAACAAACAAACAAAAATGCTAATACATTAAATATAGTCATAATATATTAAATAAAAGGCTAGGTTGTGAAATCTAAACATTGTGAATGCCTGCGTCAAGCATAATCATATGAATAAGATGGAATGACAGCAATTTAGACAACAGCTAATAAACAGATACCAGGCTTAGAGAGCATTAAAAGCAAAAGAGAACCAGTGGGTCTTGAGAGTTGATTTGAAGTGAGTGACTGTGGGAGCTGCACGCACTAAAGCTGGGAGAGAGTTCCAGAGAGTCAGGGCCATGAAGCTAAAAGAGTGCTGTCTGAGTGTTGCATGATTATTGTCAAACAGGTAACAGAGCAATAACGACCAGACCACTTACTTTTTTTTTTGTTTGTTTTTAATTGCTCTTCCTGCTCAAACCCCAGACTTTAAAGTTATAAGTGTAAAAAGTTGTCAGGATGTTAACAAAGAAAAGTTTAAGTTTAAGCTCTTGTTTTTTTGCAGATACAAATTTTAAAATCAGTTTATTATGGGAGCATTTTCTGTGATTATTTCCTAGATTTGTTACAAATCAAACAATAAAGTGACAACTTGAGGCGTGCAGACCCAGTACCAAATAAAGCCTTATGTGTAAGCTTATATATAAGTTTAGAACACACTGGAGATAATATTGTAAGATATTACTTATCCCACAGCCTTGATATATCAATGTTGACAACTTAACACAGATATCAGTCACAAAATTTGATACATTGCGTGCTATTCTTAGTAAAGATACATAATGTTGTTTTATAAAATAAAATTTTCTTACCCCTGCAATGATTGTTTTTGTAAACTTCTTATCATCTCCCAAATTGAAGCATTTGTGTTCATCCATGCAAGCTTACCCATCCCATTAGTTAAGTAATGTAATTTGTAATATTAATTACTGTATTAAATATGAAGTAATTATTTTTCTATACTCTTGACTGTAAAAAAAAACAATTTCTATATTAGTTTTTTTGATATTGCCTTGTAAGGCATGACTTACTTACTGTATCAATACTAATTTGCAGCAAATTGTCGCAAAGTGATTTTATTGGTAGAAGGGAGTCGCAGTCCTGTGAAATTTGAGAACTGCTGCTATAGAGAGTGTTGCCTTTTTTCAGACGAGACTCGAGTTCATTAGGATACTGTAACAAGGCGAGGAGCCCTGTACATTATTTGTTTGTTTATTTTTAGAACGGGGTCTCCCCCCTCCGACCCTCTGTTATTTTGTGTTTGTTTATTATGATTTATTGTATTTAAATATGACAGCGTAGCCGTGAGTTTTGTTTGTTATTGTTTTAAATGTGTTCTGGCAAAGCCGAGGTAGGAAGCTCGTCCTCTGCCAGGAATAATTAAAAACCTTGTGGTAATGTGTGGCTGTCTACTAGTGCTTTGTTAAACTAGCCGGCAGTCACACATAATTAATAAACTCGAGTAGATTGTGGCCGACGGGTAATAGAGTAATTACCAGCTAGTTAAACCCCTTGGCCACGGTATATAAACCTGCAGCTCTCTGCACTTGAGGTGGGTGTTCGCAGGAGCAACTGGAGAGTGAGAGAAGAGAGAAATTTAAAACTTAAAACTTTAAAGCCGGACCTGTGTTTTGTGTTTGTGATTTGTTTTTGTTTGCCTTTTATTTTTGTGCTCTGTAAGCAAGTGTTTTTTTGTTCAGATATTTTATTTTTTGTGTTTAAATAAATGCCTTCGCCACCAGAAGAGGAGAGAAGTAGGAGCTACCTGTGCCTCCACCACCACCATTGGGAGAAGTGGAGCTCCTGCTGCCCTTTATGGCTAGGGCTTCTCCTCCCACCTTCGCCTCCCGAGGGACCGCTGCTGCCCTGTCATGCATCGTCTGGGGATGCCTGCCTTGCACCGCCCAAGGTTGCTTGGCTTGCACTGCTCAGGGATGCCACATCCACATCGCCTGGGACTGCTTGTTGCTCTGCATTGCCTGGGGGCTGCCTATGTCTCCTTTTTATCTCCTAGGGTTGCTGAGGGTCCCACTTCGCCTGGGGCTGCCTGTGTCTTCTTTGCTTCTACTAGGGTTGTTGCTGGTCCTGCTTCGCCTGGGTTCGCTAAGGGCTCTGCTTCTCCTGGGGTTGCCATGCAGCAGGAAATACTGTGGCTGGAGCTCCATAGAGGGGAGCTCCCAGCCACAAAGAAAGGGGCGAGGGGGTCAGGAGACTAGCTCCCCCCGCAGCAGTTTCGCTTTCGCAGCCCTGTACATTATTTGTTCATTTATTTTTATTATGTTTTATTGTTTTTAAATATTACAGCGTAGTCGTAAGTTTTGTTTGTTATTGTTTTAAATGTGTTCTGGCAAAGGCAAGGTAGGAAGCTCAGGGGCAGAAGGTGGTCCTCCACCAGGACATACTGTCCCCTATCAGCCGGGGGTTTGCCAAGTGGGAACCACCCCTACAACACTGGACTTAGGGGGCTACACAGGCATCGCCAACAAGGGGAGGAGTTCCGCCGAGGCGGCCCACCAGGACTCTGTGTCAGCGCCAACTCCCCCACAAGACCAGCCTCGTCGGAGTGGGAGACTCAGTCAGGTCCCGTGGAGGCGACAGCACAGTTTCCTGGGTTTAGGAATGTCTCACTGCTAGGACCGGGCAATGTAGTGATCCTGGGGCCGAGAGAAAAGAATCAGGATAGTGTAGAGTATGTGCACATGCAAGGGGTTGCATGGTCAGTGTATGCGTGCAGGGGTTAGATATTGTGTGTGTGTGTGCAGGAGTTGCATGTTGTGTGTGGAGAGGAATTGTGATACACAGACCCATTTATATCCCGTGCACCAATACCTATACACCAACATTAACACACCACACCCAACAAAGAACACAAAAATACACACAGGGGCGGGGCCCATTGCCACATATCCCACCTCCCCCCTTAAAATCCCAAAAGTCCAGGTCAAAGTGTTGGGCCTGGAAGGAAAGCTTCAAAGGGGTCCATGGCTGGCCAGGCAGTCAGTGCTCCTGCTGGCAGTGGAAAGGCTGACCTTGCACAGGCCGGCTTCTCCGGCCAAGGCAATCCCAGCAGCCGAACGGCTGCATGGGGGGGGGGGGGGGGGGGGGGAGCTGGTCTCCTGACCTCCCCCCTTCTTTGTAACTGACAGGTCCCTCTTCCAGGGCTTCTGCCACAGTATCTCCGGCAGCAAAAGTGCTGCTGGGGAAGGTGGTCTCCTGACCTCATCCCCTCTCTTCACAACCAACGGCTCCCTAGCTGACAATTGAAAGGCTGCTTACTGACTGGCAGCAGAGCCCTTAATGGCTTCAAGGCTGGCTCCTCCAGCCCCAGCACATCCCCAGAGGTCAACAACAAACCACCTCCAGGCGACCGTGAAGCACAGCTGGTGCCCCCAGGCGACGCAGTTCCGGCAACCCCCGGGAGGCAACGGCAGCAGCGGACCCCCGGGAGGCGACGGCAGCAGCGGACCCCCGGGAGGTGACGGCAGCAGCGGACCCCCGGGAGGCGACGGCAGCAGCGGACCCCCGGGAGGCAAGCTCAGGAGGGGAGCCCCTGGTCATAGAGGTGGCAGCAGGAACTCCACTTCTCCCTCATGCCCTGTAACTGGTGGCTCCACAGGCGATACGGAGCAGAAGGCTGCCCCAGGCAAGCTTCTTTGGGTGAAGCAAGGCAAGCATACTTGGGGGAAGCAAGACAGGCTTCCCCGGGTGGTGACGTGAAGGCATTCGCGGGCAGTGACGGAGTCAGGACTAGTTGTGATGCTGTGGTTGGCCGCTGTGGCAGTGGTTGCGGCGGTGCTAGCCCTGTTCGTGGCCGCTGCGACTGGGCTGTTTTCCGACGTGTTCCCCTCAGCAGACTACGCAGTGGCTGCTGAGGAATGCCAGCATCACATCCTGGTCCTTCTGGTGAAGGGAGCGGCAGCTCCTGCTCCTCTCCTACTGGTGGTGAGAGGGAGAAGTGATACCAGCAGGCATTCACCCTCTGCTGGTGGACGGGGACCCAGCAGCTCCTGCTGCTCTGCTCCTGGCGGTGGAAATGGGAGCAGCGTGTAGTCTCCCCCTGTTGCAGGCGTTTGGTGCGGCTCTCCCTCACTTGCAGGGGACTGGTGAGGCTCTCCCTCTCGCTCTGGACACTTGGGAGCCAAAGGCAGGAGGGGACCCTGGAGAGGCAATGGCAGGTACTCCTCCCACAGCGGTGGAGGTGAAACCAGCAGGCATTCTCCCTATACTGGTGGAGGTGGGAACAGCAGGTATTCTTCCTCTGCTGGTGGAGACTTGGGCTGTGGACACTCTGCCTTCCCCTTCTGGGGCTGTGGATGCACCAACTGACCCTTTGTGGGCTGTAGACACCTATGCTCTCCCCTTCTGGGCGCTGGATGCTCAGGCTCCTCTCACTCAGGCATAGGAAGTTGAGACTCCTCCCACTCAGGCGTAGGACGACTGGGATCCTCATCCTCTGGTTCCTCATGCACATAGGCAATGCACATGGTGCACCACCTTGGCTCCTACTTCCTCCTCACCTTTCCCCCTCTCTGCCTCCTTCTCTTCACCTTCCTCTCCTGGGCTAGTTCCTCCTTTCTCTCTTGGTAGGGACAGCGCACCACCTTGTGCCCAAAATCCCCACAGGCAAGGCATCAGCCTTGGTCCTCGAGGCCAATGAGGAGGTCCTCCAGCTCGTTGCGGCGTCTCCCCAGACCCAGTTTTCCATTTGTTTTGTTTTTGTTTTTTTTTTAATCCAGGATAAAAAAATCCCCATGCAGTACCTGCTCTGGCCTGAGCCCAGAAGGCGCTGTTGTCCCGGTTCTAACTTCTGACAGGACGTGCCAACAGGCTGGCTGTAGCGATGACGTCAGGCCATTATGAATCACACAAGCAGGCATTATAGGGGTTGAAACTGAGACGCAATGGCTGCGAAACAAATAAAAGATTTAAACAAAAACAGCGCACAGCACTTGACGCCAAAATAAGTAGACAAACAAAACGGACTAACACTTAAACAGTGGACTAACAGACAAACATGGTGAGTCAAAACAACGGTTATATTTGCTTTCTGTTTAGTTTTGTTGTTTTTAATTCTCTCCTCTCCACACCCGTTCTCCTCTCACCGAACACGTAACCCTGAGTGAGTGGAACGTGCATCTATATACACTGTTGTGCCGGGATTCCATTACTAATTAATTATTCACTTGAATCCCAGCGCGTGAACTAATTTGTGCAACCCCGTGCTCACATATTAAATACTTTAAGTGCACGTGAAGTGCAATCCCGTGCCTAAATACAACTATATATTTTAAATCACTCGTGCTACACAGACCCATTTATATTCCGTGCACCAATACCTATACATCAACAACACCACATGCAACATACAACATGCAAATACACACAGGGCGGGGTACATTGCAACAGGGAGATAGAGTAAGAAAGGTAGGGTAAAGGAAAAATGCTATAATCATGTAGTTTCGACTCCCACTTCCCTTTCCCTCAATTTATGGTTTTATTTTGTGATTATTGAATTATTGTAAAAATAAACGGCTTGAGCCTTAAACTGAATTGAGCCTCTGTCTCATTACTGCCCCATACACAGTGTACACAGTAAAATATATAAACTGTATCTGTAAAAATAAAATCCTGCTGCTAACAGTTGAAGTAATTATTGGACTTCACTTTTTTTTTTTTTTTTTTTTTTTTTTTTTACATGCAGCAAATATACATCCAACAAAATATATCAACTGCTCCAAGTACATTTATAATAGATTAAATTCCCTCTATTAAATAAAATTATAAATAATGTAATAGTTTACAGTATTTACAGTGTATCATTTTTAGGTTTGACTGATTTTTGAACTGACTGAACCAATGTTGTTTTGGCATTCACAGTTCAGTATCAAATGACGCTTTACTAAAAATAATTGTTACACCTCCGTGTTTAATCCAAGTTAACCATTTACCCAACAATGCATATTGTGATAGAGTCAATGTCAGTTATAAACAGCAAGTATTAAAACGATTATGAATTGAGCAATGTGGCTCTATTCATAAAGATTCTACTCATTAGTTAACAATACACAAAACTAACACATTGTTATATGAAGTTTTGGTATATTTAAAATATACTACTGTGACTGAACAACTTGCACGACGTTTAGTAGAACATATATCTGTGCTCTTCTTTTGAATGGGATCGCTAAATTATAAACAACTATGTTAACGTCTACCTGTTTGTTGTAGAGGATGGAATAATTTGAAAATAAAGTTGAGAATACTAGTGCAAGACGTAATGATGAAGACCCAGGCAGCACGTAGATTTCTCCAAATACGTATTGCCTACACTTGCAAAACGGTCCTAAAACGTGTTCTTGCAAAACAGTCATCGCATGCTGTTATTGCATGGTGTGTTTGATGCAAAGTGCTTCTAAAGTAACTAATAACAGATACAGTAGTATGTTTCTTTAATTTGGTTTTAATTTGTGTCTTTCCTTTTTCTCAACGGTTACGATTATATTTCACATCAGAAAAGGCAGCACTTTTCCATACACGCCTCCTATTTCTTGGATTCTGCCGGGTACAGCTCAATATATTCATTATTTACTTTCAACTACACCCCTTGTCAACTTTCTGCTTTCTGATAATCCGCGCTAGACAACTGCAGCTCTCACTTTACCAGTAAAGCTGGGTTACCTGGGGTTGTCACTCTGAACCATAAATTGTTTTCACACCACACCCCCTCTGGCCTTTCCCCTCCTCCCTTTTTGTTGAAGGTCCAATGATCGCAGCTTGCATAAAAAGTAGACTGAGCCAGAAGCTTCACAAGCACAGTACTGTGAGAGTTGTTCACACGGTTTAAGGCTACAGAAAAAGCGGCTTGAATCTGAAGTACAAATAATTGTCTGCTGTGTCATCTAACAAGTGGATAACATACAATTGGTTTCTAACTCTTGGATTTGCACGCCTATTGATTTTTTAACGGAAGGTTTTGTTGGTTCATATCCTTGGAAATATATATTTTTTTTAACACATTAAGAAATGCTAAAAGTTGCTGGACGTCTGTGAAAGTTTCGATGGAAACTTCTATTATGAGAAGGTGAAACTTCAAGTATGGGCTTTCTGTAAATTATGGATTGAACCCATATTATAAGCAGTTTGTGAAAGAAGACTGTTACACTATAAGGTGACCTTTCAGGCATTTTGATCTGATTCATTTCATACGACAGACATCGACAACAACCTTTATAATATTTCCAGGTCTTGCTTCGAGGATAGTGGGGCGGGATATGGAGTTACTATTGCCATAGCCTTAGTTTTATTTTATTCTACAGATTCGTCATATTTATTTCTGCAGAAACACGCTTTATTGTACAATATTTTAAACTTCGACATTCACCTTTGGAATACAATCATGAACTTTATTCTGAATTTACTACATGCTGTTTTGGCTGCCCTTCTATATATTTCAACTGTAAAGGTAAGGACTCTTTAAATTTTCATTAGATAAGAAAATAGTAATATTGTTAATCTTCCAATAATGAAACAGATTGTCCTTGGAAATTTCCTAGTAGGTCATACTTTAAAACAATCAGACTTAGCATTTTACATAAACTTTACCGTGAAATGAAATGCTGACGTTGAGGAGTTTTGTTTGTAAATTCAGTGAATTCGTGTGAATTATTTACTTTTTGAGGAAAAACGTTGCAGTCTTAATTCTAGTAATAGTAGCAACGATCTTCCCAGCCACATAAACTGTTGTTTCTTAAAGGCACAGTAACAATTTGTAATGTCAAATTTTGTATCAGCCAGGTCTGCACGTGACGTGACTATTAATCTAAATCCAAACTATACTGAATAAAAAAGTGTGTGTGTGTGTGTGTGTGTGTGTGTGTGTGTGTGTGTGTGTGTGTGTGTGTGTGTGTATATATATATATATATATATATATATATATATATATATATATATATATATATATGGCAATCTTAAGAAAACCTGTTTCTACTACTTTTATTTTAAAGTATTTCGAGCATAATAATAATATAACGGATAATGCTGACAATAGAACGTTTTTCTCACAACGGTGTAGTGGGCTACATAGTCTATCTGATTCATTCAGATTTACTGTCCAATTAAAAAAAAAAAAAAACAAACAAACAAACAAACAAACAAAAAACTTTTGAATGTTATTAAAATGAAACTACAAGTCAACTAACTGTACATGAATGGAAATGGTTTTGCAGTAAATTAGACATTTCCATAGAGACCGACCAGACTTGGGGGTGGAATACTACAACAACTATGTGATGGCTGGTCTCATTCATTCATACGCCTTTGCCACAGACAATAGTTTACTATCGTTCCTAAAAAGAAAATACACAAGAACATAAACTAACAATCTTTTAGGATAACGTAATATTAATTGGACCATATGTTTTTTAAATATATAGACCTTCTATGAGATATCTAACAGCAATAACGAGCAGTCCACAAATGGGAACTTTCCACAATAATAAAATAATTTCAGAAAATCAACAAAGACACAGAAAAATATACAGCTTGGATAACATCCTTTTTTATGAAGTATAGTTTATTTATTTCCACACTATTTTAATGATTTCACTGTGCCATACGTTTGCACCCAGTTACAGTCATTAAAGTTGGAACTAAGGAACTGCGTGCTTTTAAGTCACAAAAACTAAATATGTGCAAAAAAAAAAAAAAAAAAAAAAAAAAACTGCTGACTAAATTCATTGACACGTCTTTAGACAAAGATGCGTGAAGCCATTCCAAAGTAATGAAAAAAAAAATGCAGTGCCAACTTTTCATTCGACCCAAGTGAAAGGCATTTTTTATTATTAGTGTTATAGCCAGGTAGCAGGTCAAATGGTGCAGAGAAAGCTATGTTACTTTTATAAAGTAACACCTATATAATATATATTATCAATTAATTAAACGTCAAGTTTATCTTAAAGTTTGGCATTATATAATAAGAGTTCCACGTTAGAAAAAAAAAAAAAAAAGTAGGTAAAAAAAAAAAAATGCATGCAAAACGCCTTTTAAAATGAACTGCGGTAATATACACACACTCTCACACAGACACACACACACACACACACACACACACACACACACACACACACACTTTACATTATTGTGGGTACAGTAGCAGCAGCACTAGTGCCGAGTTACTGAGTTTAAAATACTGTGCAGTACTATGGATTCTAAAATCTAATTTAAGAGAACTATCGTAGGATAATATCTATTAGTACGCATCTGCCAATATACGAGTTTTGACTGTTGATATTTTTCACAGACTGCTCACATATCCGGAGATGGAGAGAGGAAACCTAATGAAGGTAAAACTTTCTTCTTGTTAGTAGGTATTATGACCGTCTTCGGGACCTCTGATTTGACTGAAGGGAATGGAATGGGAAGAAGAGGCAGAGGCCACAGATTTAGTAATGCCCGACTTTTACTGCCATCTTCTGGACACATACCGAATAGGTTTTGGAAGTCGGTAGGATTAGGTGACGTTTTAAATGAAAGTGCTTTTTGCAAGAATTGGGGGAGGTAGGAGTCGAAACGTTTGTTGGATTTTAGGTGCACATGGCAGCCGTTCTCTAAAAATCAGTTTATAGTCCAATATTACTAACACTGAAGACTCGATTAGATTTGTTTTGCTAAAGTAACACTCTTGGTTGACCGTTATAAAAGTCATAATGTTCCAAGTGTGCTTCCAAATTATACTCGCCAAATCGTTTGGCCAGAAGCAACTCTCAGAATGCACTTTCAGGTTTTTTTTTTTCTGTGATGTAAAGCCAGGCTTAACCATTTACAGAAGCAAAAGCAGAACAAACAGAGGGACATGTTATCAGGTTGAAAAGAGACTGACACCTGGCACATTTTTGACAATTCAAATAACAGATCTGTGTATTTAAAAGTGTATAACCTTCAACGTGATATCACAGATGTTCACGGTGATATGAAATTAAAACAATGAATGATTATTCTGCCTAATTGTCCATATCACCCTTCTACTTATTAAAACAATACTAAAATGCCCTGTTATCAGAAAAAAAACACACTCTTAGCCCTGGCATTGATGTAAAAAAGTTAGGAAAACATGTCATGTGATTTTATGTTTTAACAATGTGGTCAGTTTGCAAGGTGGCAAATACATTAGTTTAAAAGGTAAAACACTTGTAAGAGGAGCATTCCAGGGTGCAGCAGACTTTGCTGATTATATGTTCTTTAAATTAGTTAGAGGTCTTTTTTGAGGTCTGAGATAACATCATACTGCTGAAAGCAATACCAGAAGTTTACAAAGTGGCGTAGTTGAAAGATTAGTTTAGATTTAAGAAACTAACCTACTGTCAGCACGGTTTAATAATGAAGGGATGGTGTACAGACATCTTGAGTTGTATTGGAATCGATTTTGTGGAACACTGTAGCTTTAGTTTACGAATTGTCAAAATAAACCCAAGTTCATATGATTGTAATAATTGTTCTGGAAGAACTGAAAAACGATGACACTGTATACATGATTATTATTTACATTAAACCAACAGTCTTGTATGTACACTGGGCCAAACTAACTGTTTTATTACACCCATAGGTAGTAATTGCTCAGACTCTGAGGAGAGAATATCCCTTATTTATTTAGTTATTTATTTTTTTACAAAGATGCTTCTTTTGCACAATAACAAGGCAGAATGCTAAATCTACAATTAGATTGTTATATAATACTATGAGTGATGTCCTCTTGCTGTAGACTGATAATGAAACACACAAAAAAAGATTTAAAAAGTAGACCTACCTAAAATGACATTTAGTTAAATATTCACTGAGGTCTGACCTGATGCGAATCAAATCGAATGAAGTCAAAAGACAAAAACATGCTCAGGAGTCAGAAACAGGCATTGAAAATATAATACTTGTCTACTGTCAAATGGTAAATCTTCTTTTACGTTACACCTTTAATTTACTTTTTTCAGATATTGATAACCAAGCTGAAAGTATAAATAGTTTAAAAAACCAGCAGTCTATCCAAGAACCTTAGGCATTAGTTTCAGTTTTATGCAACTGAATTGGCAGTAGACCTTCACAAATTATCCACTTTTTCTCTACTTTTTATAGGCCTATTATTGAAAACAGTATAGACATTTTAAGGCATTCCCCAAAATAAATTCAGGTAACTATTATGTTACTGTATTTTTTATTAAGAATATCTTTGTATTTTTTATTTTTTTTGTAATATGTAAACAGTTATTCTTGGCTATTAAACTGTAAACAGGTATTACAGAAATTATTCATATTTGCATTAGTGCTGGGACAAATATCTGAATATTTGAGCAAATATTACATATATTTAATATTAAATACTAAAGTAAACTTTATGTGCTATTTATTTTGCGAATAAAGAAAACATTTAACTTGAACTGCTTTTTGGTATCCTTTGTTTTGTAGTTAATTCACTGGGGTAAAGTAAGGCCTAGACAATGTATTCTTTACTCCTGGGATATTTTTCTACTTTAGCGTGTTACTTTTTTTGTGTTGATCAGGGGCAAAAACTCCTAATTAAATCCGTTTTGATTCCATGTTGTAACACAATAAAATGTGGAAAAGTCCAAGTGGGGATAAATACTTTTGAGAGCCACTGTATGTATGTGTATATATATATATACACACACACAATGAGTGAATATACTGTGTGTGTGTGTATGTGTGTATATATATATATATATATATATATATATATATATATATATATATATATATATACTACATACATACATACATACATACATACATACATACATACATACACACGGTATATTCATTGTGTTGAAAAAGGGATATTTTCTCTGCCTTGCATTAGCAGTAAACTAGTTATGTATTTCATGCATTTGCCTTTGTCAATTTGTATACCTGTTATATGATCCTGTGTCAAACCTGTATTGTTTATGCTGAATATTTTTTTTATTTTTTATTTTTTAAAAGGTAAAAGTGAAAGTTATTAACAAATAATCTCAAAACTTTTTTTTTTCTTCTTTATTTGCAGTTATTACGTTTTTGGAGGTCTACGAGAGAAGCTATTGTCGGACAATAGAGACCTTAGTAGACATCTTCCAGGAGTATCCTGATGAAGTAGAGTACATTTTCAAGCCTTCGTGCGTACCAGTCATGAGATGCGCAGGCTGCTGTAGTGATGAAAGTTTAGAGTGTGTCCCAAAAGAAACGCACAATGTAACTATGGAGGTAAGGACTGAAAGTTTGCTAAATTAATACTTCATGGTTTTGTTTACTTGAGACCACCAAAGCAAATTAGCTTGTAGCCACCTAGAGCCCCCACCCCCCGCCCCACACACACACCTTGACAATTCAAGTCTTAGGTTATTTTTATAATAAGAATTGTAATATACTGAATGAGATAAGAAGTGATTTTCTATTGTTACTTAGTACATGTAGTATTTTAGTTTGATCTTATGGATGATTGTGGGGCCTACTGTATGTCAAATGAGCTTTGCTTCATCTCAATCCAGTTTCACATGGAGAGTCTGATAACAGTTTCTGAGAAGAGAAAAACGTAATGTTAATGGACGCTGAACAACTCTCTTGCATTTCACAGAGAAGGAACCATTGCGCCCCATGATTTTCTAACTAACTATGGTGTCTACATGTTTGTATTTACAACTGATACACCAGAGGTGGGCTGCATAAATCCTATGGCCACATTCAAATGAGGTTTTCTGAGAGAATAACTCCCCTTTCCGTATATTTTAGCCACTGTTGAAGGGAAATGCCAACTCCACCTAGTATTGCAAGTCCTAGTAAAACTGGTTATTAAAGCTTAAAACGGAAGCCACAGATAAATCAAAATGCTTTACTGCTGGAAATATTATACCAGATTTGTTCATGTGAATGCCTGAGGGGCCATATTTAGAGGTGAGAGCTATGGAAAAAAGAGCAAGAGCTTAGATAATACTTTGCTGCTGTCTACATAAAACTCAAAGTCTTTTCTTCTTTTCCTTTCTTAGATAATGAAAATCAAACCGCATCATAGTCAACATATAGGAATGATGAGTTTCACAGAGCATAGTACATGTGAATGCAGGTAAGACACGTTCACAATACCAGGGTCGTTTTAGCATAATAAACATTTAGAATTATGAATTGGAATATGCCTTGTAGCCTCATTGTCTTATATATATATATATATATATATATATATATGTGTGTGTGTGTGTGTGTATAATGTATGTATATATATATATATATATATATATATATATATATATATATATATATATATATATATATATATATATATATATATATATATATATATATATATATATATATATATATATATAATTATTTTTTTTTTGTTCACAGACCAAAGAAAGATGTCAAAGAAAAAAAAGAAAAGTAAGTAAAAGGTTATTATGTCATTCATTTTTGGGGGGGGGGGGGTAGGGTAGAGGATTCACAGCATATAATATACATGTATCTATTAAGACTTGCGTCTTCATACTACAGAAGAGGCAATATACGCAAGCAATTATGAAAATTTACTCCAAAGATTTGAGTGTATATTTAAAATACATTTTCCAAAAAATGTTGTCAGAAGTGAAGTATCTTTTGTTTTGAAAAAGATATGATATATAATAATATAACCTGGTGTAAATGTTATCACTGTAAATTCTCTTAACCTGTGAATAGTATGTATTTGCATTCCTTTTTAAACAAGCACTCATCTATGAATATTTTAATGGCATTTGGAAAATTAGATGACATTATGTGGGGTTACTATAGTCGGTTCATTAACCAAAAGAAAAGGCCAGCTCTTTCTTTCGTTTGTTAAAGTGTGTTTTTGGTATGACAGACTAGTCCGATCTGACTTATAATCTCAGCGAATCACAATAAAATGGATGCTGATACCAACTGTTGAAATCAAACTGTGTCATTATAAATTATTTGCGTAAAACCACTGTGTCTCAATTTTTTATTCAAAGGGTTACTTGTGATTTGCTAAAATAGAAGTATTAAAAACATAAACAAAGACTAGCTAAGGCATTTTTTGCATGATATAGGTTATGATATTGAACAGTGTTCGTTCCCAACAGTTCTACATAGTTAGAAGGATAGCAAAAATGCACGTTGATTAAGTGTAGTGCAACATACTTGATTACACTGGTTTAAGACAAGAGTTCTGGTTTAGTTTGGAAGACTGAGATATTATTGCTGAACTTGTTTGACTAGAATAATGGATCTGATGGCCCCTGTCCTATTTTGAACTTGAATAAAATTGCCCACTGAAAACAATGTACCCAGAATGCACCACAGTTATAAGAGGTAGATCTGTAAATGTCATGTTTATGGCACTGTACATTAACATAACTTATTGAAACCATCTTTAGTCAATCTTAATTTATTTGCATAAGCAAAAGGGCATTACATAGAATACATTAAACATTGCAGTGTTATATGGGCATGACATGGAATATACAGCAGATTTTCTTTGCTATGTTAAGTGAAAGCTTTCATTGGGATGTTAGTAATCCAGCTCAGGTCAAAAGTGAGTTCACAATTTGGTAGAATTGTCAATCTCTGAATGGCAGGGTTGAGATGCGCTCACAAAGCAATAGCACCTGTCCACACTGTGCCTGACTGTAGCTAGTTTTCTCAGCTTTCATAAACATTAAATTAAATTTAAAATAAACAGGTCTAAGTATTGATAGTAACTATGGTTATATATTGTATGTTCACCCTTTGTGTATTCTAACTAAGCCACTGACACATTGTACTGTACAGATGTATGTATGTGAAAGATGAGCTTAAAAAAAAAAAAAAAAAAAAAAAAAAAACTGTCCTATACATTGTAGATGTTTGCGTTCTTTTTATTTTCCAGAAAACCCAGGAAAGGCAAGGGCAAAGGTCTTAAAAGAAAAATAAAGAAAAACAGAGACAAAAAGCCCAACTTGTATGTCAGCTGTTCATTTTCTACGCCACAATTGCACTTGAGTGTTTCACTCTTGATTATTAAGTTAATTTGGGAGGAGGTTATTTATTTCCTATAATTCACCCTTCATTGGTTTGATGCTTTAATACACTGGGTTACAGTATGGCTTTAATCACTAGGCTATGTTTGTAGCACTTTGGTTCATAAAGTGAACATAGAAGATACTGACATCACTGATCATGGCTTCTTCTTATTTTAAATTAATATGGTGAACAATACTAATCACACACAGTTGTTAGAATCACATTTGTTGATGTATTATTCTCTACAGATGTCCTTGTCTGTGTCTGGTGATTTGTGCAAACCATATTTCTTCTATCCCATCCAGATATTTTGTTACAGATGTAGGACTTAAACTGGAGCTAGTAATTTTTGTAACCTTTTTATTTGTTGGATTTTTCTTTTTTAAAAAATATTGGCACACAGTAGATGTTGAGGATGTAATTCTTTATATAGAACTAAATAGTAGGGATTGAATTAAGTATGCAATCCTTGGTTTACAAACTAAAAGATGTCTTACAAAATACATATTTCAGAGAGCATGATGCCACAAATGTCACTTAAAGGTCAAATATTTTATGTTGCACAATAATATAATTTTGTTTTCTCATGGAAAACCTTCCCCCAACATCTTTTGACTAAAGCAAAATGCCATTTATCGATGTTGAAATCTTTGGTATCTTCATGTCTACAGACATTAGACCTTCTTGTAGTTGGCTATTTTTTGTCGAAATACACCAGACAATCAGACATATTAGATTCTAACACTTTTATTTTTCCAATTCAGCATATTGTTTTTTTAATGAATGTTATAGAATAGCATCTTCAGACCCCCAAATAAAGTATATGGAAATATACAAAATGAATGCCAATAGCAAGGTCTGAACAGGAAAACTACTCATGTGAAAGGAAGGCTTTCAGATATAGCAATTAAACTGACTGTAAAGTTATTTCAATTACATTGTATAATAATAATGGAATTGTATTTTTACTTGGATTGTGAAATACAATAATGCATTAAAAGATACTGCATCTTTAAGGACAGAATATGTTGAGTTTTATTTAGTTGTGTATGTTAAGGAGTGTTCTCACTGACAGAGCCATCTTTTTAAACAAAATTTCCATTTGGCATGAGAGCAGACAATTGATTTGGTACATGTACATAAGAACATAAGAAAAGTTTGAGAACGAGAAAAGGCCATTTGGCCCATCAGGCTCGTCCCTTGTTAGCAGACCATTTCCCCCTACTGGGAAGAAGCTGGTCCAACTTGTATTGAAAGTCACTAAAGGTCTTTTTAAAAATGAATTTGAATGTACAAAAGCCTACAAGCACATAACAAATGATTCTTGTGTTTGTTATATTTCTACAGATAAAATATACACATGATCATATCGTTCTAAGTATATAGTTCATACAATGGTTTCTCTAAGAAACTCATTGTATGAACTTTGATAGTATTTTATATCTGTGATTCCCCCCAGAGTCATGCGTGGGTCTGATTTTTATGACTAACTTCCGACCCAGACCCGCTACTACAGAACATGACCCAAACCCGCTGCACCACCATCTTCTTACCTGCGACCCGACCCACTTTAATAGACCTGCAACCTGACCCAAACCCATTCACCACAGATTGAGTTTATTCAATAGGCTATACAGCATGATAGCTTTCTCTAGTGGTCTGCATATATTTTAATATCGTAACATCTTAATTATCTATACTTACGTTACTGTAAAATACCTGTCTATTTCTTTTGTGCCACCAGTTGAAAGGGAGCTACACCTGTGCTTTCATAGAGATGTACCAGTTTTGTGGTTGTCATTCACAAAAACATAATGACAGGTTTTACGAGCAATGAATCCAGTTGCATGTTCATGATTTTCGTTCACTATGATTCCAAAAGAATTCCATACTTCTGATTTACTTCTCAAACTATTATCCACTACATGATATAAACAGTATGCTATCTTTTATTTTACCTTGTTCACAGGCATTTTTTTTTTTTCATTTAGTCATCTCCAATTTTTTACCCTGGTTTTCTCCCCAATTTAGTGTGCCCAATTGTTATCTGTATCCTTGGCCCACTGCTTGCAACCTCCTACTTGGGGAATGGAGGTTGGAGCACGTGTCCTCCAAAACATGCTCCTGCTAATCCGTCATTTTTTGCACTGTGGATCCACAGCGAGGCCACCAGACCTATAATGCTGGAGGACAAATCAGATCTGGAGGCTCCACTTATTGGCCACAGGGGTTGCTGATGTGTGGTGAGCCGTGGAGTCCCCTGCTGATCTAAGCCCTCCCTGCTTGGGCAATGCTCGGCCAATTGTGCGCCACCCCCTGGGAGCTCCCGGTCACGGTCGGCTGTGACATAGCCTGGACTTGAACCTGCGATCCCCAGGCTATAGGGCACATCCTTGCAGTGCACCTTTGTTGGATACGTCACCTGGGAGCCCCCTGTCCACAGGCATTTTTAATATTACCAAGCAGGCATGGTAAAGGATCTTGCGATGGATCAAACAAGCGAGAACAACACTGCTTAGTCAACAGACTCTTCCCTAATAGCCTCCTCCTTTAGTGCAGGAAATACCGGTACATTTACCTTCATGTACGTTAATAGGGAAAGGGGTACAGACAAGCACGCTGAAAGGATAGAAAACGTTTTTGTTTTTTGTATGTCACCCGCAGGTACCCAAACTAATGCAGGACTCTGATTCCCTCTATATATTTATAATAATCCCTTTCCCAGTGTATTATTAGGTGGCTACACAATTACCCTGATATACATGATGTAAATACAACATTGAATATGAACATTATTTTGGTTCATAGTCTCATGGGTGGGGTTGTTGGTGTTTTGCTGCTTAATAGATATGGCCTTTGTTGAATATGTTTGCTACTAATTTATCAGGAAATGTATGCTTTTTTTATTTGCAAGCCAGTTTATTGCCCCAGAGGTTCCATGCTGGGAAAACATGCACTTTAGCTTTTTAAAAATAAATATGCACAAATATAAACTGTCCATTTCACTGTGCTAAAGCATGCTGAAATATTGTAAACACCTTTTATTGTGTTCTATACATTTTATTCAGTTCTTGAAATTCCCAAATCATGGCTTAACAAAACAAAATTGCTCCTACTCACAGATTGGAATTTAGCATAGCTGCACTGAATTCTGAAATCATAAAACTATGACAGACCCTTTTCCTTTGCAGTGACAGTTCACTGATAGAACGTCCACCAGATACAACAGTTATTTCTGTTTAATTTATTTTAAAAAGCTAAAAACAAAATGGTGTGAGGCACTTTCAATCATCTTTTGGTTTATAAGAATGGCTTTGTTAACCTCTTTAGTTAACACTTGGTAGGAAATGTATTCTTTGTGCTGTCTGCCTCGTGGAGGTGGTGTGCTTGATGTTAAGGGGGTGTATTGCATGTGTTTCTCTCTCTCTCTCTGCTAAAGCGCTGTAGCTTAGACCTCTTTTTCCTTTTTTGCCTTTTTTCAGCCACTGTGAGCCTTGCTCAGAGAGAAGAAAACACTTGTTTGTACAGGATCCACACACCTGTAAATGTTCCTGCAAATTCACACATTTGCGTTGCAAGTCCAGGCAGCTTGAGTTAAACGAAAGAACTTGCAGGTTTGTTACTAAAAACAAAAACTTGATGACAAAAATTCTAAAAGCTTGCTTTTTGCCATCATGTAGATATTATGTGTCTGTTATATGTTTTGGGCATTGAAGCTGTTTGTTTGTTTGTTTGTTTAGTATTAACAAGGATCACTTTTGTTGCCTGTCTGTTTGTAGTGAGCATTCACAATCTGTGGAATCCTCACAACAATATCCAAAAGCTTGCTTCACCCTAACACCTGCTGTCAGTTTCTTGCTTTAGAATTTCCAATACTACCAGGTTTAAAGGAGGGTGTAATGAGATTATTAAAAAGAAATTGGAACTCCTATTATTTGGAGCCAGCAGATAACTACTAATATGTGTATTTTGTTTACAGCCACCCCACAAATGTAACTATGACTCTATAATACATTCACTTGGAAAAATCTGACCCCAGGTACATAATATCATATACCTGAAGCAACTGGGATGGCTTTACAGATATTATGACTAATATAGGTCATGTGATCGTGTTTCAGTAGCCGCACA
Organism: Polyodon spathula; assembly: GCF_017654505.1. NCBI lineage: Eukaryota > Metazoa > Chordata > Actinopteri > Acipenseriformes > Polyodontidae > Polyodon > Polyodon spathula. Next base: position 46,018,080 of record NC_054538.1, read on the forward strand.
GAATAAGCTATCTACTGCAAGTGATCAAGAGACCGATACTTGCTTTTAATATAAATGTGATGGCTCCCTAAGGTATCCAATACTATAATTCAACATGTATGAACCTGTTTTGTGAATTGCATGTTTTAGAATTGTCAAAGGGTGACTGTGTTTGCCTACAGCTGTGAGTTTTAATGTTATATAAACAGTTTATAACACACATGCTTGTAACAACAAGTTGCTGGAGTACCTTTAAATCTGGTAGAAGTTGGACTTCCTTTTGTTTGTCTTCTGCATTGCTGTTTACTTTTCTTTCTTAAAATGTTCAGTAGCCCTGGTGACAAAGTGGGTTTGAAAGCTGTGGTATTTAATCTATAGGCACAAAAGCTTATGGAAAATTATAAAATGTAATGGTTAGTTGTCTCACAAACGCATGCACACACACACACGCACACCAAATATTGATTATATAATGCATACTGTGTAAGGATTACCTCAGGTGATATACATTTGAGTAATAAATTAATAATTGTTGCATTTGCTCCAAATCTTTCTGTTTGTCTAATACCCTATGGGGGACATGTATCAAGCTTTTGCGATGGCATTAAGGCCATAGTGCCAAGTTTAGGCCGACCTTAAAATGGCCCTGTATGTATCATGATACTTTTGGCAAGTTAAGGCCGTGTTAGCACCGCCAAAATGCGCTCCACCATGCAATGCGCTTCGCCTCTCATTAGCCATGTATTTTTTGGCATGTCAAGCCTTAATTATATGCATGGGCATATTGTAGCTGGAGTTCATTTGTAAATGAGTCTGTCTGTGATATTAAAATTTGATTTATGTAGTGGCAGATCAGCTGCGCCAGCCCATATAGGGTCCACAAATAAGACCCATTTCAAATTGATATTACTTGGGCGAAAAGAAAAAGTCAGAAAGCAGCTGATAGGAAAGAGCATTATGGCAGCAGTCATAACATATTTCTTATGACAGAGAGTACAGGCTCCTAACCTTCCTGAACAACCTGGGACTAAGAGGGAGAGTACTGAGAAGGGAGAGCATTCAGGGTCCGCATTCCCCTTTATGATCTTCCTGAGGATAAAATTATCGCTCGATATCGGCTATTTCATTATGTACAATTGTTTGTATTCGTCATATAATAAACTTGGTTCACTGAGTCATCCTTTTCATTATGTATATTTGGTTTTATCTGTCAAATAATAATAATAATATAAAGTCAAGACACTTTGTCAGCATGGTTAATTTCTGTCTCTCCAGATGAGCTACCTGGACTTTAGTGGGTTAAAACATGTACATTTTATTCAAAACACAGGTTAGCCCATTTTGAACTGTCATTTCTGCCTCTCCAAATGACCGACCTATTGTTCAGTGAGGTAGTCCATTTGGAGGGGAGGCACTATTTTTCAGATTTGTCTGTTAATCTGCTCTACCCGTAGCATTTTAATGTGGAAGCTTATGCCTTTCCTCTGTTAATACATTGGGGTCAAATTTGTGCCATGGCAGAACTCTAATTTCCACTCCACCAATTTAGCGCTGCGTTGGTCGACCTTAATACATGTCCCCCTATTATCCCTATTAGTACAGGTCATTTTTGCTTGCTTCTCAGCCTAGAGTATGTGTCTGCTTGTGCTATGGGCATTAATCAGATGGTTAAGGGAAGTGGAGCACTTGTTGATCTCCATAATAAATGTCACTTGAAGGTTGTGGTTGTGACAAGTCTAACCACTTTCTAATTTTACATTCTAGGTGTGAAAAGCCAAGATGAGAGGAAGTTAAAATGGACATGACATGAAGGATATACATAGCACAGCACTTTGAATTCTGATCCTTTTTTTTCCTTTGGAAAAGCATTCCCTGGAAACATTGTTGAAAAAAAAAATCATCCTGTTGTATATTTTCAAAATATTAATATATAATTAAAATAATGAATTGTTTTGCTGCTAAAAAAATACCAGTCATCCTGGGTGGATGACTTTTTTTTTTTTTTTATATGACAAATTTAAATGTTTTTCACTGGATGCAGTCAGTCTGCTGTGGATATAGACAACAGAATGAGAACTCTACGAGCAAAAGAATAACAGAACGTCAACGCGAACAGAGTGCCTGAGAATGTTCAACGATTCTTCTGAACTCTTTGATGAATAGCTTCTTTTGTGTGGGAAATATAATACACCAAAATGCTTTGTGAGGCCTACATTAAACCCCTCAAAGGTCCAAAGGAAGTGTTTGAACATGGAACTCCGTTTAGATGTCACTTCCTGCTTTATTCTGGTCCTAACCAGGAGGGTGGAATCTGGGCTAAGAACTACTTTCACGAAAGAAGGCTGTAACAACTAACTAAAGATAGGACAGAAAGAAAATATTTAAAGGGATATTAATTATGGGTAGATATGGATACATTTTGACATTTCTTGATTCTTTAGTCAGAGAAGGGCCTTTTACTTTTTAGTAGCAAACTAAGCCCTTCTATAACCATTAGCTTCGAAATGATTATTTTCCAAAGAAAGCCTTTCACACACTATTGAATTATTTAAAAAAGCAACATCTGTATTTGCATATTTAATATCCCTTTTGTAGTAGACAATTTACACAGATAATTTATAATTTAGATAATATTCAGTATTCTTTGTGTACATATTTAATTTCATCTTATTTATATGCAGTGTTAATATATATATATATTTTTTTTTTGTTAAGGTAGGGTCACCCACTTCTTAGTTATACATGAGCTTAAACATTCCTGAACACAATTTCAGTTTCTTTTTTACACTAATAGTGATGTTTTGTTTTTTTTGTTTTTTTTTTCCCCTAAACCAATGCATAATGTTGCCCCAAAAGCAAAAAAGACAATTTTTGTAATAAAACAGTTAATAAATGATCTAATGGCAGTGTTACAAAGTCACATTGAATACTGGTATACTGCCTGTTCAAACTGTATATGCTGCACACTGAAAAATTATAAGCTGCCTACTACAACTGCTAACACTGTATAGTGAAATTGCATACACTGCATGTTGTGTGTCAGCTATTTCAGTGTATAGTGCATGCAAGTTTGGCATCTATCAGTAGTCTATGCATTTTTACTTGGTCTGAGCTGTGCCTCAAATGGTAGCTCATAATAAACACTACTTTCTACTGGCAGTAAACCGAAACAGCTATTCTGTACAGCCATATTTTTAGCATATTTTGTCACATTAATATATTTATTGGTGCTCTACGTGGTAAATGTTTTAAATATTAACACATATTTTTAGTAAATGTTATTCTGTACCTAGTAAACTTATTTATTTTTAAAGCATCATTTTTGTATTAAAAAAAAAAAAGTGAATATCTGTTTGTAGGTCTATCTTTTAAAAATGTGTCTGAAATATTGTTATTTACTGGTATTATTAATTTGCTTATAAAGCATATTTCAGACGAACTATTACAATGCTGTAAAATATTATGTATACATTACATAGCAAAGATTGGACAATGCTGCCAATGTGGGATACTTTTACGAGTAAATCTAAAAAAAATGGGCCTCTCGAAAATATACCAATTAACTGTACTTTAATTATTTTTTTACATACAGAGGTAAAACTATAAGGGATGTTTGAAAATTGTTTTATTCAGTCAGAAAGTTCGTCTACTTGACTGCAGAACTTGTGACTAAGGGGTCTATCTTAATGATCGAAACAGGTGGATCTGATATTGCACATCTATAACGCAATATTGTCCCTGCTGGTGATTCCCCCAATGTTCATTTAATAACCTCCTTCTTAACATCACTAGATGCTGAAGACACTAAAACAGGACATTAAAATTGGGTCATAATAGAGAAGGTTAAAATATTTTAGGGAAATTGTTTTAAGACCAGATGCTTGTAAAATACCTAATAACCTTAGTGAACTACTTTATCTAAGTCAACATGGGGTAGTGTTTATTCAGGTTTGTGAAAACAGACTTGAGTGTTTATAGTTGTGGATGCATTTTTTAAAGCTGTAGTCCTTGTGGTTATGTTTGCAGGACTATAACACTCAAAGTTCTGCAATATAAGTACTGCATTTGTAAGGAATAGTAATCCTTATACTATTAATACATAAACATATCAGCACACAGTACATCAAAAGGGTCTTGTTGGTAGAATAAGGCTATGTTTTAGCACATGCACTTGGTACAAGACTGTGCTGAAAGAAAATGTACATGTGAATAGGATGCAGTTTCATTCTATGCCCTTGTATGGCATAAAACTTCAAATCCTTCTGGTGGTGTGCATGTTATTCTTTACCACAATATGTGTACATTGTCCTGTAGCACAATTCAGCTGCTGCTTTCTATTTAAAGTGAGAAAGTATGCAACACACAGCACACAAAGTTGCATGCTGACACAATTTAAACTTAGGAAAGTATTGTGATGTTTTCTTGTGAGCTCTTATGAGCCGTCATAACTCCAAAAGCACACTATCGTGGAATGGGGGTTTTCAATGTCAACAAGAGCACAAGATGCAATTACAGATTTCAGTGTACAGTTTCTGTATTAGGGTATTGATGCTAGTGATAACTATCCCCTACGACGGGGATATATTGAAGGCCAGGCATCTACACTATAGATTTACATACATGAAAGTCAGTAACTGCCAAAGCTCTGAAAATATTGAACCTGAAAATTAATTCCATCCAATTTCTTTTTTTCTTGTTCTTGGATAGTCTGTTTCAGATTTCTTTGTCCTTTCCTTCATAAACTACAGTGAGTTAAGTAAGTGTGCCAAAAATACCAGTTGCTTACATTCTTATCTTTTCACTGCGGCAGGAATAACATAATTTCCACTCAAGGTAATATCAGCTTCATCAAAGAAACACATCCCACCTTGTCCATACAAGTTGGAAATACCAGTTGTTCCTTTTATTTTTTGTTACTTATTTGAGAATAAGCCTTGATGTACCTCTTCAGGGAACTAAATTATATGGCAAATAAACAAAGGGAATTTAAGCTGTTCATAAAGTATTTTTGTTATAGTCTGACAAATTATTTATAATAAAATAAAAGATTTTAAACTCTTTAGGTCTTGCAACCACATTTTGCATTGTTCACTTTGTCTGAAAGGTTTCCAAATGCTTTTTCGGCCCAAAGAACAATAGGCCCTGGATATAGCTGGAAAGGTCTCTTGTTTCTCGGCATTTCAAACTACTGGGCCCTACTATGAAACCAGTGCAAGGCAAAAAGCATTAGATCTGGGGAGCTGGCCGATATAGTTTTAAACCATTTCTCTTTGCACTGGGCCTTCAAGAGTGAAAGAGTTTCTCAGATAAATATATTCAAAATAACAGTAAATTAATGTGTTTTTATGCAGATCTGTGTGTATGTAATTTGTATTACACAAGTACAGTACAATATACCTAAAAAGAAAATGTACTGTATATACAGCTATGGCCAAAAGTTTTGCATCAGCTTATAGAATTAACTAATTTTGCTTCGTAAAGTTGAATGAATCCTGCTGAATAATGTTATATTAACCTAAATTGTGGTTCGGTAGGTGGAGCTAGGCCCACCTGCATCCTATCATCTTTCGTCAATTAAATCTACCTTATTGAGCCATCAGTCACCCCTATCTAGCTGTCTTGTTTTTTTTTTGGTATAAGCCTAAGTGGATTTCAGACTTTCAACTTCTATTAATCAAGCACAATGGAGTACTTACAGCATCTGTCTTCTGATTTCCTGTCTATACCAGTCCATTCTCCTCCAGCTTCAAACCAGGGTCCCTCCAGCCCCTGACTTTTCTCTCCCTCTCCCTCATCTCAGTTGGATCTGATCAGACTCCTGTTCAAGTTTCTCCATGTCTGCCTGCCAACCAAGGTCCTAACCTTCGCAGATCCAAGCATCTCCGGCTTCAGGATGCTCCTCCCGAGCGACTGTTTCAGAAGGATTGGACCATAAACAAACTAATAAAAACCCTCCTTAAAAATGCCAGTGCAATACCAGCAGGGTGTGGTCGAGAATATCTTTTTCTTCTCTATTACAGTTCCATTTCAGCAGAACCAATTTTTTCTCTTAAATCTCTTCAGCAGTGCCCCGCTGTTCAGCATCTCCAACCAGACAACAGGCAGTCTGTATCAGAGCAAGTAATCCCTACAGCCAGCAAATGAAATTCAGCAACAGAACTCCCTGATATTTAACGAAATAAAATCATTCACGCAGCCTTTTGCCAACACATTATCTTCGGTCAGTACCAAACTGTCAGTTCAGAAAGAAGACATCCATTTAGTAGAAAAATTAACAGTTTATTGGTTGTGAAAGATATGCCTGATGGCACATGAACAATTGGCAAACAGTTATGCCCAACATGAACATGATACCCGACAGACATAATACATTCACATTACAATTGGCCCATGGCCTTATCCATTGGAGCGCGATAGCCGCCCCTATGCTGGCCGAGCTGAGATGAATGCAATACAGTGATTAAGAATGGCTCGGCCAGCGGGCAGGACAAGTGGCACTTGGGGCCACCTTCCCCCAAAATAAATAAGGCTGCCACAAATTGTTTCCATAGTTAACCATCACCTGAGTTGAGGAATGTGGGTAATGTTCATTGATAATGTGTAAAGTAAATTATACGACAGATCAATAGCCCAGACTGACAAATGCAGGATAGAATGATATAATGGAAATAGAGCATGATTATTACTTTGGTCCTGCCTGGTTCAAGGAGCTAAACACTGCCCAATACTGACAGGTATGATATGTATGCGTGATTTATGTGGATGTCAGCAGCAGGACAAGTGGCACTCGGGCCACCTTCCCCCCAAAAGAACAAGGCAACCTAAGCCACCCCCACCCTGCAGATCTAAACCACTCAGTGCTCAGGTAAGGAAAACCCCCCTACTCACCAGAAATAAGGGGAAATCTTAGGGAATCCATGGCAGAGGGTTACCCTTCCTTCGGGTTCTAAAATACTGACTGCACTAATCCAGTTAGCCACATAACATTTTTTTTGCCGATAATAAGTCTGCAACATTCTTCTGAATGTAGAGTTTGTATGCACCAAAAGTCCATCTCCCCATAGCCTTGAATAGGTGAGGAGTGATGTTCCTGGAAGCAGCAGAAGTTGCAGAACAGATCCTGAACAAATGTCCGGAGTAGTTGTCGGGAGGAAGCCCAGCTTGAAGGAAACACCGACGAAGGTGGTTGCAGAGCCAGTTCCTGGACACGACTATCCCCGCTGGGGTGAGAAACAGGATCCTGGTTGCTGGCCGCCGGATGCAGCGACAGACAGCTGGAAAGAGCAGAAACAGGACAAATAATACAATGTGTTTGGGATAAATAAACATGCACATCTTTCTTTTCTCTGTTTTTGAATGTTTTAAAAGTAAGGAGTACGTGACCTGGGATTGGCAATGATCTCTTATGCAGAAGTTCCGAGGATGGGTCGAATGACTAGATCTGGCACGTGATCTCGCCACATCGTAGAAATCCGCAGAAGGCTGTTTCATTATTGACGGCGACATCAGAGTTTCTGGAGTTTCTGGATCACAGAGATGTGGATTGTGGAGATCAGTTACTTTAAAATCCAGAGACTCCAGATTATTAAAAAAATGTAATGGGGAGAATTCATCCTTGCCTTCTCTTTGTTCAGACGTGCTAGCTCTGTATATTCTAACCGAAGAGCTGAACTAAACTCCTGTGACTATTACAGAGAAGACATTTTTAAAGCCATTATTTCAAAAAACAAAAACTAAAAAAAAGGAAAAAAATCCAATGACCTGGAAACAAAATCTGATGAATGGTAGAAAAATGAACATCATATAACAAATGTATCAAGTAATAGATAAATAGTGAGATCACAAAAATAATATTCTTAGAAAAATTTGTCAAATAGATGAAAATGTAAAATAGTGCAAATGAAATCAAACTCACTAAACCAGAGGTTCTCAAATACTTTTATTTGAGAGACCCCTTTTAAAAACAATTTCAAACTGGGGACCCGCAACTAAAAACTAAGGAATAAGAAAATCACAAACTACAAAGAAAGTACTACAATGAAAGTAGACGCCTTATGCAAATTGTCTGTAAGACCTGTCTCTCATCATAACAGTAAAATATTTTTTTTGTGCATTACATATATATGCTGCTTTACAAAACAGAAGTGTCCAGAATTTCCTGGGACCCCCTTAGCAACCTTTGCAGACCCTCAAAGGTCCCAGGACCACAGTTTGAGAACCACTGCACTAGACTATTTTCTCTCCAACACCAACTAAACCAGACTCAACAATTCTGAGATACAAGGTTTCTTGCACAGTAACTACATAGCAAAAACAGTATCTTCCTCTACCTTCATATAAACTAAACAAGATGTAGTCAAATACAGTAGGCCGATGTTTCTGCTAATTTCATGAAACACAGGTCAATAAAACAGCTACTAATCAAAGGTAAACTTTTTTATTATTAAAATTATTAAAATTAAAGCCACAACTGAATATGTTATGTATTAACTCCTCAATGAGCGACCCTGAGTGAAAAAACGGCAATCCATATTTTTTACATTTTTTACCATGTATTTCAATTGGATGTACCACGTATGTCCTTAGCACTGGGGAAAGCAATTTTTAGGACGTACCAGGTACGTCTGTAGCACACAAGGTTAATAGAATAGTCGGCAGTCTCAGAGCCAACACATGTGGGGTCAGTGCTTCCACAGCTCACTTAACATCTCTCTGCCCAAACAGAGCATCCTTCACTACTCCTATGCATGTTTCAGCTCCTCCTTATGCAAGACAAGTTAAATACAGGTGCAGAATTAAATTCTCCAGGGGGAGACAAATCTGTTATAATTTCAGTACTGGTTTCTGCTCCTACAGACAATGCAACTTTATTAGTATGTGCACTACTTGCGATGCACATTCCAATACTACCTGCCTTCTAGCTCACAAGTGACACTCTCCTAAGTATGTCACCGTATACTGGTTTTACAGTAAACTGTGGTATAAACTGCCATGGTTTTGAAACTGCAACCATTTTTCTATACCATGATTACCGAGTTTACGATATTGGCTCGTTTTTGTATTCACTGTTTGCCCATTGATGAGCTGCACTGGCATTTTTGGGTGTGTTTGTTTGTTTGTTTTCCCGATAATTTTAGTTTATGAATGAGCAAGACAGTGATGCAGCAACTGTTTCAGCCCATTGCCGTGCAGGTTCTGGCATTTAGCATTTCAACCAATTGGCACTAAGCAATACTATGCAAGGGCGGGCGTTCCTGGTTTCAAACTATCACTGGTCATTTCAGCACCTGCTGCGAGAGATGACATTTACTGTATTATGCTTCTGCTAACTGTGATGTAGGATGGCAAACCTCAAAAGTACATCACTAACTTATAGAACACCACAGTTAAAACAATCGAAAAAAATAGTTTACTATGTTTTGGTAGCAGTCGTAGCTGAGAGACTCCGGGGCTCTGACAACATGTACATAAACTCTAGGATTACAGTACAGCATAAACTCTGGGTGAGATTTTGTGCAAACAGTAGATGAAAATAGTGTGGACACTAATTTGAAGAAAGTATAATAGTGCACGTTTTTATTTATTTCACGCCTCATGAATGAAGTGGTTTCACTTGCATGGTAGTTTCTATACTGTCATTTATAAATTCTGTGATGTACACAGAATACGTTTTAATTTTAATTTTAAGAAGCTGCGTAATTTGGCCCAGAGCTAAACAAAACAATTGCATTGCATGTTTGGTTTTGCCAAGATTGTACCGTATTCATACTGCATCATAAAGAAAACACAGCTGTGTAAGTAATATACCTGTCTACCCCAGAATATATTCTCAAAAAATCTAATTCTGTTTCTACGTAGCATGTGTAAACTGTACTGTATTAGTGTAGATACACTACCCCCTTTGCAACCTAGTTTTTATTTGGCCTCTTGAAAATTAGGCTGTTTGCACACAAAGCGCGTTTTCACCACTTTTTTTTTTTTTTACTTGATTTTAGCGGAATTTTCTTTTATGCAGATCTAGACCGTGTTTGATTGCTTAATAAACATTGCTGATTTAAAATGAAAATCTTCATAACCTCAACATGTCTGCCTTGCTATTCTGTTTTATACTGTAATAAAATAAGTACGCAGTCGTGTTGCTGTTGGCAGTACACTGACTAGCAAACTTCCTTCTTTTTAAAATAACTTGCTGTAAATGCATTAACATATGTTATTTATTTATTTACACATTCAATATTCCATTATGTGTGTTAGGTGTGTGCAAATTTATTTTAAAAAAATGTAATTTGATTACTTATACAATGTATAGCACCTTTTTCATTTGCAAATGGTGATTATTAGTGTGGTATAATTAAATACAGACATTCTGCTGCAATATTTTGTTTTTCAAATTGATGGAAACATTTTATTTTCTCAACAAGTTTTGTAGCAGAAATTGAACTGCAGCAATTTAACATTAAGATTTGTTTTAAAACTTTAAAGTCATTTTTTTTTTTTTCCCACAGTATATTTCTTTAAATAGCCATTTAAAATCAGATTACAAAAAAATGACATTATACCATGGTATGACGATAACCGTGGTATATTTTTTGATGGTTACCATACCATCACACCCCTACTCACTCCAATGCTCACAGTTTCCACTCTCATAAACATTCCTGCCTCATCCAAAAAACTCCTGAATCACCCCTACATCGTTTACACCAGCTACTTAATCAATGGAGTAAAAAACATTTTTTTCATATTACTGTGTGTCAGACAGCAAATGCCAGCGCATAACATTAAAAAAAGACCAGAAGTGACTATGTGCATACCTGCTGCTCAGTGGAGAGGGAAAAAACCCTTGAGTCTAATTTAGTGGAAAACCTCTAGTGGCCCCGGGATAGGGGACTTGATACTTGACGGGTGAGTGGACCGACCGCGCTGAATTGATCTGTCATGAGGTATGCAGCCAAGTGATGGAGTAAGCATGGAAGGCAGCCGAGAGGCAGCTGATCTCCATGGGTAAATCATTGTAGGGGGAGAAGCGGCTTTTCTGAAGAGTGGAAATTAGCAAATGGAGAATGTATGTTGATATAAACAGACAGGAAGCTGAGGCAGGCAAAACTCTTAAGAATCCCACAGAGGGTCAGGTGAAATGCTGGTATGGAGATATTGGGGGGAGGTGGAGAGATTCCCTAGCACGGACGATGAGAGCCAGGATCCGGTTTTGATTGAAGGGCTATTATTATTCGATTCTGGGTGCAGAAGGTTGAAGACACTAAGCAGGCTGTAGAATACGAACACTTGAACAAGGGGTGAGGGTTGCAGACAAGTAATGCTGAGCAGTTTGAAGGAGGTTACTGAGAGTAGGATTGAGTCAAATAGCATCTAGAGAAGCTGAGGATTCTAGATGGGGGTTGTGGAAGGAAATGGGACCAACTGGCTGAACTTGGATACCGAAAGTAGAGGCAGAAGAACAGCTGGACCTGAGGGCTGAGATGGCAGCTGGACTGAACGAACATATGAATCGGCTACTGGGGAAGCTCGGCGCCTGTGCGCCCCATATTCTAGAAACGAGGGCAGAGATGAGATGCCTCCATTCTATGTATTAGTTAATACGGGATCTATCAGCGGTTTGCTACTATCATGTCTGCTCAAGGTAAACTCGCATTCAGAGATTTGGGTTTCGCAACTCCAGTTATTCTCTTAATAGTGGAACTTTTTAACTCATAATCAAGACAGATTTCCAGTCTCATACCATGTCTCTCACCAAGTATTAATGCTGTAACATTTGAGAGGATGAGTGGAGATATGAATAGGATTGCTGAGGAAGTGCCCCATATTTTGATTAGATGGGAATTAGAGTTAGCCTTGATTGTAGGAATGCTGCCACGATCTACGTATTGGAGGAAAGCTGGAGCATTGCAGGGTCTAGAGAAGTGCAGTTGCACATTTAAACAGTAAACTAGAGCAAGTAGTGAGCAGATCTGAAGAGGGAGTGGAGATCTGCTGTAATAAGGAGCGATTAACAGTAGAGGGCGGGATCTGATGAACAGAGCAGAGGAAGAAAACAATGAAGTGCTGTCAGTAATGTGCAGAGGCCCTGCTGTAGAGAATGGAGGATTACCATCGATAAAGTGCGGTGGTCTGCTGCAGAGAGTAGGGATCTGCTGAATGCGGTAGATATTGGTCTTCCAGTGTTAAGGCAGATTTAGATGGAGCCAGAGATGGGGCTGCTTTTGGGAGAGATTAAAAATGCAGAGATCAGAGAATGTGTTGCTCTGCGGCATCTGCAAAACTTATTGATTGATCGGGAGCAGTTTATGAGAGTATTGTCTATTGGGGATAGGAGGACATCGACTGGAATGTTGATAATCGTAGAACATGGTTCCGTGACTGACTAGGGGCTTGCTTTGATAACTTTGAAAGTTGAATAAGGTGCCTTGATGAAGTTGGTCAGATTGGAGGAGTGGCGCCAGATGAGGAAACACGAATCTGGGAACAGGAATAAGTCGCAGTAATGGATGCCTGATGCAGGGAAGCTGGATGTTACTTTGATGGTAGATTCTGAGCATCTCAAAAGCAGCTGAGCAAGGTTGCTTCATGACCAGGTCCTTGAAGAGGAGAAGAGTTGAAATTGGAGAATGTCAGTTGCTATAGGTATTCAAAAGGTTAAGGAGGAGGGGAACTCCTGAGAATCCCTCAGAGTGAAAACAAACTGCAGGAATGTATAGAATAACTGGAGCATGAGAGCTTCACAGTGATAGCAAACCAGCTTAAAGACTGTATAGAATTTGTGTTATTATACTGCCTTCTAGAGGTTATTATTGGAATTAACCATTGTCTGAGCGAAGCCGGGTAGAATATATTTGGTTATTGTGATTAAAATCCTTGTTAATTTAGAACAAGAATTGCACATTCTTTTAGATTTGAATATATTCATTACATGTTTTAGGATAGTTAATCATGTATATGAATACGTTAATGCAGTATTTAGATGTCGCAATTCGTCGAGTTGAACGAGCCCTAGCAGGTTGTGAAAGCGGAGCAACAGGAAGCCAGAAGATTGCAATACTGAGGCCCGGAGCTTGTAGTGCTGGATGAAGCTGTCTGGTCAACATAGAGATTTTCCATTCCTTGCAGTCACTCAATGAAGGCGTTGCAGTGGTAGCCATGGTCTGAGAGGCGCCGGTGGAAAAGTTGCAGAATAGCAGTGTCGTTGGAGCATGTTGTGACCAGTCTTTAAAACACTGAACGTAGCTAATGGAAATCCAGGTTGGTGAAGGAACGATAAATTGTGCTGGATCTGGGAGTGGAAGAGGAGTAAAGAAAGATTCAGCTGACAGAGCTTTGTGTTGGATTTAAATAGAGGAGCTATGGCAAGGCAAATACTGACTACAAAAATGTCGATGTCTTGTTGAAGGAGCTTTGAAAGTTTTAGTGGTGGGCCAGTCTGTCTAATAAAGATGCTGACAAGTTGAGTAATGAAACTGCGGTTTGGACGGTGCTGTTTCTGCACTGGAAGCTGGATGGAGCAGGAAAGACTAACGTTGGAGCTCCTACAGCTGAATAGAGAAGCTGAATGATGAGAAGAATCACCGGAGCAGGTAGGAAAATAATTGATAATATCTTGGGAGTGCTGCGCAGAGAAGTGACCTCCAATGAAAGGCAACAAAGAGTAGATTAGCGGTGAAGCACAAAATGACGGCTTCTGAGAATTTGCTATGAAAACTAAACACTAGACAGCGAAGGTGCAAGTGATCAGAGCTTAAATAGAGAATAGGTACTAATTGACAGGAAATTGGAAGCCCCTTCCTGCATGCCCCCTGAACTACACTAGCTAACATAAAAAGGAAAGAAGACACTTAACATGACAAAGTGGTTAGTAAGCTATACTATGTGAAGACCCTTCGCATGGTGGACAGAAAAAAAAACTTTCTTTTTAGGACAAAATCTTTGGTGGCCCTGGCGGAAAGGTCATCCCCACTCTGGATATACTAGCAATAGACTGATGGGCAGAGGATATTTCAGATGATGAAGAATGAATATAATCTTCAACTACTGATGAGGTCCAGAGTTCCATAGAGTAGGAAAGCTGGAAATAGAAGGAACTGTATATTCTGAGCATTTAAAAAAAAATGCGGTAGACATAAGGTTTCCATAGTTAAATCATCAAATGGAGAGAAACACTCTTGGTGGAGAATTGAAATCAAGTTGTTGAGAATGTCTATAGAGACAGGCAGGCAAGCAGGAGATGGAGCTGGTGAGCACTTGGAAATTCGTCGCAAGAGGAGACAGACATCTGGGATTGGTAGTATAGTTGGAGAAGAGATGGGCATCAAGCAACATTGGTGTTGAATTCCTGACAAATAGGATTTGATTGTAGCTGGTGCCAGATGTAAAGAGTCCTTTGCATGAACTATGCAAGCCATGATCCAGTCCTGGTTAAATGGAGTAGGATTAATTCTGCTTTGGGAGCAGAAAGTTATATAACAAGCCCAACCTGCAAAGTATGAGGATCGGGTAGAATGGGATAATTGCTGAAGCCATGTAATCTTGTGCTGAATTAAGTAGCTTATTGATGGTTGGATTCAGTTGAAAATCATCTAATTGAACTGTGATAAATCGATGATGAGATGTTTTTTTCCTAGCATTGAATGGCAATGCCGATGGGATTAATTCTGTAGACTGGGAACGGGGGAGCTAAATAGGGACCTACTATAAAACCTTTCTTAACTTCTTTTTCTAGTTCTTGAATGTCAGAGTGAAGGTTCTTGCTTTGAAAAGAGGAGGATGGAATTTGACTGTCGGGTTGAAAAAATGTTTTTTAGTCCCTTGATTAAGTAGCTGGTGTAAATGATGTAGGGGTGATTCATGAGTGTTTTGGATAAAGCAGGAATGTTTATTGGAGTGGAAACTGTGAGCATTAGAGAGAGTCACTTGCTGCAAGCTAGAGGGCAGATTGTATTGGAATGGGCATCCCCGCAAGTAGGGCACATATGAATGAATTTACATTGCCTGTTTGTGCACAAACCAGTATTGAAATTATTACAGATTTGTCTCCCTCCAGCGAATCTAATTATGTGCCCGTATTTATCTTGTCTTGAAGATGGACCCGAAGGAGCTGAAGCATGCGTAGGATTAGTGACGGATACTTTGTTTGAGTGGTGGGATACAGAGGTGCCAGGAGTTGATTTAGAGGTCAATACTATTGCTGCTTTTGGGCAGAGAGATGTTGAGTGAGCTGTGGAAGCGCTGACCCCACATGCGTTGGCTCCTAGACCACCGACAATTCTATTAACCTCTTGTGTGCTACAGACGTGCCTGGTACATCCAAAAAATCGCTTCCCCAGTGCTAAGGACATATGTGGTACATCCAATTGAAATACATGGTAAGAAAATGTTAAAAATATGGATTGCCGTTTTTTCACTCAGGGTCCCTCATTGAGGAGTTATTACATAACATATTCAGTCGTTGGCTTTAATTTCACTATATTTCACCGACAAATATAGTTGTTAAATGTAATTTACAGCCTATTTGAATGCAAGCTGTGGCTTCTTTTTCGACAATATTGGGGCATATTGGTACCCATTACTGTGAAATCTGTTTGCAGTGCATATCTGAATGTGCTTCTATGAACTCTAATTACAGCATACACTGTTCATGCCACCCGTTGTCATTACTTAAGTGATCTCCAGCAGTGCCTCTTAGTCACTCTTCACCATCACATAACCCTGAGAACACTTTATTTCCAGAAAGGCTCAGTTTCTTCTTAACCTCCTTAGCTATGCACATAGTGCAAGTAGAAGTGTGCACAAAAAATAAACAAAAAAAAAATGTTAGTAAAAATTAAGTCCTAATCAGATTAGGTCTGATCTGGAATATTTCTTGTATTTTGAGAGTTTTGATTAATTTTCTTATTCTCTTCTGTATTTAAATTCTAAATTCTACCTAACTAAGGAATAAACAGTGTCATGTTTAAGAAGTATACTTGTGAAAATCAAAGCATTTGATGTTGGCATAGATGAAACTACAGTATGGTCCAGTAGGGAAATCTTTGAAGCATCTCATTTGCTCACACAACAGAGAGCTAAGGTGAATGTGGTTTTGAGTTACAAAACAGGATACAAATTGAGCCTTTTTAATGAGGACGTTGTAAAGGGACATCCAAGCATGGCACACATCTTACTTAAATTACATAAAAAATGACAGCGTTGTTGCTAGATTGGAGCACCAGAAATACTGTAAAGTAGCTAAATAAATTGTTTTACTTATCCATTTATTACTCTCAGTAACAACGTGGATGTTTAAAGTATTTTTTTTCAGTCTTTTCTTACAAAAAAAATTGGATTATGGTAAATACAATGTTGTATGTTGTCATTTTCAGCCCTCTGTTTACTTTAATAATGCAGTTTTCTTTGTAATCAGAGGACCAACTGACATTATCGATAACAAAAGTTAAAACATACTTTCAACAGTAAGTGATCAGTAAAGCCATGCTTTAATATATTTTCCATGTAATGTCATCAAGAGTTTAGCAAGGTGTACTACTGGGTGGGACATTAGCAGAACAGGGTTCAATGAGGTCAAAGAAGTCAGTTATTTCCTATCAATTTTTTTTTTTTTACTGTCCTAGTTCATAATAGATTTTGCACTTCACATGCCAGTGTGAAAAACAGGGTCAGCAGAAAGACTATTTAATGATGTTTGAACTGCAACACATGAAGTGATTAGGTACCAGGAAGCAGCAGCAACTTTTACGTTATCTTTTTGATTAAAGTATACAATCCAAGCAAACATGTTCATCAGAAGAAATGAAGATAAAGTGATAATAATTTTAGTGATAACTAGAGACTATAAATATATTTTAAAACCATGGTTAGCCTTCAAGGACTGACAATGTCACCAAAGCCTTCATGTGGTCACACATTGCTGTTGGTGAAGAATAGGGGAAGATAGCTGAAGTCTGCAGAGAATTGTGACATCTGAAAGATGTTAATCAATAATCATCACATTCATTAGAAAGTGAACAGGCTGTATGAACCAAAAAAGTTATGCAGGATTGAGGTGATGTTTTTTTTTATCTCTAAACGTTACTTTATTTTGGATCGTGAATAAACACACTGCAAACAGCCTTGCAAGTCTAACAGAACTTCTTGTCTTTATTGTCGTTGTTTTAACCAAAATAATGGGTAAACATTTGTTTAATTACCCCCTAAAGTAGTGTTACAGTATCATCCTTACTCTGTATAGAACTAAACTATCCTTTGTAAATTAGTACTATAAAAAATAAAACTATTAAACTTTAGTACTATGGTACAAAATATATCACATTTCCTCCCCCTTTAATCAAATACAAATCGGTCAGGAGGTTTCCAGCTTCTCTTTGGCCTTGGGAGTTGGGCTGATTCTGGCTTTCCATCTGGTTGGCCTTCAACAACAAGGCCCTATGTATAAGGGCTGGAGATCTGCTGGAGATTATTCATTGTAAATACGGGAGTTATGATTGTATAAATAATAGTGATTGTTTTTAATGGGGAACCTGACGCTCTGTGTGTAGCAGCCTGCTTGCTGTGTATAGTTGGGGGAATGAGCAGCAGTGTGTGCTTACCAGCTGTGTGCTCCTAATCTGCAGGTGTGCATGGTCCAGATTATGCAGATCCCGGCTGTTGTAAACTAAAGGGCTCAGAGCGCTGCTGCTGCTGAAGCATCGGTATGTGTGTCCTGCTGAACGACTGTGGTCAGGAAATGAGCACCTCTAATGCCGATCATGTGTATATTCTGAGGTGGTTGGGGGTTATGTTCCGGGAGAAGGAAGCTGCTGTGTATATTCCGAGGTAATGAACTGCCCGAGAGAGAGATAGTTAGTTTCAGGATAGTAGATCTCACTCAGTATAGCAGACAAGTGTGTAAGTGGGACCTCCAGTTGTTAGCAGAGTAGTGCAAGCTGTCTTCGTGGCACCTTTTGTTTTATAGTTTTTGTAGTGTATTTTGCTTTTGTACGCCGGGCCGTATGTCCCATGTGAGCTACCATTGCTGGTAGTGTCACATATGGTTCTGTATGTAAATCTGTATGTGGGTGTGTCAATCCCAACCTTCCAATCTCAGTCACCTGTCAATCAAGCAGCAAACACGCATCAACGCCATTCATCATAATAGGAGCAAGTCCCCTGTTACACCCTGACATTCAAGTTCCTTCTTTTCTGGCTCAGTTTCTGCAATTTGCAATTCGGTTGGGATTCTCTTCCAACTTGAGCAGATGACATCTCCCAAAAATCTTCCTCAGTGTTTATAATTTCCTAGATGTTTGGCTCTCTGTCGTTTCCAAACTCCACAAGAGGTCTCAATGTCATAAGTCAAAGGTCCTCAATGGTTGGTGACTCCTCTCAGGTGCAACTTTGGGTTTCCACTGTAGTTTTTCACTCAGAGAGTGATATAGATCAAACTGTAATTAGTCATGTGGCAGTTTCTGATCCAACTGCTTTGAGCCAATCTTTCCCTTTAGGTATGGATGCTACAAATCCAATCTGGTACTGTAGCAGGGGAAGATCTGTGCTGACTCTGCTGACGTATTCACGGTGCTGCAGGAGGAGGGCGGCAGTCGTCCAACAACCGCCTGTGAGTCATGGCAGTGACACAGGGAGGTGGGAAAGTGGGTGTGTGGACTTTCCCCCTCTCTGAATGGCTGAGAGGCGGGTCTTGGGGGAGATTGTTAGCCCTATAAGTTAACGCTTTGTTGTTTCCTCAGGTCTGCCCTTTTAAACGCGCCGAGAGTGCGGAAGCGCTGGTCCACGACCGAGAACCAGTCGGAGAGAAAGAAACAGAGTTTCAGAGCGAAACAGTTAGGGCGGGGAACCCTTGGGCAGACCCCTGAATAGTATAGCTGAGCAGGCTAGTTAGCCGGCAGTGTGGGACGGTGATCCGGGTCACACGGGCAGTGGCGACCGGGATATCGCTGCAAAGTGCAGCACCTTTTCTTTGTAGTTTTGTTACTGTTTTTCCCTTTTTCTTTTCGCCTTCTATTCTTGAATTATTGTTTGAAGCACCTGCAAGTGCGCTTGTACCCTAAACTGTTTTACCATTATTTGGTATTTCCGTGGTTCTGTTTACCATAGTTGGTAAAAGCAGACCACGGACCAACAGCGCCCTCTGCGGGCCACAAGAAATCATTGCATAAAAATAAAACTGGGCACCTGTGCTGTGTTTTCAAGTTCACCTGTCTGTCTCCTGAGTCAGTGAATTACCCACCACCCTTCCACAGGTACATATTCTTTGTCCAAGAATTAGCTCAGCAGGAGCTATGCCTGTCATTAAATGTGGAGTGTTGCAGTACATTATCAGAAAGTTAGCATCAGTTTCCAATTCGCTTCCATCCTCCCTTAAAAATCATAAATGTCTGGACAAATCGATCAGCTTTTCCATTACAGTAGCGGTGGTAAGGTGAGATGAGGACTAGTTTGATTTCATTGTTTTTCAAGGAGGTGTTGAATTTGTCTGTAAATTGTGTGTCATTGACAGAAACCATCTGCTCTGTCAATCAAAAAATTGTGAACACATTCCGTAAAGCATTTATGGTCTTAGTGTCAGTCGCAGTTTTAATTGGAATGATGTGGGGCCACTTGGAGTGGGCATCTACCACTATCAGGAACGTGTGTCCAAGAAGCAGTCCAGTAAAGTTCATATGAATTTGTATGCCATGAACGTACTGGTCAAGCCCACTGGTATAATGGAGCTGGTGTAGGTAATGGCTTCACTTTTTGGCAACGAAGGCAGTTGCTTTATCCAGGTTGGGCCATCACACATGTATGCGAGCAAGCATGTTCATTTTCACAATTCCCATGTGACTGATGTGCAGTTCTTCCAAAACACGTTTTTTGGAACTTTGGTGGAATAATGTATTGGATTTGCTATAACAGACAGCCATCTTGTAGAGTGTCGCAAATAACGTTGAATCAGCTAGGCTGGTCAGTAAAACATTGAATCCCTTTGTATGGAGAATCTCAGTAGCTAAGGCTCATGGTTCATCAACTGATTCAGATTCAGTTGTATTGAGTTTGCCCACTAATGATGATAAACAAACTTCAAGTTAGGTGCTACTGATATGAAAAACACTGAGTTTTGGCCCCCTACTGTATTCTGGATGAATGGCATCCCTTCTAAAGTGTCTCCATGTGAGCAGAAAGAAGTGTATAGTAACAATGTGTACAGATCCAGAACTATTGTACATGGTGCAGAAGTAACCTTGACACATAAATTAAAACATAATCCTCTTGTTAATTGTGCACGTAATATGTGTCAAAGCAAGTCATCAGTGACTGGGCTCAGACTTTGTCCGGCATGCAGTCATTTGACTAAACACTGTAGAATCTTGTTTGAATGCAATGATTCTGTAGGTGTTTCTTTCTCTCATTTAAATGTAAACCCAAAAAGCTATTAAGAGGATTGAATGCATGAGTTGTGAAAGGGTCACTTAGTAAAATGGGCGCAGCTGAGAAAATTAGAATGTGAGGAAGGTGTCCCTACTAAGCGTGTACAAGTGTCTTGTAGGTACGAAGTCAAGGCCATAGCGACTCACACCTGTGATGCGAGACGATGGATTCGAGAGCCTATTATCGTGTTCACTGAGCCGACCCGAGTGGAACCTGAGACCGAAGTGGAGTTCTGCTGGGAGTGAGCTGAAACCCTTGACTTTGTGCCTATTTAAAATGAAATGTATTAATGCAACAATATGTGTTATAATCCTTTGTATTGTTTGTATAATCTTTAGTTTGGAAAATTGTGTGTGTAATTAAAAGTAACACGTAATGCTGTTTTAATTCTTAATTGTGAAACTTATGTATTTTCTTTATATAAAATCATGCAGTAGAAGCTGGTATAGTTTGATACAAGTGGCCAGTTTTTTTCTTATCAAGATGGGTTTGATTCCCAGAATTGAATGCTAAGTTTCTGCAGCACCCTTTTTAGTCTAAGAAAATGTTGTTAAATGTTGAAACAAGGTTTAATATGCTTGCTTTTTACTATAAACTATTTGTGCATGTAAGACCATATGCTTAACACTGCCTGTTATAATAATATACATGAAATTGTTTCTCATCAAGATAGGTTGGCATTTTAAATAGTTAATAATCGTGTTCTATAGGGAGTAAACTGTCTAGTTTGACTCTGAGTTAAAAGATGATGCAACATAAAGAGATGTTGTTTGAAATATAAAATAAGAAGCTTAAAAAGTAATTTTAAGAAAAAGAATAGAAGATGGGTTTTAAGAAAGTAAAAACTTTATAACTTGCTGAGAGCCTGTCTTGAAGTCATGCCAGAAAGTGGAGGGATAGTTGGCATGAAGAGTGGAGTTCTCTTATCTAACAGCGTCAAGGTTAGAGTGTCTTCTCGCCATAGAAAAATTGGATTGATTATCGCTGGAAATTGGAAAGCTAAGCGCACAACTAGAAAACTGATTTTAGCAGGTTTTTGTGCAGCTGAAAAATATAGGAGGTCGTCCGCAGTTCAGCTGAATTCGTGCTGTTAGGAAACTCATAGGACAGAGACATTACAATCTTACACTTAAATAAAAAACAAATAGATTATCCATGAAGAGAAACTCTATATTGGGAAAAACATAAGATGGAAGTTCCCTATAATATCTGTTAAGCACACGTCTGTAAAGAGAGAAGGAAAACTAATTTGAAGAATAGAATGGCATGAGGGAATATATTATTAGACATTAATACATATAATCAATATAATCATAACTAATAGTGTTGTATATATTTCAGACAACACTCATATATTCAAAATAATATTATTTTCTTTGTTTCACCTAGCTTTTTAGATAGAGGAGGGGTCGAGAAATGAGCGGGTGAGATCATGATTGGATGTGTAGACCAGGTGTTATATCTTGATTAATTGCTGACACAAGGCTCTAAATTTTTAGGCTGTTGTGTGCCAAAGAGATAAGAGTTAGACTTGATAAAGATTCTCCATGTATTCCTATGGAGACGAATCCTATAAACGCGTGAGCCAGGAAGAGGTTCATCTGGCTCTAAATAATCAATGTCACCTGCCTGTAAGAGCAACGGCAGTCTGTATGAAGGCAAGAGGCTGTCAGGATATGAAAATTGGTGTAAAAGAAAATGCTGTGTGTGAAGCCTGTGTGTGTGTAATAGAGTTTTTGTAATCGGTAAATGGCTTAGCCATCCAATCTAGTTAGAATTCTTCTAGGGTTTTTGTGTGTAGGTATTTTTTTTACATTTCGCCACAATTTGCAATTCTGTTTTAAATCCACTGTCTCTTAACTGAAATACAGCTTTAAATCCTGCGAACAAGCCTCCATTCCTAATTGTAATCTCACTTTTAAATCTCTCAAGTGGAGTCTCCAATAGAGATGGGTGGTCAACATGAGTTGATGAATCATTTCCACAGTTTATTCAATGTTTTCCAGTGTGCATTGGCTGTACACTGATTAAATTTGTTTGTATTGGGGGTGTTTTGTTGGTTTTTATTGGTTAAAAATGAAAATCAGAAGCCCTAAATTGGTTAAAACAGAAAATCAGAAGCCGTAAGTATAAGACACAGACAGAGTGGGAGATAAAATGAAAATAATAACTTCAGGGGCTCCCGAGTGGCACATCTGACAAAGGCACTCTGCATGGAGTGTAAGATACACCTATAGCCTGGAGGTCACCAGTTCAAGTCCAGGCTATTCCACTGCCAACCATGGACAAGAGCTCCCAAGGGGTGGCAAACATTTGGCCAAGCATTACCTCAGTGGGGTGTCCAGGGTGCACCAGCAACCCCTGTAGTTTGGCCAGATGTCTGCAGGCTTGCCTGTAAGCTGCCCAGAGCTGAATTGTCCTCCAACACAGTGAAAAGAAGCAGTCACTGACAGCACATGTTTCAGAAGACAGCACATTTGTCTTCACCATTCTATAAGGAGTGCAGAGCTTGTATTAAAATAAAAAATAAAATCGATCAATGTTTATTTTATATAGCGCCTTTCATAGTGGACCACCATCACAAAGCACTTTAGGTGCAGTAACAATAAGAAAATCCATAATACTTAAAAATACAGAGAAATGCATAATACATGATATACAGTTTTTAAAAAAAAGCATAATACATGAAATACACTAAAATGTGCATAATACGTGATAGTAGCATAATACGTGAAATAGTACATTAAATACAATGGAAAGTGCATAATACATTATGTTACTATCATATGTGAAATAGTAGCAGCAACACAGCAGCTAATAGCAGATATCAGGCTTAAAGAGCATGGAAAGCAAGAGAGAACAGGTGGGTATTGAGAGTTGATTTAAAGTGAGCGGTGGTGGGAGCACCATGCACCAAAATAAAAACGGTAATAATAAATAGTAATATGTAACATATTTTTCATTTTATCATTTGCACTAATTGCTGTTTTTGCTACACTATTCATAATTATAATTTATTTTAATTTAGTAGCCTACCATCTATCATATATTTTAGTTTAAATTTACAGTGGTTGCCCCAGTGTCAAGGCGTCGTATCTCAGATACCATTTGAGGTAGTGAGTTTATATTACCCTTACATTGCCCACTGTCCTACTTTTTAAGTGTGTTGGTTTCTTGCCTTAATATCTGATACACCACTGTATTCTGTTATTCTCTCAGTTAAATTACTGGTATTGTCCTTTGAAAATTAACAGCAACCTTTGATCATAACAATAAAACTGTTAAAAATATTTTTCTTCATGTTTGCAAACAATTTGATAACCCTTGCATGCTTTATGTTGGTTCATGGAACTCCGATTTCCAGTCCTGCCAGCTTCAACCATAAATACATCAGGAATGCTGTAAATGATTTAATCTGAGATTAAAAAGGAATTCAAGGACAAACAATTTTTGCCCTATGTACATTTACAGAATAGCCTGCTGTGGACTTTAATCTGTGGATTTTGCAACACTCTAGTCTGCCACTGCATTTGAACATATGAAAACGTGTGAAACGACTTTGTTTGTATCAGTAGATACTTACTGTAAATGTCTTTTTTCTTTGTAAACTGTTTTTTTTTTTTTTTTTTTATGGATGATGATAGGGATGAAATATTACTACATACCTATTGTTTTCTTTTAAATAATATACAAAGCTACAAAGGTTCAGATTCTTTTCTGGTTCATGACATTGAGTGTCTGTCATAAAGGTGTGCTGTGGTATGCCTTGGTATAATACTAGAAAAGTGTATTCATGCATTGTTAAGCACAGAGAAGTATGGTAAACTACAGTAATGTATAAGCAAGAAATAATTGGCAGTACCTATTATAATATATAGTATATTTTGTTTGAATCAGATAATTTGTATCAGATAGAAATTATGTGTCATTAAGATTTGCAATACTGTAATTGTTTTTATTGAACTAAGTGCTTTTATGGGGTGCTGAAAAGATACAAGGACACATTCTAGAGTGGTCTTAAATGAACCTTTTTGATCATTCACAAGCTCAGACACATTGTGAATTGTGTTTAGAGCTTATACTATACACGTTTTTAGAATTTGTGTAATTCATCTTTAGAATCAATATAAAACCTGTGGTTGCACTTTGTAATGCTGTGTTTCACTAATTACTCTGAATTCAGGATACAGCATTATCAGCTTGCCAAGCAATTAGCTCAAAGAGTAGACCAGTGGGAAATTTGCAGTGCTGTTCAAGCATGCACAACTTGACATCTAGCCCTGTATACCATTGTGACTGGTGAGAAGAGATTTTACTAATCCCTAGGCTCCCATATGACTTAGATTGTGAATAAAACATAATAATTAGCAATTAAAACACTGTCCCAAGCAGGAAATATAGTATAATCTACTTCACACACCACAATAGGGGGTTTATTGCACCCTAGTGGGCAAACTTCAAGAATCGTTTTTGTACACTAAATTGTAACAGATGCCTGAAGTGTGATTAAAATCTGTAGTAGAGGAGACAGTCCAGTTCTCTCGCTGACCTGAATGAAAACAGTTTTTATTGTTAAGTGTAGCAACTCTTAGCTCTTAGATTTTGTTATACAAAAGTTAATAAAAAGGTAAAGATGAGAGACCCATCGCAACACAATTGAATTCAATCTTTGTAAACTTGCGAGGTTTATCTTAAGTGAATATTAAAAAAAAATCATGTAAGGCTGATTTTTTTAGTAAATAATGTACAAACTGTATAAAACGGTTGATACTGTGCAGGAATGCATTTCACCTAAAAAATGAAAGTATAACAGCTATAAAAAACGGAAACACTCTGACATCTTTGAGAATAACTGGGAACAAGGCAAAAGGTTACCAACATGACTGCCTTACTCTATTGCTCTTCTACTGTTATCTAAATAACATACCACAATCTCATATTGAGGGTTTATTGTTGGTAATTATATCATTCTTCAGTTTGCACTAGTTGTAGCTCAGCTGAGTTTTCACTGGTTTGAGCACATGAAATCTGACTCAGTCCCTTTCCCTTTTCCTCCCTCTTATTCGTTTCCAGAGCAGCGGGTGCATAGTTCCAACCACAGGAATCTCCTCCATACTTCTGAAAGGATTTACCCATTACTAATTCATCTAACACAACTCATTATTACTGACTCCTGTACCAGGTATTTGTTGGGGGATAACTGTTGATCACAATTCCCCAGACAAATAATGAAATATAAATAGCAATATGGCATTTAGAGGTGTTCTCTCCAGAAAGGTAGTTTTAGTAGATTAAGGCAGATGCAGTTTGTCAAGCAGCTGACAGGACATGTGAATAGAATTATGAAAACAATTGTGTTTTAAAAAAAAATATTAAGGGGCACCTTTTAGTTTTTTAATTTGTTTATCTGTTACCAACTAGTTTACTAATACAGTACATTAACACATGTTGCTCATAATAATATAAAACCTGGTCTCATTTACAAAATATTTTTATAGTAACCACTTAGAAAGTGCCTTTAGATGAATTTTACCAATTTTAACGATGTAAACTTTTTTTATTTGTTTATGAAAATAGATTACTATATCTTAACAAATATTAACGACAAATCAGTGAGTGACAGAAGACATTGGTGGCTGAAATAGGTTATGTTTTTCCTCAAAAAATGTATAGTAAAATTAATCAATACACATTTTAACATTATTAAAACAGGGCCTCTGATTTTTTTGATTGAAACAGAAGAGGTGTTTTTCTTCACATGAACTAGCCATCAAATTATTACAAACAATTTCACCTTAACCCACATACACCAACGTGCAGGATAAAAACAAATTATTGTATTGTTTTTGCAACTGTTACTACTCTGTATTTATTTTTTTCCCCAGTGCCTGGATGTTTGTTCAGTAATGTTTTGTCAATTGGTTTGAAACAGGTTTTTAAGCCTCATTCACGTAAACCTATGGCATGTCTTTGAATAATAAAATAAGTAGTGTGTGATGGAAGAAATGGCCTTTCAACAAATAACTTGATCTAAATGTAAATATATATTACTCACAAAAGCTGTTGATAACATACAGAATATCTGTATTTATTTTATGTCGCTACCCAAGCACAGGGGTATCCTATAATAGCCTAAACTTTGTCAGTGGGGAATCCTGGTGTGTGGTGATTGCAATAAGAGTAGTAATTGCTTGTTATTGAAAATCAATAAAAAAAATTTTAAAAAAACTTGGTGACAGACCATGTGATCTGGGCTATGGATTAATGACCCCCTGACGTCCCAGCTGTTGAGGGTGGGGGGTTGGGACAGTCAGGTGGTTCTACAATTTGGTTTAGCCGCTGTGTCTTTTTTTTTTTTTTTTTTTAAATAGCTCCACATGTGTGTCTGCCTTTTTAATAATTGGTGCAGGAAAGGAAGCCTGTGATTAATATTATAGAGGTACAGTGGCTCAGCAGGTCAAGTCTGGTGACATTTTCCAGAGAATCCTGAAGCTTCAAATCCTATTCATGAGTGGTAGCAGATACAGACAATGCATGTGCACATGTGTTATAGTTCAGTAGCATTAAATATAAGCTACTTTAATTTAATATATTGGAGAAAAAAGAGCTAGCTTAAGATTTATTGAATCAATGAAGGGGTGTAATGGTACTCATTATCTCATGGACAGACCTCCTGGTGGCAATATCAAAAGCAAATTATTAAATAAACATAGCCCGATAGAAACAAACACAAATACCATACTGAAAGTTTATTTAAAACCCATAGTCCAGCAGGCTTTCGGTGTCTTCTCTTTATGTCTGTTTCTTTTTTTTTCTTCCATAATATCCCATACTGATAAGCCTTTCTCTCTTGACAACAGCTTGATATATCGAATTAACAACCAGACATAATGTCGAAAACCAAGATATTTATCAAGATATTAGTTTGCTCTTTTAAGACAGTACTTCACAATTGAAGCATTGATTATTTTATAAGATATCCTTTCTAAAATTGTTTGAATTGTATTGCAGTGAATGCAAAAAAAGTTTTTAACCTTTTAATACAAAACAAAATGTCAGATTGTGTGCAATGATTATGGAGTGCCAGCCATTCAATCACCTCTTATAGGCGCTATCTGTATGACTGCTGCCTTTTTATTCTGTGAAAATCTTTTGGCTCTTTGCTTAGTTTCATACTTCACTTTGGAATATGCTAATAGAAAAAAAAAAAAAAAATAATCCCTTCATGTGTTATAGTTCAAACTCCATAAAGACCAACAGTCTTGGTTGAATCAGACCGTGACCGACACAAAAGGTGCCAAGAGGCAGCAGTTAAATCTATTAATTTGTATTTAAAATATGTTTTTCCCATGAATGAATGAAACAAGAAAGTGAAGAACTCAATAAGAGGGATCAGTAATTATGTTAATAAAACCAATAACAGGCAAGGAAATTGATTTTAAAGCATTGTTTTAGCATTGATTTACCTAAAGAATATAATATTCTACTATACTGAGCACAATCCCTGAAATGTTTTAAATGATAACTCTGAAAAGTTCAAACTAGGTTAGAGGGATTATATAAAGACAAACTCACAGTCAGTCCTGGCTGGTAAAATCCAGAAATGTGGGCGTTCCGTAGCTTTAACAAGTGGTGAGGTAACACCTACTGTACTTACTTTTCTCATAGGTGTGCAAGCAGACGTGCAGTGCCTCAGGCAAAGAATCCACGTCAGATTGTTAGCTGTGGAAATTACACCCTCTCAGATAACATAACACTATACAGTAAATGGTAGGTGAAGAAATAGCAGTCTATGTCCTCGTGTTTGAAAGTGACAGTGCTAATAGAGTGTTGCTTTCCAGTGAAAAAAGAAAAGAGAAAGCAATATGATTTTAACCCCTTAGTTTAGCAACATGGCAGCCCTTTATGTGTTTATGAAAACACACTGTAGTCAAGTCTTATTTTCTATTAAGGTAAAAAGAAGTGACACTGCTTGCAACGAATGTAAATTGTAAAAAGCAAATTTTCTACTGATCCCTTTGACTAATCAAAGTTATAGCTAATACAATTATCAGAAAAACCCAGACCTAAAGGAGATGGCAGGTTAACTCAAACTATGATAATGTGTCCATTATAGTTAGCTCAATTCACATATATATTGTAGTTGCTGAGTTTAAAAGAGGAAGCTGGCTTGGTCGTAGGGAATTGTTGAGGTGTGGCATTCTAAATTGAGGAGAAAATCAGGGGTAAAACAATTGGCCACACTAAATTTAAAATAAATAAATGAATAATTATAATCCTTAGCAAAAGTCAGTTTGATAATTAACTCTGGCAGCCCCTGCAATGGCTTGTTCCATTCTCTTCACCTCTGTAGTTATGTCATCATTAAAGATTCCATGATACACATTCTAAATGATCTTCTTGGAAGTATACAGAACTGTATGCCTCAAAAATTCATAACCAAGACATTTACAAACATACTAATATCAAACTACCAAACAAAAAAGATGTTTTCTGCTGTGTAGAAGCCAATGATTGAGTAATCGACCCACCCAAACTTTAAGCTGAAAATCACATTTTACATTTTTCTGATAATTCTACATAATAATACATTTCTGGGTTCCATTATTTCACCCACATATAATACATCAAAATGACACAGAATGTTTTATGAAAGCTTTAAGGGTTAAAATGTCATATAGAGTACAGAACATAAGTAAAATACCATGACAATACAATGATTGTATTCATTTTATGGTACTGTTATGTTACTTGTTGTTACTATTAGTTGTTATCAACAAAAAAACAGAAGGGAGACCGCATCAAAACAAGAACAACAACTCAGGTAAGACAACCATTAAATGTGTTTATCTAAATGCTAGAAGTATCAGAAACAAAATTCTAGAACTTGAAGCTACTGCACTAACAGGTAACTATGATGTGATAGGTGTTACAGAAACGTGGTTATCTGAGAGTGATGGGGACGAATATAATATTTGTGGGTATACACTGTATAGGAAAGACAGGCAGGACAGAAGAGGAGGAGGGGTAGCGCTATACATAAGAAACAGTCTTGAAGCCCAGGTGTTAAACCTGGACAAAGAAAATAAAACCGAATCAATATGGGTCAGAATAACAGACAAAAATTCAAAAGGCATAATAATAGGAGCATGCTATAGACCGCCAGATTCAGACGGTGAGCACAATAATCTGTTATACAATGACATTAGAAATGTGTGTAGCAAAGGAGAAGCCATACTAATGGGGGATTTCAACTTCCCACTAATAAAATGGGAAAACCCGGTAGGTAGCGCGAAGGACGAAATAGAAATGGTGGAAATGACAAATGACTGCTTCCTAACACAATTTGTGAAGGCACCCACTAGAGGGGAGGCATGCCTTGATTTAGTCTTTTCAAATAACGAAGATAGAATAACTAAAACAGAGGTCAGAGAACCACTGGCAAACTCAGACCACAACATGGTCTCATTTGAAGTGTTTTTTAAATCCTCAAAAGTAAAGACTAAAGCTAAGGTTTACAATTTTAGAAAAGCAAACTATGAAGGTATGAAACAGAGACTAACAGAAGTAGATTGGACTAAAATAGAGAAAACACCCACAGAAGAAGGATGGTTGTTCTTCAAAAACGTAGTACTAGAGGCGCAAAACAATTATATCCCTAAAGTAGACAAATCTAAATGTAAAACTAAATTGCCAAAATGGTTTAATAGATCAATTAAAAAAAATATTCAGCGAAAAAAGGCACTTTACAGAGCATTAAAAAAGGACCAAAAAGAAAGTACACAGAAAGAGTACACAGAACTGCAAATGCAAGTCAAAAAGGAAGTTAGAAAGGCCAAGAGAGAAATAG
Source organism: Polyodon spathula (assembly GCF_017654505.1). Lineage (NCBI taxonomy): Eukaryota > Metazoa > Chordata > Actinopteri > Acipenseriformes > Polyodontidae > Polyodon > Polyodon spathula. Next base: position 46,048,321 of record NC_054538.1, read on the forward strand.
AAATGAACATTGCTAAGGGAGCTAAAACCAATTCCAAAATGTTTTTCCAATATTACAACAGCAAGAGAACATTCAAAGAGGAGATTAAATGTTTAAGAGATACAAATGGCAAAATCGTAGAGGAAGAAAAAAAAATAGCAAATATGTTAAATGATTACTTTTCACAAGTTTTTACAAAGGAAGATACTGACAACATGCCCCACATGTCATCCAGTTCCTATCCAGTTTTAAATAACTTTAGCATAACTGAGGCAGAAGTGTTAAAGGGACTAGGAGCTCTTAAAATAAACAAATCCCCTGGGCCGGATGAGATCCTCCCAGTAGTACTCAAAGAAATGAAAGAAGTAATTTACAAACCGCTAACCAAGATCATGCAGCAGTCTCTTGACACAGGGGTGGTACCGACAGACTGGAAAATTGCAAACGTAATACCGATCCACAAAAAAGGGAAACAAAACTGAACCAGGTAACTACAGACCAGTAAGCCTGACTTCTATTATATGCAAACTTATGGAAACTATAATAAGATCCAAAATGGAAAATTACCTATATGGTAACAGAGTACTGGGAGACAGTCAACATGGTTTTAGGAAAGGGAGATCGTGTCTAACTAACTTGCTTGATTTTTTTGAGGATGCAACATCGATAATGGATAATTGCAAAGCATATGATATGGTTTATTTAGATTTCCAGAAAGCTTTTGACAAAGTCCCGCACAAAAGATTAATTCTCAAACTGAACGCAGTTGGGATTCAAGGAAACACATGTACATGGATTAGGGAGTGGTTAACATGTAGAAAACAGAAAGTACTGATTAGAGGAAAAACCTCAGAATGGAGTGTGGTAACCAGCGGTGTACCACAGGGATCAGTATTAGGTCCTCTGCTATTCCTAATCTACATTAATGATTTAGATTCTGGTATAGTAAGCAAACTTGTTAAATTTGCAGACGACACAAAAGTAGGAGGAGTGGCAAACACTGTTGCAGCAGCAAAGGTCATTCAAAATGATCTAGACAAGATTCAGAACTGGGCAGACACATGGCAAATGACATTTAATAGAGAAAAGTGTAAGGTACTGCACGCAGGAAATAAAAATGTACATTATAAATATCATATGGGAGATATTGAAATTGGAGAAGGAATCTATGAAAAAGACCTAGGAGTTTTTGTTGACTCAGAAATGTCTTCATCTAGGCAATGTGGGGAAGCTATAAAAAAGGCTAACAAGATACTCGGATAAATTGTGAAAAGTGTTGAACTTAAATCAAAGGAAGTAATGCTAAAACTTTACAATGAATTAGTAAGACCTCATCTTGAATATTGTGTTCAGTTCTGGTCACCTCGCTATAAAAAAGATATTGCTGCTCTAGAAAGAGTGCAAAGAAGAGCGACCAGAATTATTCCGGGTTTAAAAGGCATGTCATATGCAGACAGGCTAAAAGAATTGAATCTGTTCAGTCTTGAACAAAGAAGACTACGTGGCGACCTAATTCAAGCATTCAAAATTCTAAAAGGTATTGACAGTGTCGACCCAAGGGACTTTTTCAGCCTGAAAAAAGAAACAAGGACCAGGGGTCACAAATGGAGTTTAGAAAAAGGGGCATTCAGAACAGAAAATAGGAGGCACTTTTTTACACAGAGAATTGTGAGGGTCTGGAATCAACTCCCCAGTAATGTTGTTGAAGCTGACACCCTGGGATCCTTCAAGAAGCTGCTTGATGAGATTTTGGGATCAATAAGCTACTAACAACCAAACGAGCAAGATGGGCCGAATGGCCTCCTCTCGTTTGTAAACTTTCTTATCGAATAATACAAGAATTATAACGAGTCATAAGGAATACACCATCTTGTGTACCACGAATGTAGTTTGGTACCATGACGTTAACTCAGGATCATTAGTGGTACCAAGTACGGTAACATGTCTAATAATTATAGAAATCATTATATGGTCCCGGGATAATTCCTGTACCCCCCGGATATGATTGGTTATAAAACCCCCGGGATACATATAATACCACTTACCACATAACCGTATAACCAATTAGACCGGGACGCAACACCTGTCTCACACTCGTCTCGTCTCACCCCTCGCCTCGCCCGAGCGGAGCGGAGTGAGCTAATTGTATATGGAGCGGGGGAGCGGACTGTGGGTAGTGCGGAGTATTTTCCATCATGTCTGTGCATGGTAACCAATAATTTTCCACTTTTAAAAAAAATTAGGCACTTTTATGTTTTGCAGACTTGAGAATTGCATTAAAAAAATCAATGTGATTGGTGTTGCACTTTATAATTCATTATGGAGTGAAAAATATATATTTGCCTGATTGTGGAGCTGCCATATAAACATGTGAGAAACGTCATCAGTGTGTCTATCTGTCTGTGGTTATTACATAGCCTATATTGTTCTTATACAGCGCTGTGAACACGGTTTATATTTTCTGCACTCTTAAGGATAGTTCATACACTACAGGGTGGTCTGTCAGCCCCGTTGACTCACTTATATGTGTTTGTGGGTTGCTCTGAGCACCCTATGAGATATTCGGATACAAACAAGCCCAGTATGAATCTAATTTGATACGAATCATGTGCAAAGTTTGAAATATGTGAGTGAACCATACACACATCATAGGAATCTGTTAATTGCAAGATAATATTTCCTAACTTTTACTTTATTAGCAGTAAGATGCTTGCATGAGAGACTCAGTAACCAGGTATGCTGTAATCGAAAAAGAAATGCCTAGCCATCATAAAAGAACAAAATTAACCAAAAGCAAGCTTCTGTGTGCCTCTCTTCCTGTGTGTGCAGACCTGTCAGCCCACAGCAGTTTTTGTAAAATGTCCAAAACAAACAGCGACCTCGCGGGGGCCAACAATTCTGCATATAGGTTAGCCATGCCATGCACATAAACATTCTGTATAGGAGACTGGATTTCTGAATGACTGTTTTTGTTGTTGTTGTTGAATTTTCTTTAACTTTAGAATTAACTTCAAAATATTGTTTCTCAGTACAGTTGTAGGTATAAACAACCCAAATGCAAAGAATTCAAATTCACCAAAAACTAGTAAGGTCAGACATGGTTTATTTGTTTAAACCACTGGTTTGGTGTTCTCTGTCATCCACGATTACTATAAATGATGCATTGTTGGCATAGAAAAAAACAGTATGTTGTGGGATTGGGAATCGAAATGTTAAGCCTGCCTGGTTGTAAGCAGATAAAGTAAACCCCTGCGTCTGTCACTTGGAACAGCATTAGCTTGATGCTGTCTACTGAATGGAAAAATTTAAATACTGAGCCACCACAGGCTCACGTGAGACATGTGTAACAAGATTACACTAATTACTGGTGCACTAAACACGAATTTTCACTTTTCATTAATGTTTTCATTGGGTAGGATTTAGCTCTTGTTTAATATAAGACCGGATGGCAAATAGGTCAAAAACAAACTTATTTTCTCTTTTTTAATTGTTTCACTGCATTCTTTTATAGTTGCAACAAAACTTGTTCAAGCATAGCGTTAGAACAATATATTAATACATTCCTTAATGCCTTCAAAATAATAGTGTTTTTCTCCAGTTGCCACTTTGATATACAGTAAACAATGGGAATATGTAGGTGAGCATACAGAGATATTTGTGTGTCATTGTAAAGAGAGAAATCACCCCCTTGCTGCTATAGTTTCAGTTTATAGGATCAGTACATGTACATATGTTTTTGGTTCAATGGTGGTAGTGGTCTCTGGGAAAACCCTTATCTTGGTAAAAGTTGAGAACCATTACTATGTGGAAAAAGCAGCAAATGTCTGTCACTTTTCGCATCAGGAAACAATAACATGCATCCATATCAACTATAAAGACTTTGTGTCTTGGCAACACTGCATGAAAGTAGGAAACAAAACTCCTTTGAGCTTGATGGTAGAAGATGTATTTCAGTAAGACAATACAATGCCTTCAAATTTTCTTACAAAGTTTTCTCCTTGAGTTACAGCCTATAGCGTGTGGCAACTGTATAGGAAGTAATACTCTATTGCACTGAAATTACAGTATTTATTTTTAAATAATAAAGATGGACTTTGCTTTGTTAATGTATGTGCATTCCTATGGCGTTCGAGCTGAAACCCTACCTTGTTTCCCCTTCGCCCTAAAAACATAAGGTTTTTAAGTTCCTTTTCTACCCTCTTTTACCTCTATCTTCATTATCACTGGTCCATTATTCCTGTGTTGAATATCTTTTAGTTATTTGCTAACAATTATATATATATATATATATATATATATATATATATAATATATATTATATATATATGTATCTATATAGTCACCGAAAGTAAACGCCTAAAAAAAAACAAGCAAGAACCAACAGAAGACATTTCAAGGGCAAACAAGAAGTACAAAAAAAAAGATTTAACACTTGATTAGAACTCGTTTAAGTTTTCCACAGACTCCTGTGAAATAAATGCTGTAACATTGACAAGAATATAATAAAGCAGTTTTGCTGAAAAATAATAGCACAACACACTTCTTCGCTAAGACATTTTACACTAAAAAGAGATGGGATCAGCTTTTATACCAAACCCTGTAAACAGCACTAGGCTGTTTGACAAGTTACTATAAGGCACTTCCTTGTTTTAGGCATACATAAATAAATGTTTCATTATAAAATAAACTCATGCTAGTTCAACTTCCGAAAACATACAATGACAAATTCTTCAGCCTAGGGCACTTTTGAAGTTGGCAAGTCTATTCAAAGGCAAAAAAATTAACTATTTCTTACCTTGTATTTTATTGAATTGTCTTTGAACAATCTGTCTTACCATGCTTCCATTATGCTTTATTCCACTTTGCTATGCTTTTAGAATCAGAAATTTAGAAGGGTAGTTCTTTATAACATATGTAACAAAGGCTAGATCAGCAAGTGGAAGCGACAGCGAGTGGGAGAAGTACAGGCGTGGAAAAGTACAGAGCAGTTTAGAAGCAGTAAGGAGAAATTGCATCTTGAATTGCTTTAATCAGAAAACAGAGGACATTGGGGAAACACAGCAGCAGCTCAAAGTCAAACAGCCGCGTGTGTTTTTCTGATAACAAACAAGCTGAAACTTGGAGCAGCTGATTCAAATTCAGCGCCGTTCTGAGACACGGGCGAGGGGAGGAGCCAACAGCACAGCAGAACAACGCAGTTAAACGAGGCAGTCTTCCCAGCGACAGCGAGTGGGAGAAGTACAGGCGTGGAAAAGTACAGAGCAGTTTAGAAGCAGTTTGAAAGCAGGTTGACGGCTGCAGAAGAAACTAAACTTCAAAAAAAAAAAACCTCAACATGGTCTTCAAGCCAATAATCTGTGACACCTGCTTGATGTGGGAAATCCGAGAAAACCTAGCAGAGCTAAACCAAGTGTGCGTAAAGTGCCGCGCGATCCAGGATTTGCATAAACTAGTAAGTATGCTAGAAATGGAGCTGGAAGAAGTGAGACAGCAACAGGATCTTGAGGAACTGGCACACCCACAATTCATGGAAGTCTGCATCACCCCTAACAGACTGAAAGCCACCAGGGAGATAGAAGGTCAGAACAGCTGGGTTCAGGTAGGCAGAAGCAGGGAAAAAAAGAAACTTCGTCAAACACAACCACCAGAAATCAAAACAACCAACAAATTTGAGTCACTTCAGAATTTTGATGAGCAGAACCAACAACAAGAGAATGAAAGGAACAACATCCAGGACCCTATTGACAGTGGTGACCAGACAGCAAAAAAAGAAGGGAGGTCATGATTGTTGGGGACTCCATATTGAGAAACACAGCAAGTTCAATTCGCAGTTTGGACCCCCTTACTACAACAGTGTGCTGCCTTCCGGGAGCCTCGGTCAAGCACATCACTGAGAACGTGGACAGGCTCCTAGAACGAACAGGAGACGACCCGGTAGTAGTCGTCCACATCGGTACAAAACAACATTGGAAGAGACAGACCAAAATCCCTGCAAAACAAATTCAGAGAGCTAGGAAGGAAATTAAAAGAGAAAAACAAAACTGTGGTATTTTCTGGTATACTACCGGCACCTTGCAAAGGACCATATGGACAGCTGGAAATAATTAATCAAAACGCATGGCTGAAGACGTGGTGCACACGGGAAGGCTTCACCTATCTTGATCATTGGACAACATTCTACAACGAGGACTATCTGTATAGACGGGATGGACTGCATTTAAATAACAAGGGAACCAGTCTACTTGGAGAAAAGATCCTCGAGCGGGTTCAGACGCATTTAAACTAGAAAGGAAGGGGGGAGAAATCAACAAAAAAACAGAAGGGAGACCGCATCAAAACAAAAACAACAACTCAGGTAAGAGAACCATTAAATGTATTTATCTAAATGCTAGAAGTATCAGAAACAAAATTCTAGAACTTGAAGCTACTGCACTAACAGGTAACTATGATGTGATAGGTGTTAAAGAAACATGGTTGTCTGAGAGTGATGGGGACGAATATAATATTTGTGGGTATACACTGTATAGGAAAGACAGGCAGGACAGAAGAGGAGGAGGGGTAGCGCTATACATAAGAAACAGTCTTGAAGCCCAGGTGTTAAACCTGGACAAAGAAAATAAAACCGAATCAATATGGGTCAGAATAACGGACAAAAATTCAAAAGGCATAATAATAGGAGCATGCTATAGAACGCCAGATTCAGACGGTGAGCACAATAATCTGTTATACAATGACAGTAGAAATGCGTGTAGCAAAGGAGAAGCCATACTAATGGGGGATTTCAACTTCCCCCAAATAAAATGGGAAAACCCGGTGGGTAGCACGAAGGATGAAATTGAAATGGTGGAAATGGCAAATGACTGCTTCCTAACACAATTTGTGAAGGCACCCACTAGAGGGGAGGCATGCCTTGATTTAGTCTTTTCAAATAACAAAGACAGAATAACTAAAATAGAGGTCAGAGAACCACTGGCAAACTCAGACCACAACATGGTCTCATTTGAAGTGTTTTTTAAATCCCCAAAAGTAAAGACTAAAGTTAAGGTTTACAATTTTAGAAAAGCAAACTATGAAGGTATGAAACAGAGACTAACAGAAGTAGATTGGAGTAAAATAGAGAAAACACCCACAGAAGAAGGATGGTTGTTCTTCAAAAACGTAGTACTAGAGGCGCAAAACAATTACATCCCTAAAGTAGACAAATCTAAATGTAAAACTAAATTGCCAAAATGGTTTAATAGATCAATTAAAAAAATATTCAGAAAAAAAAAAAAAAAGGCACTTTACAGAGCATTAAAAAGGGACCAAAAAGAAAGTACACAGAAAGAGTACACAGAACTGCAAACTCAAGTCAAAAAGGAAGTTAGAAAGGCCAAGAGAGAAATAGAAATGAACATTGCTAGGAGAGCTAAAACCGATTCCAAAATGTTTTTCCAATATTACAACAGCAAGCGAACATTCAAAGAGGAGATTAATGTTTAAGAGATACAAATGGCAAAATCATAGATGAAGAAAAAAAATAGCAAATATATTAAATTATTACTTTTCACAAGTTTTTACAAAGGAAGATACTGACAACATGCCCCACATGTCATCCAGTTCCTATCCAGTTTTAAATAACTTTAGCATAACAGAGGCAGAAGTGTTAAAGGGACTAGGAGCTCTTAAAATAAACAAATCCCCTGGGCCGGATGAGATCCTCCCAGTAGTACTCAAAGAAATGAAAGAAGTAATTTACAAACCGCTAACCAAGATCATGCAGCAGTCTCTTGACACAGGGGTTGGTACCGACAGACTGGAAAATTGCAAACGTAATACCGATCCACCAAAAAGGGAACCAAAACTGAACCAGGTAACTACAGACCAGTAAGCCGACTTCTATTATATGCAAACTTATGGAAACTATAATAAGATCCAAAATGGAAAATTACCTATATGGTAACAGGGTACTGGGAGACAGTCAACATGGTTTTATGAAAGGGAGATCGTGACTAACTAACTTGCTTGATTTTTTTGAGGATGCAAACATCGATAATGGATAATTGCAAAGCATATTACATGTTTTATTTAGATTTCCAGAAAGCTTTGACAAAGTCCCGCACAAAGATTAATTCTCAAACTGAACGCAAAAGGGATTCAAGGAAATGTATGCACATGG